>NW_022631063.1:3771313-4347059 GCF_010015895.1 Lontra canadensis | reverse complement strand
ATATCACTGCATACTAATCCTAACATCAGTGAATGACTTGTCTATGACATCTGCAGCCACAGCTTATTTTTAAGGGAAAAATATTACATTAAGATATAAATTAAATTAATGTGCTAGGATGAAATTTTGGGGATTCTCAATTTCATGACGTTTTCTTTTTCTCCCACAGACTTTCATAGTATTGAACAAAGGGAAAGCAATCTTCCGTTTCAATGCCACCCCGGCTTTGTACATGCTGTCTCCTTTCAGTTCTCTAAGAAGAATATCTATTAAGATTTTAGTACACTCATATCCTTTTTAAAATGATTACTGGCATGGGTTCTTTAAAATGTAGTTTGTTCTGGGTGCCGGGTGGCTCAGTCGGTTAAGCATCAGCCTCGTCTCAGGTCGTGATACGGGAGTCTTGGGATCCAGCCCTGCATCTGTGTCTCTGCTCAGCAGGGAGCCTGCTTCTCCCTCTGCCCTCCCCCTGCTCCTGCTTTCTCTCTCTCTCTCTCTGTCTCTCAAATAAATAAACAAAAGCTTAAAAAAAAATGTAGTTTTTGTTATTCATTCAAATAGAGATTTTAGTCCTTTTGTACCTGAAAATATCCAGTCTTGGTTTACCAATTTCAATATAATTTGGTGTAAGTCTCTGAGAAGATTGGGAGAATAACAATTTTATCATTTTAGGATAAATTTCTTTATATATTTTTTTTTGTTGTTCAAAGAGATTTTTTAAAAAGTTATAAATTCATATACAATTATTTTCTAGGGGCACCTGGGTAGCTCAGTTGTTACGTGTCTGCCTTCAGTTCAGGTCATGATCTCAGGGTTCTGGAATCTAGCCCCACATTGGGCTGGCTCCCTGCTCCACGGAAAACCTGCTTCTCCCTCTCCCACTCCCCCTGCTTGTGTTCCCTCTCTTGCTGTGTCTCTGTCAAATAAATAAAATATTAAAGAAAATTATTTTCTATGAAAAAGTTATCATTTTAACAAGTGGCATTATCAAGTATTCAAAGCTCCCACTGTGTTCCTTTAACATATTCCTTGATTCTAAGCTACCTTATTTAGCATGCTTATCATGTGCACTATTCTGACGAACTGCATATTTATGACCATGAGTAACCCTCCAGATTGGACCAAGAATGTAGAGTAAGTGGGTATAAATCATTTTAATATGGTCTCTGTGTCATTTTATTCCTCTCCTTTCCTGCCACAAAGTTACTGCAGCTCTAAAACTTGTGGTGTATATCTGTGGTTGCTTTTCTTTCAATTATTTTTTCTTCTTCTGTGGTACTAACCTGCTACCGGTAGAATAGAATAATCAGATATTACAGTCTTTTCTAGAAGAATGAATGTATCAGGTGTCCTGCCTTGTTCTTAGACATGTGTCTTTCTCATGGAAGTAATGTAGGACTTTTCCAGGCAGATTAGTACCTATGTTCTTAGTCATTTTGAATATCTCTACTTTCTATAAGAGTTTCTAATATGGACATTTTAAGATTTTCTGGAAAAATACCTTTCCTGTAGTTTATTCTAAACTATAGAGTGGGTCTATAGTTTATTCTAATCTATAGAGTGGATCTATAAGCCAATAGCCACACGCCAATAGATGCCTTTCTTTGGTTGATCAGAAAAACTGAAGATTTACATGGTGCTGTATTCCCCTCATATTTAATATCTTATTGGATTCTTGTATCTAGGTACACTTTTACCGGAATATATACTTTTGAGTCACTTGTTAAAATCCTTGCAAGAGGCTTCTGTGTCGGAGAATTCACTTTCCTTCGTGACCCATGGAACTGGCTCGATTTTGTCGTCATTGTTTTTGCGTAAGTACATTTAGTTTTTTGAAATGGAAAACTCATGAGAATCATAGAAGCACAGTGTTCCAGTAAGAATAAGCCTTGGGGTCTGACTTCTCCTGCATGTAAAGTTTGCATTTAAAGGAGACTCTGTGAAAGCTAGTCATTGGTAGGCAAATATTAATTTTCAAGAAAGCATTTCCTATTCAAAAATGTATGACATCATTAAGATTGATCATCTCTGTGCTCAGCACTTGGATGGATAATCTATGCAGTGCAAGTAAGGTTCACACTTTTTCCGTGTCTTATTTAAAAGCTAGTAAAACCTGTAAGAATCACAGAAAAAGCTCAGGCCTTTATTTATAACTTGTTCTATTCAAGGGCTAGTAAGTACATTAAAATACAGAAACAAATCTTTTTATAAGGGATATCACTGCATACTAATCCTAACATCAGTGAATGACTTGTCTATGATATCTGCAGCCAC
Source organism: Lontra canadensis (assembly GCF_010015895.1). Taxonomy (NCBI): domain Eukaryota; kingdom Metazoa; phylum Chordata; class Mammalia; order Carnivora; family Mustelidae; genus Lontra; species Lontra canadensis. The sequence continues at coordinate 4,344,785 of NW_022631063.1, read as the reverse complement.
AGCTTATTTTTAAGGGAAAAATATTACATTAAGATATAAATTAAATTAATTCATAGTGATGTTCTTTTCCCAAATATATTTGCCAGAAATATTCCCTTGTGTATTTTTTTAAATCTCAGACCTAGATACAGTATTTTTTCCCTCTAGCATCTTGAATTTTAAAGGTAATGCATGTTCATTGGAGGAATTTTGACAATACAGAAGGGTCTTAAGATTTCTAGTTTCCCGTTCCCTCACTCCCACCCCCAGCTCTTTGTCCATCAGACTCGCTTCTTTCATGGTCACGTGACTGCCGCAGCTGTACCTGCCTCTGGCTGATAAGACAACATTATGTCAAAGAAAGCTACCTCTTCTCTGGGATCTCATTATTTTAATTGAGATAATTTATATACCATAAAATTAACACTTTTAAAGTACAAAATTCAGTGGATTTTTTAAAAGAATGTTCACAAAGCTGTTCAACCATCACTAATCTCTAATTCCAGAGTATTTCCATTATCCCCAAAAGAAGTCACTTCTGTTCCCTTCTCCCCGTAATCCTTGGAAACCATTCATCCAGGTTTTCGGGCTACACATTCCATATATGAATGGAATCATACAGTATGTGGCCTTTTGTGTCTGGCTTCTTTCAATTAACATCTGGTTTTCAAGGTTTGCTGCTGACATTTTATAGGATATTAAGTATCTATATTACCATAATGTTGAGGTCTAATAATTGAAGCATTTGATTGTTTATTTAGGCATTTAAGTGTATGAAAACCATTTTAATAATATATTTGTATTTTGCTCACATAAAAGGGGTCAAATCAAATCTAATCAAATTAAATTAGTTGTGATGGGGGAAAAAAAAGACTTGCATAACTATCCATTTAAATAAGAATTTTCCAAATATAGGCAACACCTTGAGTAAAGGCACAGGTAAGTACCATAGACTCTATCTAAATTCTGAATAACTCTGATTTAATTCTACAGGTATTTAACAGAATTTGTAAACCTAGGCAATGTTTCAGCTCTTCGAACTTTCAGAGTGTTGAGAGCTTTGAAAACTATTTCTGTAATTCCAGGTAAGGAATGATTGGTGTGAAGCATTAGGCCACTCATAACTCCAACTATTTGGGAGTTGTTCTTCTTTTGTTTGTGTGTGTGTTGTCACTGTGTTGTGTGTGGACTCCCTATTACAGATATGTGACAGAGTTTGTGGACCTGGGCAATGTCTCAGCGCTGAGAACATTCAGAGTTCTCCGAGCACTGAAAACAATTTCAGTCATTCCAGGTGAGAGTGGGGTTAAACACCGGGGCTGACTTTGATCATTTGGAGGAAAGACAAGAACGACTTTCTCTTAGGCAATTTTAATTAAATTTGATTTTTTATGTTTGTCACAATCATTAAAAGTCAGCCTTTGAGTTTAATCAACTGCATGGGTCTTAGAGGATGAAGATGGCCATTTGGCTCACATCTCAACTTGAAATTTTCCCTCCTGTGTAACAGATGATTTTCCATTTTGTTTAGCCGGGAATGAAAATTTCAATTTGTTTTTATTGCTTTTCATACAGTTAGGAAAAGAGATAAAAAAAAAAAATCAGCATGGGGGTGTTGCATGTCGTACTCTGTTTTAGCTTTCCACAACAAACCATTTCTTAACCGAAAATTAGTTGTCACTCTGTGCTGCAATTCAGCCTCTTTGTTTTAATGTCTTTACAGAGAGATGGTTTGTTTGACAAGCATTTGCAAATTAGCACTTTTAAAAATTATTTTTACAAGCGAATATGGTGTGAGCAACCAAATTATTCATTTTGACAATTTGGTTACCCTTTGGAGATAGTTAACAATTTTTATCCTTTGCTGTAATATATAGAAACAAAATATATATGAAACAGCAAATCTACCCTTTTGAGATAGTAAGCTTTTTTCAAACTAGGTTATTTAAGGTCATCGATCTGATACAATGCATGCATTTCTAGGAAAGCTCGTGTTTTGTTTTTATTTCTCATTCAGAGGCTTTATTTCATTAGGAACACTTTTTTTGGCCCCTGTGTTCAGGCCTGAAGACCATTGTGGGGGCTCTGATCCAGTCGGTGAAGAAGCTCTCCGATGTCATGATCCTGACTGTGTTCTGTCTGAGCGTGTTTGCCCTCATTGGGCTGCAGCTGTTCATGGGTAACCTGAAGCATAAGTGTCTGAGGGATCCGCTGGAAAATAATGAAACATTAGAAAGCATCATAGATACCCTTGAAGAAGAAGACTATAAAAGTAAGAATGTCCCTGAAGTTGTTAATAGGTTGAAATAAGATTGTTTGCTTTTAGCAATGAAATGTTGCTTTCCTTTTAATTATTTCAAAATTGTTCACATATATAGGAAGTTGCCACTGTATGCATTTGGATCCTGTTATATTTTCATAAATCTCCCTGGTTCTAAGGTTTCTAGCAGTTCTGGTATTAGACATATGATATAGTTCCATAATTCCCAATTTCTGTAAGATAAAAATGAATAAATTTGCTCTAGAGAAATAAATTTGGCTGTGACTTAATATTAACGATTACATTTCATCATAAGACATATTATGTGTTTTAGATACTGTAGTTTTATTGTAAAATCCGTACTTAGGTTTATAGAGTAATTTATTTATTATATGATATAACTATATTTTTACATTTGCATTAATTTAATATCTATAACATATATAGTTGCATAAATCCTACTATAACAATCATATTAACTATCACATATTAAAATGTCTGCTTGATAGTATTTCTGAAGATTTGTATAAAGCAGAATGGTTTTCTCAGCAATATCCCTATAATCAGTGATGAGTGTCTAAGCTCTTTCTAAGGGCGTCCCTCAGTCTAGCCAGTGGCATTATATCAAAGTTTAATTCCATCACAACTAGTTATGTAGGAAACAGATGAGTTGATCTATACACACAGTCTCGAAGTCTACTTAATTCACAAGTGTGTTTTAGAATATCGTACAGAAGGCCCGAACTGCACGTTTTCTGAACAGATCTCCCCTAATGCAGTTTCTTTTGGCAGAGCTGTTGATGAATTTGGATGACAATGAGATCAAACAAGATTGTGCTTTCCTTCTAACACCCAGTGTGTCTCTGTGCTGTTGCCCACATGAATCCATAAACCTTAATAGATACTTAGATCCAGAGTGGGAGTAGGGACATCAAGAAATCTTCTAAGTGGATATGTCTTTGACAGAATAAGATCAAGGAGTCAAGGTCAGGATTCTCCTTGGATTATGAAGGGTATACATCATTTTCTTACTTTATTAAATGTGTACTCTCCCACTCACTGGGGAAAATAGAAGCAAATAAAACCTGGCTCATATAGTAAAAGGCTATAAATAAAGAAAACAGAAAAAAATATAGAAGCCTAAAATGAGAAAACTGAAGGTTTTCAAGTAAAATATTTAATGTATGATTTCTTTATTGCCAGTGTTTGATGATGAGGAATTTAGCATATTTTCCCTTCCATTTTATTTTTACTTATTTTTCCAGTTTCTGATTTATATCAATATAATCTTAAATTTTATTTTCAATTTACAAAGAATTTTATTCCTTAATTTATATACTGTAAAAGTAACATATCTTATGGGTAATTGTTGACATGTACAATTAAAAATCAGTTTACAATACTTACTTAAACTTAACACTTTTTTTTTTTAAACTAGGGTCATTACCAGTTCTTTTAGTTTGATTGCATGTAGGGTTAAGGTTGGGTCGGGGTAATCTGATAGACTGAGGGAAATACTTGGAAGTTGTGGAAATTGCAAAAGGATGATGAAAGTGAGTGTCTCTTGGATTTAAACTAGACAAGGAAAGAAGTGAACCCAGGAGTTGGTTGATAGATTATGAGAAAGTAGTGAAGTAACTGAATTAGGATTCTTAAAGAGATCAAAGAATTACAATGGTAAAGGCTGCCTACAGAGAAATCCTGAATATGTTCTGAAGGTCTTTTCTAGTACCTACAGCAAAGCCTTTTTTGGAGGTGTTTTTTAAATGTATTATCAAATCAATGAGCCCACTCTCTAACCTTGTGTTTCAAAAACATACAATGTATAGATTTTCATTGAAGGTGAGCACTGTCTACTTTGATGCTCATCAAAATTCCTCCTTGCTACTACAGGTGAAGGAAAGGTTCATGTGCACAGTCAGTAGCTAAATTTCCAGTAGCTATTGTACTTTAATATGGTGTAGTTCTGTTGGGATAAAGAAAGATAGTCTCTTACTCCTATTGACATTGATTAAGAAAAGTTCCTGGAAAAAGCACAGTATTGGTTGCACTACTCCCAGGGCTTTTCCTGTCTTTATCTACAGTGCTTTCCTTGTGGGGACTCCAAAAAATGCAGTCCCCCAGAATGCAGTGTGTTACTTGCAGGCATTCTGCCTCTACCTGATCCCCTGCACTGGTGTTCTCAGAGTTGACTTATTATTGCCTCCTGGTTGAGGAATAAGCCCTTCATTCCAAAAGCCCAAGCTGTTTTTCTGAGCCAGGCTGGATAAAACTACTCATAGGATGTCTAGGTCACCATTCTGTACCATTGGCCTTGAAATTAAAAAGAAATTTCCTCAGAATCTGCACTCGATTGAATGTCCGTTCCAGACTTTTGTTGAACGGATTTTCCAATTTTCTATTTCCTTTTGTCCCCTTATGTCTTCCACTGTGAGGTTGAGGCTTATCTATTACTATCCACACCCTTTGTTATTATACTGAATTATGTCTATTTAATAGCTTTATTGAGATAATTCACATACTCTGAAGTCCTCCCTTTTAAAGTATGCAATTCAGTGTTTTATAGTATATTCACAATATAGTCACATTATGCAATAATCACAAATTTTAGAATAATTTCATCTCCCCTCAAAAGAAATCCTGTACTCATTGGCAATTGCTGTCTATTCCCTCCACCCCCTAGCCCCCAACAACCACTAATTTACTTTCTGTCTCTATGGATTTACCTATTCTGAACATTTTTTTATAAATGAAATCATACAATATGTGGTCTTTGTGTCTGGCTTCTTTCACTTAGCATGTTTCCAAGGTTCTTCCGTGCAGCAGTAATTCATTTCTTTTTAACTGCTAAATAATTTTCCATTGTATGTACATACTATATTTTGGTTATTCATTAATTGATGAACATCTGAGTTGTTTCCACTTTGGGGATATTGTGAATAATCCTATGATGGACATTCATGAGTAAGTTTTACTGTGGGCATAAGTTTTTATTTCTCTTTGCATTGTGTTTTCCCTTTCCATGTTAACCTTAATACTCCTGAGGCTAATTATTCTAATAATTTAATGTCTGCTTGTTTAGGGATTATTTTAAAGTGTTCTGTAAGAGCAGAGTGAGCTTTCTTCGGTCTCATACTGACTTGAGTCTCTTTGCTCTGCCATGTGCTAGTACAGGCAGCTCTAGAACCCTTTCTTTCCTTCTTCTTCTTCTTTTCTTTATTAACATATAATGTATTATTTGCCCCAGGGGTATAGGTCTGTGAATCGTCAGGCTTACACATTTTACCGCACTCACCATAGCACCTACCCTCCCCAATGTCCATAACCCAGCCACCATATCCCTACTCCTCCCACCCCCCAGCAACCCTCAGTTTGTTTTGTGATATTAAGAGTCTCTTATAGTTTGTCGCCCTCCCGATCCCACCTTATTTCATTTTTTCCTTCGCTACCCCCACAACCTCCCACCCTGCCTCTCAAATTCCTCATATCAGAGAGATCATATGATAATTGTCTTTCTCTAATTGACTTATTTCGCTCAGTATAATACCCTCTAGTTCCACCCATGTTGTCACAAATGGCAAGATTTCATTTCTTTTTTTTTTTAAGATTTTATTTATTCATTTGACAGACAGAGATCACAAGTAGGCAGAGAGAGAGAGGAAGGAAAACAGACTCCCTGCTGAGCAGAGAACCTGATGCGGGGCTTGACCCCAGGACCCTGGGAACATGACCTGAGCCGAAGGCAGAGGCTTTAACCCACTGAGCCACCCAGGCGCCCCAAGATTTCATTTCTTTTGATGGCTGCATTGCATATATATACCACTTCTTCTTTATCCATTCACCTTTTGATGGATATCTAGGTTCTTTCCATAGTTTGGCTATTGTGGACATTGCTGCTATAAACATTTGGGTGCATGTGCCCCTTCAATCACTACATTTGTATCTTTAGGGTAAATACCCAGTAGTGCGATTGCTGGGTCGTAGGTAGCTCTAGAGCCCTTTCTTATAAAGCAGCTCCTCAGTGGTTGGTAACCATGAGCCAGAGGTACTTTAAAGGATAATTCTAAAGTAATCCTTCCACAACAAAATTATTGCGGAAGCTTATATACAAAAAATTGCTTCTTAACCTCCTCCATCCTCATTCCATCATACCCACCCTACCTCAGGCACAGTTTTTCCAAAAAGTTGTTCGTGTAACATTCTCACCCAAATTTTCATCTCAAACTAAGAGAGGCTTTATTGTTTTGTTTGTGACTTCTAAGATTTACGTCTTCTGTGTAAGACAAAATGAGGTGAAAATCAGTCAGTTACTCTTACCTGGAATGGTTTAATAGTTTAATAATGCCAGCTGCTGCTCTCTGAGCAGCTGTGTAGAATGTGTGGATCACTGGATTGCTTTACATGCAATATCCTATTTATGCTCTTCCACAGCTCCACAAAGCAGGCTCTCTAAGCACATTTCTAGTTGCAGTGGCTAACCATTCAAGTGGTAAGATCATTCACCTGCACAGGAAGGGGTAGAAGCAACATTCAAATCCATGTATACCTGACTTGAAAGTCTTTCTTCCACTATCACTCCAAAGGCCTCTAATAATTATATCTTTATTTATTTGATTTGAGCCCAACAGGAAGATGGGCCCTTATTAAAAGGCATGGATATTTGTCAGTTCTTTATACATTTACTGTGTGTGGTTTGGATTAGCTCCCTGTCTTAAGAGTAAGCCTTGATAGTGTATAGAGGAAGAGATTATGAGATCCCTTATGCCTGAAAATGGGCACAGAGGGTACCACGATGAGAAAATGTGTATTTAGTTCACTGCCATATCCTCAATATCCGGAACTTCATAAGTCCTGTGTAAATACTAATGGCTGACTAACGAGAGAATTTCGGGAGACAGGGTGTGTCCACTTAAAATACTGCCTCGCTGTCTCCACCTCTTCTAGAATACTTTGGACATCCTCTGGGGGCTCCCTTCCATCTTTTTTCTCCCCTTCCCTTTCTGAGTTACACTTTCACTTTGGGTTCCCTCAAGCCCCATGGCTTTGAAAACTATCTACTTGGTGATCCTAATTCTGGTGTCCTCCCTCCCCGATGCTGACACCAGCAGCAAGTTCTGTCTACACTGTTTTCATCCCCTTATCTCCATGTACACAGCTACTCTCTGAGTTTTAGTCATGTCACCTCTCACTGTGTCACTTAAGTCGTGTCCCTGCTTTCATACTTACTCTCCTATAGTCCACAATCCACAGAACAACCAGTGGGACATTTAAAAATGGTGATTATCTCCCATTTCTACCTCCCACTTCTATCACTGTAACCATACTTAAAACCCAAACTTCCTTTCATAACACACAAAAGCTTACATCACCTGACCCATGCTTACCCCTGCCACCATAGTTCTCTCGACTCACTACACTGTAGCCAGGCTGACTATCTTGCTGGTTCTTCCATACACCAACTTCACTTTTGCCTCAGGACCTTTGCTCCTGCTCTTGACTCTGCCAAAATATCTCTGCACCGGGGTCTTTGGATGCCTGGCTTCTTTGTACATGTAGGCCCTAGTTCAAATGTCATATCTGGAGAAAGGCCTTCCCTGGCCACATTTTATCACATTGGCTTCTTTTCTTTTTTTTTTTTAATGAATTTTTTAAATAATTTTTTTATTTTTTATTAACATATAATGTATTATTAGCCCCAGGGGTACAGGTCTGTGAATTGCCAGGTTTACACACTTCACAGCACTCACCATAGCATATACCCTCCCCAGTATCCATAACCCAACCACCCTCTCCCTACCGCTCTCCCCCCAGCAACCCTCAGTTTGTTTTGTGAGATTAAGAGTCTCTTATGGTATGTCTCCCTCCCGATCCCATCTTGTTTCATTTTTTCCTTCCCTACCCCCTAAGCCTCCCACATTGCCTCTCAAATTCCTCATATCAGGGAGATCATATGATAATTTTCTTTCTCTGATTGACTTATTTCGTTCAGCATAATACCCTCTAGTTCGATCCACATCATTGCAAAAGGCAAGATTTCATTTCTTTTGATGGCTGCATAGTATTCCATTACACACACACACACACACACACACACACACACACACATATATATATCACATCTTCTTTATCCATTCATCTGTTGATGGACATCTAGGCTCTTTCCATAGTTTGGCTATTGTGGACACTGCTTCTATAAACTTCTATAAACATTTGTGTGCACATGCCCCTTCAGATCACTACATTTGTATCTTTAGGGTAAATTCCCAGTAGTGCGATTGCTGGGTAGTATGGTAGCTCTATTTTCAACTTTTTGAGGAACCTCCAGGCTATCTTCCAGAGTGGCTGCACCAGCCTGCACTCCCACCAACAGTGTAGGAGGGTTCCCCTTTCTCCGCATCCTCACCATCACCTGTCATTTCCTAACTTGTTAATTTTAGCCATTCTGATGGGTATGAGGGGGTATCTCATTGTGATTTTGATTTGTATTTCCCTGATGACATTGGCTTATTTTCTTTAGGACATTTGTCATTATTTGAAAATACCTTGTTTATTTATTTATTTATTTATTTGTCCTCCATCCCCGATTTCCACCCATACCTACACAAAAAGATCCATAAAATTAATGATCTTATTTATCATGCTCTTATTATTATATTCACTGCCTGGCCCATAAGAGGTTATCAATAAGTATTTGAGGGAGAATATATGAGAATATAATAAATAAATGAATGCACATTGCCTGAGACTGGGCCTGAATGTATGTGAATACGTCTCTACTAATTAACCTATCTCTGGGTCACTCTCTAATATTCTATTGTTGAATTTCTTCCTAAACAGAATATTTTTATTACTTGGAGGGATCTAAAGATGCTCTCCTTTGTGGTTTGAGCACGGATTCAGGGTAAGTAATATTTGTTTTTAGTCAAAAGGCTACCAAAAAGGGAAAGCATATCCAATCAGTTTTTTTAAATCGGAACCTTTGATTTTATATTGTTTTCATATATTTCATGGCATTATTCTGTCCCACAGTGAGCCCACACTTTAAGACATTTATGGTTAATGTACACTTCGGAAACCAAAACTTGGAGGTAGTGCTTGAAGTGGAACAAGATACAAGTCATATAAATCTTAAGAGAGTAGAAAAGTCACTTCTGGAAAACCCCACCAAAAGTTGGCTGGATAGTTTCAAGTCTCTCTTCTTTCTGGAAAGAAGAGTGACAAAACCAACATACTTTTCCCAAATTCTACCCTTTTTCCGATCAAGAATGACTCATAGATGACTGAATGCAGTGACACTTTGGTCACTCTGAAAGGAACTCATGGACTTGGGTAAAGATATTTTAAGAATCTCTTGTGTATGCAAAATACCCATCTCACGGTTTCCCCTATACACCGATTTCATTTATGAAGGCAGAGCCTTTGTTCTTGGTCTCCCTCTGACCAGATATTTCTTCACCAGGCTCTGTGTATACAGGGAACATTAAACAAATAAGGTTGCTGCTCCTAGACACAGCTTCAGAACACTCTTCAATGGCATCATGGATACCAATCCATCAATTTTAGAAAAATATCATAAAGCTACAAATCTTTATGAACTTACACAATTTCTCTATTTAGGCTATTCTTATTCTAATTAACTCCAAGAATAATGTGGGTTCCCCAGTTTTGGTGGAAGCCTATTTATCGGTATTTATGGTGGAAGAACTATTATTTGGCATCTGGTGGAAGTTTCCAATTTTTAATGATGATGCTAATAGCAGATGCCATTTATTAAGTGCTTTGTATATATAGGAACTAGGCTGGGTAATGTGCATATATCACCTTTTTAAAACTTAACAACAATCTTCACTTTTTGAGGTAGGTGTTACCTCTTCTGACTGAAGGAGTGAACTGCGCCTTGGAGAAGTTCAGTAATTCGACGAAGTCACCAACTAGTAAATCATAGGGATAGGATTCAAACCCAGTTCTTCCTGCTTCCAAATAATGTGTTCTTAATTGTTATTCAGTATTGCCCCCCTAGTAGAGGAACCTGGAATATCTAACTGTTCTGTAGTACTCTTTAACTTGTATCCTGGAAACATTCTAACTTGCGATGTTCTTTTTCATATGTAGCCAGTGTCCAGAAGGGTACAGGTGTGTGAAAGCTGGCAGAAACCCTGATTATGGCTACACGAGCTTTGACACTTTCAGTTGGGCCTTCTTGGCCTTGTTTCGGCTAATGACCCAGGATTACTGGGAAAACCTTTACCAACAGGTGAGTGACAAGAGAAACATTCATTGCATTTTTGAATGGCATAAAAAGCTGGTGAATGTTCCTTGCTGGACTTTATGTGAGATGTTTTATTCAAATCAGAAAGGACAAAACCCTATTATCTTATCACTAAAATTAGATGTGTTTTACTTCCAGCACTGTTAGAGTGGGTAATTCTTAAAATCATAAATTATTCTCTTATCCTTTCTTGGCTTATTTGATCTCTAGTTCCCTTTCCCCCTTTCAGAATATAGCATCCCCTGGAGCCCTAGGTAAATAGCAGGAAATACACTGTCATGGGCTCTTATAGCTCTCCTGTCCATGCTGGTTTCTGCACATGCTGGCCTGCTTGGATGCCTAAAAACCAGGCTCTCCTAGATTCATCATGCTTTAGTTTTTGAATTCCCAGGTACAGTTGTTATGAATTAAATTGTATCCCCTCCCATTCATATGATAAAATCCTAACTCTATGTGCCTTAGAATGACTGTTTTTGGAGAAGAGATAACTAAATTAAAATGAGGCATTTCGGTGGTTCCTAATCCAATCTGATATGTCCTTATAAGAAGAGGAGATTAGGACCTGAGAGACACCAGAAATGTGCCCACACCCAGAGGAAAGACTGCTTCAGGACTCAGAAGGCAACCATCTGCCAGCCCAGGAGAGAAGCCTCAGGAGAAATCCAGCCCACCCACACGTTGATACTCCATCCTCTAGGCCTGCAACAAATAATATTTCTGTTGTGTCAGCCCCCCAGTCTGTGGTAGTTTGTTAACCCTAAAAACCAATACAAGAATTGAAGACTCTGTTCACTTCTCTAAATGTTCCTGTTCCCCCCCAATAAATAAATAAATAAATAAATAAATAAATGTTCCTGTCCCAATTCAGTTGCTCCTTCCTCTAGACCTCCATGCCCTTTGAATATCCCCCAGTTTATCCATCACTTATCCTGTAATTGTTGGTTCACGTGGCCGTCTCCTGCAGCTTGGATGTGATCCTTTTAGGCCTATGGGCTGCATTTTTTCACTTACATATTCTTAGAACCCAATCCCAAGAGGAAGGAGGTGAAAATGGTTATTCTCTATTATAAATGAAAATGAATCACTTTTCTCAGAATTGCCAGGTTCTTCTTTTGGGCTGTTCTTTGTTTACTTCATTTCTGATAATATTATAAATGAATATAGAAATTCTATAAGAATATACTTCAGAGGAAAAAAGGAATACAGACAACTTTGAGTATATAAAAAGATGCTCAGTTTTTCTCAAAATGAAAGACGGGCCAATTAAAGCTAGAGTGACCTCTAATTTCTTACCGCTTAGAATGGTTGGAGATCAAAAAGAGAGACGCTGTCTGGCTGAGATGTGGGGAGGCAGACTTTCTCACACATTGCTGGGAACCACTGCAGAGTGCAACATGGAGTTCCTATGAAAATGAAAATGAAAATGAATATACCCATTAACTTAACAGTCCCACTACTAAAAACTTGCGTAACAACAATAACTGATAGAAAAGGGAAATGAAGAGGCATCAGAGATAGGAGATATTTTTCATGTAACAGCTTTTTATAACATTTGAATTTTTTTTGGCCATATACTGCATTCAAAAATCTTTAATATATGTTCATGAAAAGTAAATATAAGAGTAGATGAACAGATAAGATCATTCAGTAAAGCTGTCTACTTTGTGTGAACATAATACATCATCATTAATATTTCCTGGTAGAGATAGAATTTGATCAGTAAAGAGAACATAGATATCATTTAGTCCTCTAATTTGATAATGAGCAGAGCAGTTAGTTTTTGAGTAATTTTCAGACTGTGGATAAACAAAAAAGTTAAGATTATTAGTCTTAAAAATAGTAAAGAATCATACCTAATTTTAATATAAGTTTAATAGGTTGCTACATCCTTTGTACTAAAAAAGTGTGCATTGTAATACTGATTGTTTTCCTTAGAGATATAATTCTATTCCTCCATATTTTTTATAACATGAGATTATACCAAACTGTCCCACCTTCTCCATGCCTAATAGGCCATTCAAGTTGAAATAATTTACCAAAGATCTTTGTGTTCCTAAAATAATGATTTCCATTTTTCCCTAGACACTGCGTGCTGCTGGGAAAACCTACATGATCTTCTTTGTTGTGGTGATTTTTCTGGGCTCCTTTTATCTAATAAACTTGATTCTTGCTGTGGTTGCCATGGCCTATGAAGAACAGAACCAGGCAAACATCGAAGAAGCCAAGCAAAAGGAGTTAGAATTTCAACAGATGTTAGATCGTCTTAAAAAAGAGCAAGAAGAAGCTGAGGTATTATTTTTTGGCTTAAAATTCTTTCTAGAAGTCCAAGTCCAAAGGGGGAATAGCAGAGGCTCTGTGGTCTTCCCTAGGGAGATTTCCTCACTGGATTTTTAAATATAAACAGGATTTTCATTCTGCGGTGGTCAAAGAAACCAGTTCTGGATTGAGTTAGAATTGGCATGTGCCCATTGTACCTTTCCCCCTTATCAGCTCACTCCAGCACAGAGAATGTTCTAGGCCATTCCTCCTAAAGCTGTTTTCCATGATGCCTCAGTATGTATAGCATCATGCCAAGTCCCAAAACAGATATGGTGTGTTTCACCAGAGTAACAATTGCATACAAAAGTTCAGGGAAAATTATTTAAATGTTTATGTTAACAGATACTCTATGGGTAGAAACCAAAATGTGCATAGATTTTTGTTAACGTGGCAGGAACTTTTAAGATAAAAAACACGAGATGTTAAAGAACTCTATACTTATGGTTGTGGCCACTTTAGGCTAAGGCACAAATTCTTGAGGATCCTTCCTTATTCCCCTCTCCAGAGGAGCCCTTCAGTGGAAAAGTTTGCAAAGGTTTATACTAAGAGAACACAAATTTAAATATTCTGCAAGAGTTTAAAATTTATTTGATAGTTCAACCTAGTTAAATATCTTCGAAGTATCTAACTTATTAGGGGGAAGGTAGGAATGTGTAATGCAGAAAGATGTTCAGTGCACTATTTGATAATATTAAAAATCAGAAAACATTTAAATTTTTAAAAATTAAAAAATGGTTAATAGAATTATGATATTTTTGTGTCTCAGAGTATTATTCAGCCCTAAAATTGTGTTTTAAGAATATTATAACAGTGAAAAGTATTAATATAATAATGTATTAGGTAGTAGGATACAAACTTGAGTATAATAAGGATACAATTTAAATATTATATATAAAGGTTGGAAGAAATAGTAACACCATTTCCAGGATGCAAGGCTATGAGTGATTTTTATTTTTTATTCACAATGTCCTTATTATCCAAATTTTTACAAAGATTGTTTTAATAATAAAAACTCAATCTTTTTAATAAAGGGTTAACACTAGATAATCCCAGGAATTTTCTAGGAAACCCTTAGAAGTCTTTCATTTTCTTGACTTGAATTTTGTAATCATTCATTTTCATTTTCAAACAATTCAATCTTTATTAAACTGAGTGCCTGACTCTATTGATAATATTGAGTTAACTACCCAAACAAGATGTACGCATTTTCTTATTGTGTGGCTTATGTGAGTTCTATGTTCCAAAATTACCTAGTAAAACCTTCATATATAATATTTTATCTTATTTTTTAAATTTCTTTTATTAACATATAATGTATTATTTGTTTCAGGGCATATATACTACTTTAAATTGTTTTACTATAAATATAGCAATAGTGTGTAATAGCTTCATTCCAAAGGAAAATGGGACTTTATTACTATGCAAGAGAAGCAATAAATAGATGTTCAGTAAGCGATCTGGTCATAGTGCTAAGAAAATGGCATCACTTCCTATACAAGGAACATGATTATATGCATAGTATAATAACATTCATGGCAGAGAGGTGCCGCATCATTCCGTAGACTTTGGAAATGACTTACTGTACGTGTGGCCTCTTGGTCCAACAGGCAATTGCAATTGCAGCAGCTGAGTACACAAGTATTGGGAGAAGCAGAATGATGGGCTTCTCTGAGAGTTCCTCCGAAACATCCAAACTGAGCTCTAAAAGTGCTAAAGAAAGAAGAAACAGAAGAAAGAAAAGGAATCAAAAGAAGCTTTCCAGTGGGGAAGAAAAGGGAGACAATGAGAAGTTGTCCAAATCGGAATCAGAGGAGAGTATCAGGAGACAAAGTTTCCATCTTGGTGTTGAAGGTCATAGACGAGGACATGAAAAGAGACTGACTACCCCTAATCAGGTACACTTGCACCTATTAAATGCATTTCGCCAGGGGTAGGGTTGCAGAGCAAAATGTTTTATTTTGAAGTACAGGATCTCGGGAAAGGAGAGTGAATGATTGCATCGGTATGTTTTTAGGTAAAAAAGTATTGATCGTTGGACATTTATGGAAAGAATGTAGATGTCCGTAGTCTTCCATTGAATTCTGACCATTTTTGAAGGAGCTTATAGTTTCAGCATTGTCATATGATCTTCTCTGATAATCAAATTTTCGAAACCGTATTCATGAGAACTGTTGTGGAAATGAAAAAATTATTTACACTATATATTTTACATTTTTATCTAGTCTGTATTTCATAATGCCTCATTGGTTAAAAACTAATCTTAGATTAGTTTCTCTACTTTTCTTCACCACCACTACTTAGAGTGGTGAAGTCACCCACGCTGGAAAAGTCTGGAGACACCTTGATGGCTTCCACCCCCCAACTACTTCAGCTACTGACATCTAGTTGCACAGTCTTTATTTGTGCTTATGTAAAACATCTCTTCCCTTTTTTCCTCTCTTTCCATGGAGACCTCCATATCTCAGGTTTCCCTGCCTACGAACCTCCAAGAAGAATAGTTGCTTCTTTTATTCTCCTAAACATTTCCCACTGTCTATCACACAACCTTCCCAAATCATTTTTCTAAAACAAAACTGTTCCTTGACTCAACTTTAAGAAGCAAGAGAAAACCCCCCAAACCCAACTGTGTTGAATAACCACTCTCTACAAAACAAGACCCACATCTTCTCCATGTTGTGGACTGGCTTCCACCTTATTTCCCCCCTTTCTCTACCTTCACGTATCCTCAGACCACCATGATTGTTCACTCTTACCTACATGCCCTGTACCTTTATTACTTAGCACATGGGGTGTTCTCTAAGTGGGCTGATTTTCTTCTTTGTTTTCCTCCTACTGTAGTAGCATCCATTCTTCATTCTTAGCTCAGATGCCCCTCATCCCACACATTTGCCTCTGCCCTCTCCACTTCTCCAGTCTGCTCTTTGGTGCCCCACTCAGAATTACTATCCTCATTGATGTCTACATTTAAAATTTCTACTACTTAAGTGTGTAAGACGCTGTCAGCTAGACACTAAAAGATAAAGTCCCTGCCTTCAAAGATTTCATAATTTAGCTGGGGAGGCTGAACTTGAATACATGTGATATCAATAAAAGGAAATAGGACAAGAGCAATCCAGGCCAGTTTTAAGGCAGAGACTTTGTTACACTCACTTTCTGTTATTCAGAGTACCTGCCACTTTGTTGTTTACATAAGAAGCACTAACGTGTATTGAATTAGGCACTTCCAGAGATCCAGTTTGGTTTATGGACACAGTTTATCCCGGCCATGAATCAAACAAATACAACTTTCCCCCTCTTTGGTGGCGGGCACTCTCTCCCTCAAGTTCTAGGGTTTTATGACTTTGTAAACTCACTGACACTAAACAGTCTTTCTCAACATACCTTGACTGAGCTTCCAGTGTACAGTGGAGATGCAGGCAGTGGAAGACAAGGAAGCATACAGCGTGGTCATTGGCCTCGAGAGAGTTTCAATTACTTATAGAACTTAGGTACTGACATGTGAAAAGCTAAACAACAGGTATTAATACCAAATGCTGGGATGCCTGGGTGTCTCTTTCGGTTGGGCGTCTGCCTTCAGCTCAGGTCATGATCTCAGGGTGCAACGACCGAGTCTCACATCGGGCTCCCTGCTCAGCGGGGAGTCTGCTTCTCCCTCTGACCCTCTCCCCTTTTGTGCTCTCTCTGTCTCTCTCTCTCACTCGTTCTCTCAAATAAATGAAAAAATCTTTTAAAAAATGCCAAATGCTTTTTATAAGTAATATATTCTTCATAGCAAGTTCAATGGGATAGAAACAATGGAGAGGTCACTATAGACCAGGGTAGGAGACACCTGTGTGGCAATAAATAATTTACCTGATCCTGAAAGGATGGATTCATTCCATCTTTTCATCCCTGATTTGGAAAAATTTGTCTTGCTGCCGAATTCCTTCATTTTTAAATATGTTCCTTTTAAACCCGTACAGGGCCACCAGGCCTGAGCCCAGTAGTGACGGCGGCGGCCCTTCTTAGGACCTTCAGCACATAAACATCCCCTTTTCTCTTTTCTGCAGTCGCCGCTCAGCATTCGAGGCTCCTTGTTTTCTGGAAGGCGCAGCAGCCGAACAAGCCTTTTCAGTTTCAAAGGTCGAGGGAAAGATATGGGATCCGAGACTGAATTTGCTGATGATGAGCACAGCATTTTCGGAGACAGCGAGAGCAGGCGAGGCTCGCTGTTTGTGCCCCACAGAGCTCGGGAGCGGCGCGGCAGCAACATCAGCCAAGCCAGTAGGTCCCCCCCAGTGCCGTCAGTGAAGGGGAAGATGCACAGTGCCGTGGACTGCAACGGTGTGGTCTCCCTGGTGGATGGACACTCAGCCCTCATGCTCCCCAATGGACAGCTTCTGCCAGAGGTGATAATAGATAAGGCAACTTCTGATGACAGCGTAAGGACGTTTTAAATAGCTCAGGCATGGCTCGGCCCTTATTCTTGCATCAATCAGTCTCTGCTAGAGGGGTCTTCTCTGGTCCTGTGAATGGCTCTGCATTTTGCAACACTTCTACTGTAGAAATCCACCTTTGTAACTTATTCATGTAATCCTCATCCCATATGCTGTAGATGTCTAATGCAAAGATATTTAAAACTCCATTTTTGAACAAAAAGGAATTTATCATCTGTTGAAATTCTATTTGACTATTATAAGCCATCCCTTTAGAAAACGATGTATAGAAGATATATACATATATATCAGCACAGGAAATGCATGGCTAATGCTGATCTGATTGGTTGATAATAGGTCTCCTTCCTGTAAGGAAGTTTGGATTAATTGCCATCTCCTGCTATCTTTTTCAAGATACTGTTTATTCCTTGTGCAAGGAATCTTGAGTTTTAAAAATAATAATAACAGCAAGCCTGTATATAGTATTTACAGTGGCCCTACAAGGTGATATATTATTATCCTTGTTTTACAAAGGGAGAAACCAAGGCCAGAAGAACTAGAGCAGCTTGTGCTCTTAACCCACCACACTTTTGCTCTTTCTCTAGTGTGTGGTAGTCTTCTTAACTTGGAAATAATTTAAAATAGTTATGCTTTTTCCCCCACACATAAATGAAAATTACTGTTTTCATTAAAAAAAAAACCAAACCCTCTTTTGTCTGGTCTATAAATAAGAATATAATATCCAAACTACATACATTAATACAAACATATACACATATTAGCAAAAACAAAACAACTGGTCCAAAGCAACAATTTCAAGAGTTTAGGAGTAATTGAGTGGTTAGGAAAAAAAGTCCAATTAGGCTTGAAAGAGCTCTTTCCGGTTTCTGGAGTTCCTAGGTTACCTCTTTAGATCACTCACCGTGTTATATTGCATGACTAAACATCAGCAGGGGTTTTGACTAACCTAACAACCTTTGAACTCACGCTATTTATTCATACATTCATATTTTCAGACAATATGGCATTTTTAGTGAGGATAAAGTTCCATCAAAGTCATGGCCACAAACATTTCACTTAGAATGAATGCATGTGCTTTTAGGTACCATGTGACCTCTGTGCTTGCATGATACAGCTTGGACCTTTCTGCCAAGATATTTTTCGTTATCAAGTGAGCATGTTAAATTTCTACGGAATCAGATCTTTGCTGTGTTTTTCTTTTCAATGATATATTCCCTGTGAAATACATAATTTATATCAAATTTGGGTATTATTTCATATCTTTTAATAAAATATTTTCATTTAAGACTTTACTCTTACCATAGGAAAAATCAGTATTACCATAAATCCTGAAACAAACTACAAAACTAGAGGAGTTAGTAGATACTCTAGGATTCAACAGAAATGCAATAAACATAATAGTGTGGCAAAATGTACAGTTTAGATGAAAAAATTGCATGACAAATAATATGACCTTGACAACTAACACACGTGAACATGAAAAAGAATTTGTTATTCCTGTTTGACTTGGAGAAAAATTGCCTTTTCTGGAAAGTCAGTAAATTAGACATTGGATCTAATAGCCACCTACGGATAGGTGTGCATGTATGTCTGTGCATATATACATACAGACAGACACACGTGCATATATTTATGCCCATGTGTCCATGTTTTGAGATACACACATATATAACTGTATCTAAACAACTATACAACTTTAAAACTATAGAACTATATTTATATGGTTGTAGGGTGGTGTGTGTGTATGTTTATACATACACACAGAGCACACAGACCACACCTAAGCAGACATGTATGTGATACATACAGAGTTGTATACTTGTTTGTGTGTATATGTGTGTGAGTGGTGTGTGTGTATGTGTATTATTGGCCTGCACTGAACCAGTGTAGTGTTTTAACTTTTAAATAGTTGCCAAGATTTAAAAACAAGACATTTTCACATAAAATGAGTGTACATGGTAAGACTGAGCTCATAGTCCTGCATGCCAACAATCCTTTAGAGTGGAATAGTGGTCACCTCTTTTAGGTGGAGCTTACATTCTCCATTTTGCTACAGTTCCCATCAGTCTCCATTGTCCTTTTCAAACGAAGTCGTTTATCATCATACACTCAGAGCAATTCATGAGGCAACCCTTAGCATCGCCTCCATTAATACTGTTACCTCAGCAAAGAATAATTACAGAAATTTATCAGAGAATACCGAGGTTCTGCCCCTTGAACACACATCATTGCAACACAAGTCTAGCTGTTTTCATGTAAGATTCTTACATGGTAAAATGATCTAAATAAATCCAAGACCCAGAAAGATAGATAATGAAAGTGATTGTAATAATAAAAGCGACTTGTTTTATTTTTTATTTTCCCAAGCATTAATTCTTTTAATCCTCAAAGCAAGAATATGAGACAAGTAGTATGATTATCCCCATTTTACCAGTGATGGAACCGAGACAGGAGTTAAATAACTCTCCAATGATAACATGCTCAGTAAGTAGTAGAGCTATGATTCCAACCCAGCAACCTAGTCTCTACCTTAATTTAATCACCACAGCTACCTAAGCAAGATTTTATTCTATGCCTATAATTTATTAGAGTTCTATTCTTAAAACTTTAATTCATCATCTTTTTTCTTTCAGGGTACAACCAATCAAATACACAAGAAAAGACGTTCTAGTTCTTATATTCTTTCTGAAGATATGTTGAATGATCCCAATCTGAGACAAAGAGCAATGAGTAGAGTAAGCATATTAACAAACACTGTAGAAGGTATGTAATAATATCCTCTTACCCATACAGATTTTTAAACAGAATTTAGATAAATCCTGGTCAGCCTTAAATTGTTATATGAAGTTCTTAGGAACTTTACAATAGTAAAGATAACCAATGGATACTAATGGAATGGCCTTTATGTGCTCAAAAAAATTCATAAAGTGTTTTGTGATTAGAGACCATTAGGTGATAGGACCTTTCAAAGATAAATAGCTTAATGGTAATTAATGAAATCAAGGTTAACCCGAGGCTGGGTGGTTCTCACTATATAGTCTTAGAAACTTAAAATAGTCTCTGAATTTATCTCTCTCTAATATGCAAAAAATAATACATACTTCCAGATGTCTATAAATTGCTTCCCCTGAGCACGTTAAGTAAAATTATAAAATGGTAATATGTGATGTAACATCTGTTCAGAATATGATGAAAAAGTGCTAGAGAAAGCAATTTAGAGAACATAATGGGAATAATAGTGGTTAGACCCTGAGATACATTGAGAAGAGAGTTAAGGGTGGCAACTCTTAAAATGTACTGGCTCCCACTCTCCCCTACAATATGCCCCAGGTCCCACCTTATCCATTGGTAGCCAGCTCATACCCACATATACCATGATGGCCTCAGACAAAGCTTCCACACACCTCCTAAACTTAATGGTGAGAGATAAAAGGGCTCATGGTATGACATATCTATTGAATGAGTCACTCCATAAACTATTTCTAGTCTCTTGGTTCTGAGATTGCTTTCACTGTGAAAGGATATATATTGGTGGAAAATATATATTTCTCCATGAAGAAAAACGTAGGTTCTCCTGTTTCCCATCACATGTTAAGTGAATGTTTCTCTGGGAGTTGCCCATATCTGCTTTGAGTCATTAATTTCACTGCCTTCCCCCTAACTTATGCTTGCTCTAGTAAATGAACATTGTGATATAAGATTTTTATGTAATATGCCATACTTATGTAGAAGAAGTACTGTCAAATTTGCAAAATCTAAACAGAAAACTTGTTTCAGTGTTCACGTATACTGCTGATTTGTACTGTATGTAATTAGGAATAAAATAAATAAATGATTGGCTTCATGTTCTCTGTTGTTTTTTTCCCCTAGAACTTGAAGAGTCCAGACAAAAATGTCCACCCTGGTGGTACAGATTTGCACACACATTCTTGATCTGGAATTGTTCTCCATATTGGATAAAATTCAAAAAGCTTGTTTATTTTATTGTAATGGATCCTTTTGTAGATCTTGCTATTACCATTTGCATAGTTTTAAACACAATGTTTATGGCTATGGAACATCACCCAATGACCGAAGAATTCAAAAATGTACTTGCTGTGGGAAATTTGGTGAGTTTCTCAATGCATGTTATGTACCCATAGTTCTTCTCTTTGGTTGTCATGATTGTCAGTTCTTTTTTTTCAGTCAGATAGATATGTAGCTATATAATTGTCCATATCCAGAATTTACAATATGAATCATTGTACAGAGTCAAGTTTCTAGTGATGTTATTTTAAAATAACTTTGCAGAAATATAGAGGTCTATAACAATACTATTTCCAACAGGGCCACCATCTTGGGAGTTGGTAGTATGTTGTTTTGTTTTGTTTTGTTTTTTTCAGCTGGCATGTCTCTTTGAAGCAACACTCTGCAAATTTGATACTTTCTTACCCATTTTATAATTACATGGCTGCTGCCTTATGAGTACATTCTCCACGTATTTTCAGAAAAATTATGGATGGTTTGTTTTGACATACAAATGAAGTGTCTGGCCTTTAGAGTCCTGAAGTCCTGGATTTGAATTCTGATTCTGCCTCTTATTGGTTATGTGACCTTTGGCAAATGTGTTAATCTCAATAATCTTTAATTTTCTTATGTATAAAGTAATCATAATACCTCATTTGTAATATAAGAAAAATAATGCATTATTTGTAATATAAATATAACAATTCATTTATCATATCATTGAGAGGATTAAATATTTTCTACTTATTAGTCTGGCATGTCATAAGGCATTAAATTAAAAACTTATTTTTACTGTTATTATTATCATCATCCTGCTCTAAATCATTTAGCAGAAACGCTTCAAAGTATAGGGATAGAGGGAACATTCCTCAGCTTCATAAAAGCTATCTATGAAAAACCCACAGTGAATATCATCCTCAATGGGGAAAAGCTGGCAGCCTTCCCTTTGAGATCAGGAACATGACAAGGATGCCCATTCTCACCACTCTTGTTTAACATAGTATTAGAAGTCCTAGCAACAGCAATCAGACAACAAAGAGAAATAAAATGTATTCAAATTGGCAATGAAGAGGTCAAACACTCACTCTTCACGGATGATGTGATACTTTATATGGAAAACCCAAAAGACTCCACCCCCAAACTACTAGAACTCATATAGCAATTCAGTAATGTGGCAGGATACAAAATCAATATACAGAAATCAGTTGTTTTCTTATACACTAACAATGAAAATACAGAAAGGGCAATCAGAGAATCAATTCCACTTACTATAGCACCAAGAAGTGTAAGATACCTGGGAATAAACCTAACCAAAGAAGTAAAGGATCTGTACTTGAGGAACTACAGAACACTCAAGAAAGAAATTGAAGAAGACGCAGAAAGAAGCCTTAAGAATAAGGATACCAAGGGGTGCCTGGGTGGCTCAGTCGGTTAAGCATCTGCCTTCAGCTCAGGTCATGATCCCAGGGTCCTGGGGTCAAGCCCCACATCAGGCTCCCTGCTCAGTGGAGAGCCTGCTACTTCCTCTCCCTATGTTTGCCACTATGCCTACCTGTGCTCTCTCTCAATCTGTCAAATAAATTAAAAAACAAAACAAAACAAAACAAGCCTTTAAGAATAAGGACACCAAGGGCGCCTGGGTGGCTCAGTGGTTAAAGCCTCTGCCTTTGGCTCAGGTCATGATCTCAGGGTCCTGGGATCGAGTCCCGCATCAGGCTCTCTGCTCAGCAGAGAGCCTGCCTCCTCCTCCTCTCTCTCTGCCTACTTGTGATCTGTCTGTCAAAAAAAAAAAAAAAAAAAAAAAAGAATAAGGACACCAAGATACCAAAACAGGGAGAATGGACACAGAAGACACAAGGACACTCAGGAAGGGATCTGTAGGCCATAAGAAGACAGAGGATCCTATTAGGAAAATGGGTGCCAGAGTGATCTCTTAAATATGCAGTGCTGATCACATGGCCTAATTAATGCCTTAGGGCAAATGGCAAGTGTTAGTTTCTGAGAATCTGTGTGAAACAGGCTGAAGTTCTATTTCATGGCCAAAGGGTCCTAGTTTCTGACCCTTCATAAATTGTGAATAACTCTGGATATCTTTGAGAATGTCTGTATAAGATAATTTTAGTTTTGCCTCGAACTCAAAACAATTGATCTTCGAAGTCAAAGAGTTTGTTTCTGAGTCAGTCTTATCTCCCACGTATTTTCGGTTAAGATGTATGTACTGCACGTGCTCTCTGAGGTAGCATTCTTCTTCCCTTCTGTTTCTCTTTGAAAAAGACAGGACTAGATGGGGGATGGGTATTAAAGAGGCACTTGTGATGAGCACTGGTGTTGTATGTAACTGACGAATCTGAATTCTACTCTAGAAAGCAATATTATACTATAATGGTACTAAAAAATTAAAATAAAAAAAAAAGACAGGACCATCTAGTTTCTAATTGTCGGTGGAAGAACAGATCATGAAGATCAGTACCTTCTTGCTGAGCTGACTGCATCACTGTGAAGCTCAAAAGAATTTATCATGTTTCTTATCTCTTGCCACAACCCTAAGTGTGGGTACTCCCTGCTTGATGCTGCATTATTTTTAAATTGACTCAGCACTTACAGACTTCACTATTTCCCTTTGAGCCTTCTTTGGTCAGCTTCTCTGAGATAAATCAGACCTGAATGATTCATAAACAAGTCCTTCACTGTTGTCTTTTTAAGTCAATCCTTTAATAACAATGTCATGAATTAATGATGTTTTGTGATGCACTTTTGTGTCAAAGCTTTGGAAGTCTTGCTTTAGCTCCCACCATTTCAATTAAATACTTTCTCCTCTTCTACTGATAAATCTTTAAAGAGTGAGTCAACATATTCTCTATTACCCTAGGAGTAGTCAGACCAGACAAAAAGATTGGCTCAAAATTTCAGTATCAATCTATATTTCCTTTTCATTTTCTTCCAGAATAACTTATTGACCCACATTTTTTTCTTTTTCTTTTTTTTTTTGCAAAAAGTGACTGTGTTAATTGTCATGGTTCTATTTATGTGACTTTTTTTAAAAAGATTTATTTATTTGAGAGAGAGAGAGAGAACATGAGTGAGAGGGGCAAAGGGAGAAGGAGAATCTCAAGCAGACTCCACACTGAGCACAGATCTGGACTTGAAGCTTAATCTCACAACCATGAGATGACCACCTAAGCCAAAACCAAGAGTTGTACACTTAACAAATTCGGCTACCCAGGTGCCCCTATTTATATGGAATTTTAATATGCTCTTCTAAAATGCTGCCTATAGATGAAGAGAGTGGACAGGAAAGTTAGAGCTTTTTAAACCTGTAGTGCTTATATTATAGCTATAGAAATAGTGTCACCAGGTTAATGGGATTAAATGAGATAATAACATACATTTACAGAGGATCTGCTGCATTGCCTGAAGCACAGTGATGCCAAACAAATAGTCATAATCATCACTACTTTGATTCTATACTTCTAGTAATACCAGAAAAAAACCATTGTATTTCTCCTTTAGGTCTTCACTGGGATCTTTGCAGCTGAAATGGTTTTAAAACTAATTGCCATGGATCCATATGAGTATTTCCAAATAGGATGGAACATTTTTGACAGTCTTATTGTGACCTTAAGTTTAGTGGAGCTTTTCCTAGCAGATGTGGAAGGACTGTCAGTTCTGCGATCATTTAGACTGGTAAATATAGACCAACCTTACCACTATGTTCCATACATAAAGGGGTGTTTCTAAGGCTTTGTGTTACTATTTAAGTCTTTTGGAGGTCTGAGTCAAAAGACAAGATTAAGGGTTAGTATCTAGTATAATCAATTTCATTCCATCACAAAAGTTCTTAAAGAGTTCAAAAATCACATGACTTTTTTTATCTTAACATCTTGAAGAAATGGTCAGTCGTAATTGAATTAATTTTAGGGTCTCAAAGACATACTCAGTTGTATATACTAGTATGATGTAAGTGGATAAAAGAAAATATTTCTTTGTCAGTCAGCCATAATTTATTTCACAGTAAGAAGCTTATGGTTTACAGAATTTCAATTTCTATAATATGTTCATTACTTGGTAGGTTTGATAACTAAAGATCAAATTATTGTCCCCAAAATGGTGGTTGTCTGCTGTAAAAAATATAAAAATGTAAAGACTTAGAGCATCTTTCTCTAACATATTGGGCTCTAGCCTATGTCAGCATGAAAAAATAGATAAAACTATCAGAATATATTCGAATTTAAAAAAATTTAAAGTGCCAGAAAATAGAACTGAGGACAAATTATCAATTCTAAGCGAATAATATTTGAAACCATAAACCATTATAGTAATCCTGAACTTCCTTCAAAAATATGTGTGGTAACTATATTGTGGCAAGTATAACAAAATAAGAGGAATATTGAAAATAACTGACAGGGAAAAAGTAGAAATGATCAATTTTAGCTAGGTAATAATGATAATTTAGAATTTAAAATTTGGAACAAAACTCAACATTAGAAACATTGAACATTTTTCATAATAATTAACATTAACCTTTGTGTTTCCTTTCAGCTTCGAGTTTTCAAACTGGCAAAGTCTTGGCCAACACTGAATATGCTGATAAAGATCATCGGCAACTCAGTGGGGGCTCTGGGTAACCTCACCTTGGTGTTGGCCATCATCGTCTTCATTTTTGCCGTGGTCGGCATGCAGCTCTTTGGTAAGAACTACAAAGAATGTGTCTGCAAGATCAATGAAGACTGTACACTCCCACGCTGGCACATGAATGACTTCTTCCACTCCTTCCTGATTGTGTTCCGCGTGCTGTGTGGAGAGTGGATAGAAACCATGTGGGACTGTATGGAGGTCGCTGGTCAAGCCATGTGTCTTATTGTGTACATGATGGTCATGGTCATTGGAAACCTAGTGGTACGTAATCAGAGGTTCACACATACAAAATTCCACAGAGAAAGTTGTTATATGATGATTAGACCAGTTATTTTATAATTTTAGGGTTAATTACACATAAAACTATTAATGGTAATAGAATATTGGTCATTTTAATATGGGAAAGTATTATTTCAATTTCCCTGACAGATAACCTTTATTTATATTTTTCACAATGATTATATTATTTTACTTATTTTATTTTATTTTATTTTTTCAAAGATTTATTTATTTATTTGAGAGGGGGAGTGTGCATGTGTAGAGGGAAGGGCAGAGCGAGAGAATCTTCAAGCAGACTCTGCTGAGCACAGAGTCTGATAAAGGGCTCCATCTCTCAACCCATGAGATCATGACCTGAAGCAAAACGAAGAGTCAGACAACTAACAGAGCCACTCAGGTGCCCCTTCACAACATTTATTTTAATGGAAAGTTTTCTACTTTATTCTCTCATTTTGATAACAATGTCATATGAATTAAATCTGTGGTTTTCCTGTCTCTTAAAAGTCCATTCGAATATCGAGTTATACTAGTAAATAGAATATGATTAAATTAACAATAACAAAAATGAAATTATAATGGAACAAAGCAACTGAAAGGACTGGTCCCATTGCTCTATAGTCATATATAATAAAACTAGCAACCATTACCAAGGATCAGGAAATTATGGCTCATGGGCCAAATCTATCATACTGCCTGTTTTTGTATGGCCTTGCAAGCTTGGAATGCTTGTTTTTATTTTTGTTTTTGTTTTTTTTTTTTCCAATGGTTAAAAAAACAAAAGGAAAAATAATATTTCATGACATATGGAAATTATATGAAATATAAATTTCAGGCTCTGTAAGCAAAATTTTGTGAGAACACGGACATGCTAATTCATTTACATAATTTTCTATGTCTGTTTTATTCTGCTATGGAAGAGTTGAGTAGTTGCATAGATATTCTATGTCCCACAAAGGTCAAAATATTTTTTATCTCATCCTTCACCAAAAAAGATTTGCCCACCACTGCTCTAAAGCTTTTCTTTCACAAATGATCTTCTTCACTTGTGTTTGCTTGGCTTATACTCCTTCTCTGTTTCTTCTTGTTTTACCTGCCCATTGGTAAAAACTTTCAAGCTTACAAATGAGAAAATTGGGATCGATGCTCTTCCATGACTCACTCGCTTCGGTTTTCAAAGCTGCCATGTTGATTTGGTTTAGTTTGTCACCTGGCATCAGACTCCTCATTAGGGATTCCAGGAGGTAGGGTATAGTAACAACTATATGGTTAATACTTTGACATTCCACTGGCTTGAAAATAGTTGCTAATTTTTTCTTGTCCTTGAAGCCCCCATGTCAAAAGTAATTCAGAATCTAGGACAGAAACCTACATTCTTTAAATCACATATGAGATGGTACTGTTTCGTGCCATTAAATAGCTAGACATATACAGAGTAAATTATGCAATCCAAGTTCTAGACCATTACTGCACAACATATAGACACCATGAGTTAGAATTCTGTAATTATTGATCATCCTCTAGTTGTAGTAATAAATGTACTAGTTGGGCACCTGGGTGGCTCAGTGGGTTAAGCCTCTGCATTCGGCTCAGGTCATGGTCTCAGGGTCCTGGGATCAAGCCCCACATCAGGCTCTCTGCTCAGCAGGGAGCCTGCTTCCCTTCCTCTCTCTCTCTGCCTGCCTCTCTGCCTACTTGTGATCTCTGTCTGTCAAATAAATAAATAAAATGTTTAAAAAAATAAATGTACTAGTTTTATACAGGCTTATAAATCCCTTTCAACATGAAATAAAATGCGTATGCTCCATCTGATTCTTCTTCTGAATTTAACATTTGTATTCATAAGCTCCTATAGTGTGATTTGTTTGTATACTTCTTCTTACAAAATTTTGACATTAAAATATTGAAATGTAGCCTTTATAAGATTTATTTGATATTTTGATATCAAAACTTACCATACCAAAGCCATTAGTCACAAATGATTTAAATCTTTAGTATTCACTCAGGCATGGATGAAGTGAGGGGGATTCCTTGCGCACTCTCAAATTATTCATTCAATATTTTTATTACTTTTGCTGTGAAAGGAACTATATGTGGGTATTGCAGGGTGATTAAAAATATATACCTATGAATTAGTCCTTGTCTTCAAGGTAATTACAATCTATTGACACGAAATTATCAGATAAAGAAGTAGGTGCTAGCAGTGAGGGAAAAAAAATGCTCTTGATACATTGGAAGAAAAGAGAGAAGTTCTGAACAGTGACTCAGAGAAGAATTTTGAAGTGGGTCTTTGAATAATATATAAAATAATATTTAAGCATGAACCACAGGTGTGAGAGTAATGGTTTACTTTGAAAAGCAATATGAATTTATAGTTAAAAATAGATGGGATGGGGTGCCTGGGTGGCTCAGTGGGTTAAAGCCTCTGCCTTCGGCTCGGGTCATGATCCCGGGGTCCTGGGATCGAGCCCCGCATCAGGCTCTCTGCTCAGCAGGGAGCCTGCTTCCGCCTCTCTCTCTCTGCCTGCCTCTCTGCCTACTTGTGATCTCTGTCAAATAAATAAATAAAATACTAAAAAAAAAAAAAGACAATTGGTCTAATTATAAAAAAAAATAGATGGGATATCTCAGTGAATGTTTAATCCATATGGAACTGGTAATAACTACGCATGATCGTATTTATTCATTATTTACTAGTGATAATGAAAGACAAGAGAAGTGTAATTCACAAAATAGATAACCAACTCTTGGTTAAGGAATTACCAATGATATAGAATTAGAATCTAAAAAGAAAAACGATAAATTATGTTTCTGATACAGTCCTCTGCATATTAGAGTTATATGCTAAGCAGATCTCTCTTTTATTATCACTTATTCATTTTACTTAGTTCATTTTACTACCAATTAGTTAAAATTAGTTAAAAATAATAAGAAAGAACATTAATCAGAATGATATTGAATCAGATATACATTTTATTAATATTTCTTTCTATACTTAAGCTGATAATGGATGTGTAATATAGAATGGACTTCATTTTCATTGTGATATGAGTAGTTTTGATAGAATAGTAGAGTCCTGTTATGATTTTTGATGGAATGGAAGTTGTTGTTATTATCCTTGCATGAAGGATATGATGAAGATATGACAGACAGGAGCACATTATTGAAACATGTGAAATCTTATAAAAGCCAAACTCATAGAAACAGACACTACAATGGTGATTACTAGGGCCTGGGACGTGGGGGAAATAGGACATGGTGGTCAAAGTTCAAAATTCCAGCTATAAGGTAAATAAGTTCTAGGGATCTAATTTACAGCATGGTGATTATAGTTAATAATACTGAATTATATACTTGAAAG
The DNA here is from genome assembly GCF_010015895.1 of Lontra canadensis. Classification (NCBI taxonomy): domain Eukaryota; kingdom Metazoa; phylum Chordata; class Mammalia; order Carnivora; family Mustelidae; genus Lontra; species Lontra canadensis. The sequence continues at coordinate 4,315,245 of NW_022631063.1, read as the reverse complement.
TTGCTAAGAGAATAGATCTTAAATATTCTCACTGCAAATAAATGATAATTCTTTGAAATGATGGAGGTGTTCCTTAACACTCTGGTGGTAGTCATTTTGCAGTGTATAAAAATGTCAAGTCAACATGTTGTACATTTTAACCTTACACAATGTTATATAACAACTATATCTCAATAAATGTGGAAAAAATACAGTTAATTACAAATTTGAAAAGAAAAAAAAGGAAGGCTATTAACACTTGCATTGATTAGGGAGACTAAAGCTATAGAATGAGCCCTTGGCTTCTCATCAACATTCCTATTAAAACATACACACAAATAAACATGTATCTCATAATGAAATATATTTTCTCATTGGCCATAAAGACCAAAATGAAAGTAAACTCTTTCAGAACTCCTTCAGGATTTATCATAGTTGTTTTCTGTGATTTCTTCTTCTTTCTCCCCCTCAGACTCTTCTCTTAAACATATTAACATAGACATTTTTAACCTGTGTTCTTCTACTTATATCTCTGCAGATTTGTTTTAGGTGGGACCCAAATTCAGGCATGAGTCCCTTCTCTTCAGTTTGGCCTAATTTTGATTATTTTTATGAGGTCGATAGTTTTGCCCTCAAAGAGACCTACATGAAAGGGTATTTCAATTACCTTTTTGTTTCCTATCTAAAATAATATTTACATGTAACTTAAATAAAATTAAATACCTTCAACTCTCTGTGAGGTTTTTGTTTTTGTTTTTGTTTTTGTTTTTTTTTTACAATGTTGAGTTCACCTGGACCCCTACCTCAGGGAGGAAAAACAGAAATAGTTTTGTAGACAAACAGGATTTTTGTTGTCCTGTGCTCTTTTATTATCTCTTCCAGGGCCAAATGATTGACATGAGGCCAATCAGTCATATTGCCATTATCTCATTTGAATTGGGTTCAGTGGGCAGGTCCCTTTGTATGTTTTAAAAGCCTCATTAAGTTGCAAGCTGGCACAATTCTTGGACAGAATATTTTATTACAGGAGCTTTGCAAGTATTATATGTTCCATTTGTTGCAAAAAACTGACATATCTCTTCTAGGAAAAGCAAGCACAGAGCTTGTCATAGGTTACTTCAGCACAACAGACACTCCTCACAATTTTCTTGTTCTACTTTTTTTCATAGGTGACAAATATTAATTACAGGTAAACATTAGGTAGACTTTCTATTCCCATAAAAGGGAATTTGGCCAGAGATGAACTTAAGAATGACATAATGATAATGGGAAGAGAGCATTCTCTTTGATCCTCATGCAAAGTCCTTCCTGGGGTATGTCTGACCTCTGCTTCCCAGAGTTCCCAGGAGTCAGGATACGGATGGACAAGACAGTAGAGGAGTCTAGCCTCTACTCTACCCTATCACATGTTCTCTCTGTGTGAAGAAGTGCAGGGATCTTTAATACTGGTTTGGATTTTGGTCTGTATTTCAGAAAAATGTGCTTATTTTCTTCTTTATTTCCTGTCTCCCTATTTCTCCATACCCCATTCGCATCCTGATGTAGGTCCTCAATCTATTTCTGGCTTTATTATTGAGCTCATTTAGCTCAGACAATCTTACAGCAATTGAAGAAGATACTGATGCAAACAACCTCCAGATTGCAGTGGCCAGAATTACAAAGGGAATAAATTATGTGAAACAAACCTTACGTGAATTTATTCTCAAAGCATTTTCCAAAAAACCAAAGGTTTCCAAAGACACAAGAAGAGCAGAAGATCAAAATAGTAAGAAGGAAAACTATATATCTAACCGCACACTTGCTGAAATGAACAGAGATCACAATTATCACAAAGAAAAAGACCAGATCAGTGGTTTTGGAAGCAGCGTGGACAAATATTTGATGGAAGAAAGTGATTGTCAATCATTTATTCATAATCCCAGCCTGACTGTGACAGTGCCCATTGCACCCGGGGAATCTGATTTGGAAAATATGAATACCGAGGAACTGAGCAGTGATTCAGAGAGTGAATACAGCAAAGGGGTAAGATTTTTCATACACATTGTTTCCTATTATTAATTAGTGTGAAATGAAATGAAATTTTAAGTTTTTGCTGTGATAAGTTCTTTCTAATGTTGCAGACTATTGGGTAGTTTCTTGTGTTTGTGAGTTTACACAGCAGCTTGCTGAAGATTCATCTGGTGAGGTTTTACTTACTGGTTCTTAATAATTGATGCAATCATACTTAGCTAGATTTGAAAGCACTAGGTTCGTTTAAGTCTTCCCTTCCCTCATCCCCTTTTGTTATCAGTTGTAAAATCATATACCGTTTCCTGTCTGTTGAATCCACTGCTCCTTCTCATTACCTTTGTTTGCCTTTGCACTCACTACTTCTTGCCTAAACCATACCAAATAGTGTCTCAACTGGTGTCTCTGCCTCCATTTTCCATCTGCTCCAGATCACTAGTTGGATTAATTTTACCCAGGTTCAATCCTGATCACATCACTCCTTTGAAGTATGTTTGGTCCCCCAAGTCTCCAGAATTACAGACTGTAGATAAACTCTTCACACCATGGCCCCATCCAGCTGACCAGCTGAGTCATCCCGTGCTTGCCTGGTTTCCTTCTGGACCACAAGCACTCGCATTGTGCATCACTCTGCTTGGGATTTCCTTCCCCAGTCAAAATCCTATATACATCCTTTAAGACATTCCTCATGTATAAAATTATTAGGCCTTACATTACAGGGTTGGGTAATAAGGATTACATGAATTAACATGGGCAAAATGCTTAGAACACTACTCGGAGTGCTCAAAAGTGGTAGCTATTGCATTCTTAATTCCTCTGCAAAGAGATAAGAGCTTTCCTCAGTTTTAATCCTGCCCGATTTTATGACTTTTCCTGGATTTATTGTTTAACTTTGTATTTTATTACTCTTTTTGGAGAAATTATTGTATGCATCACAGGTTGCTCTAAACTCATTGAGAACAGGAATCTTTTATCAAAAATTTTATATCTTCTTTCTCCACATCTGGGTGTTTATGTATTCAAAGTAACAGTTTTTTACTGTTTTTATTAATTGAACTGTGTTCTTATTAATATGGAATAGAATAACCGTGAGCTTTAAGACAAAGCATTTTTATGGTATTTCTTCAAAGTTTCAGGATATCCCTTAAAAATAGTACTCCTTTCTTTCAGTCACATTTGGAAGTATCTGTGAGGCATTTATCACATGCCTTCTATATGCTTATCCCCATACTAAGACCTGCCCTCCATGAATTTCCAGGGGATTTTGGAATAAAGATACATATGTGTGTGTGTGTGTGTGTGTGTGTGTGTGTGTGTGTGTGTGTGCCTCCTAGCCATATGACCAGTGCTGCATGCATAGTAAGTGCTCAATACTTACTGAGTGAATACGAGATTATATAAATTAAGACTGTGTATTTCTAAGTAGCCAAAGAAATTCTTTCCAAGATGACAAAGTAAGGAATGACATGTTTAATTTTTTTTATTTTTTATTTTTAAAACCTTTACACAGAAGAAGTACTGCTTGTTTCAGCTTGAAGGTAGAAAATCAGATTCCACACACCACTTTTCAAGAAGTGATCTGAGCCCAGTCACATGTAGAGAGGAAAACTAGTTCTATTACTCATTTTTCTGCTTGTGAAGATCACAGCTGAAAAACTACAATTGCTTGGTAGACTTTCTGAATAAGTTTGGGATTCCAGGTGTTAGGACAGTTGTTAGCTGGCAGAGTTTACCAAGCACTTCTTTAAATCTTAATATTTGGAAGAATCGTTTCTTATCTGGTTATTTTTCCTTTGCCCAAAGCTGGTGGCTGACCTTAAATGGAGGCCCTCTGTGGCAGACAAAAGATTTGTTCTTGCTCTGTTAATTATGACATTTTGAAGAGAATCTTATAGATCTGCCCATTTAGCACCTCATTTTCTAAAAAGCTCAATAAGAGGAAGTGACTGTATCCACAGTTAATAAACCTAGTTCAAAGGCAAAACCATGACAAGAACCCCAGTCTTGTGATTCATAGATCAGTCCTATTTCTCTCTTCTTTGCCCTGTCTTTGTCCATTTCATGGATAAAACACACATCCCTATTGGGTTACTGAGGCATGCTTCTGAAAAATTTACCTACCTTGTAGCATCCAGAGGAGGTTTGTGATGTCATAGTGGCCAGCTGTGTTTTTTTTTATAATTAGTGATTTAGTTTATAAACTGTTTCATTATTGAAATAGACTATTTTTTTGGTTTTGAATTCAAGTTTTCGTTTACATTGTAGTTAGTCAACATATATGGGATAGTGCCCTCCTTAATCCCCATCATCCATTTAGCCCACCCCTGCCCACCTTTCTCCATCAACCCTTACTTTGTTCTCTATAGTTAAAAGTCTCATATGGTTTGCTTCCTTCTTTCTCTTTCTTTTTTCCTCCTTTTCCTTTGTTCATCTGTTTTGTTTCTTAAATTCCACATATGAGGGAAATCATGTGGTATTTATCTTTCATTGACTGACTTATTTCACTTAGCATAATACACTCTAGCTCCATCCATGTGGTTGCAAACGGCAAGATTTCATTCTTTTGATGGCTGAGTAATATTGCATTGTATATATACCACATCCTTTTTATCCATTCATCCATATTTGGGCTCTTTCCATAATTTGGCTATTGTTGATAATGTTGCTATAACCACCCATAAAGTTACTCTTTCATCCATCCCATAAACCCTTCCTAAAAAGCATGAAATTTAGTGCCCTTAAACTGTGTTATCTAAGGGTCATTTGGTAGTAATATTCTAATATTCTTGATTGTCATTTTTATATTTATAGTTATAGCTACATGAGAAAAATGTATAATTTTTCTATTTCATATATGTGGTTTATATGGTATAATACACAGGAGCATGGGGCTACATCATAGCTTGTAATAAAGAATATGTAAGCTAATTGCTTTAAGTCATTTAGCACCATATTTGAGTTGGTAAGCCTAAAACAATGCTAGCTATTGTGTTTATTATTATTATTTTTTAAAGATTTTATTTATTTATTTGAGAGAGAGAGAGCATGAGAGAGAGCACGAGAGGAGAGAGGTCAGTGGGAGAAGCAGACTCCCTGCTGAGCAGGGAGCCCGATGTAGGACTCGATCCCAGGACTCCAGAGCTGAAGGCAGTTGCCTAACCAACTGAGCCACGCAGGCGCCCCTATTGTGTTTATTATTGAACTCATCATCATTATCAGCTTAAAGTATGGATTTAAAATCATGGACTAAGAATGTTTGCTCTTCATCATTAAAAAATTTCCCATGATATATCTCACAGTGTGAGTATATTCAAACCCACTTTGCTATTCTGGACTTGAGAAATAACAAAAGTTTAAGAACTATAGGAAATTCGTTGGGTACCTTAGAGGTAATAGTATCTCCAACTGTGAAACCCTATGTTAAAGTCTTTTCTCCAGCTGCTTGAGATTTAAATGTTTCTCATTATGACTTGGTTTTGGTTTTGTTTTTCCATTTGAACTACTAAAAAAAAAAAAAAAAAAAATGTAGATTTTCTTTACCAAGAGTGCTTCTACTACCCTTCATGCTAACCTCCCTCCTCTATCCCCCTAATCTTCAGCTCCCACTTGAGCTCCCAAATTTTTTAACTACTTATTCCCTCCTTTCCAACTTCTAATTTTTCATGCCTAAGGTATCTTTGAAAGAGTGATTGCCATGTTCTTGATGAAACTTGCCCAAAGGGCAAATCTTGATTACCCAATACAAAGTAATGCTTGATTCAATACATTTGGGTTATTTAAATCTTAAGCACTTCCTTGGGATATGTTTAAGAATAGGAGCCTCTGGAAATAGAATATTTGCCTTAAATTCTAGCTTTGGTATTTACTAACTCTATGGTCTTGAGCAATCTACATTCTTTTCTGATGTTGTATTTTAGTTTTTGTATAAGCAAAAGAGAATTATAATAAAGAGTAAATGAGGTGGGTAAATAATTAGATATGTGTCTTCTGGAAAGCAAGTGCCTGATTAACAGTTATGGGTATGGGATTGAGGGACCACATAAACAGTATAAGTAGTTACTTGCTACCGGTTAAAGCCAAGAGAAGTAGCATGATGTAGATCAATGGTTCACAATTTTAGTGTGTAAAAGACAAGGGAAACTTGTTCCAAACACCAGATCTGGGCTATATCCTTTGAACTCTTTCTGCCTAAGTCTGGAAGCAACTTTAGAATCCTTATCAGTGGTGTTCCCATTGGCCACTGTGATGGATTGAGTTCTCATGGGAAATGAACCTAAATTCATCCCTACCATGTTTTGACCCAGGTTTCTGAGATATCATTTTCTTTATTCAGGGACTGAAGATATTTCCCCCTTTGCCTGTTGAATCTGCATTTTGAACAGAGGGAAACAACATCTTTAACCTTTGATGCACCCCCCACAATAAAACAAAACAAAACAAAACAAAAAACTTTTCTTTTATGGCCTAGCATCCCGTTTTCCCATTATGTTTGACAGACTTTTTCATCTTCTAATATCAGATCTCATATTGGCAAGTGCCCTTGTCCTGATACGCACTCCAGAATGAAGTAAAAATATTTTATAATAAAACACCTTACCAGAAGATGACCAAAGAGATGAGTTTAAATAGTGTTGAGTAAAATATAAACAGTTCTAAGGAAGTAATTGGTAATAGAACATCAGCATTTCTCTTAAGATAGAGTTTGTCTCAGAATTGAGAAAGACATATTGTTATCTTCCATGGACCCATGAAAATAGGACTTGTCCCTATTTCTCAGAATGCAGACACTGAACTAATGGCCCCTCTCAAAGTCAGCCTCCTCCTGAGGCGCACTGTGGTCCTCTAAGCATGTGGCAAGCATTAGCAGCACACTGCACAGATTTTTACCATTAGCAGTGAAGTGCTTCCTGATTATGAGCCTCAAACGAAGCATGAAATGAACCCATTCATTCAATAAATATGTATTGAGCTCTGCTATGCTCCAGGCACCAAGAGTTGCTGAGGGGAAAAAAAAAAAAATTACCCACCTGCAATGATTTAATGTGATTGGCATATGACTTAACTAAATTCTTAAGTGTAGTGTTTTTTTTAATTGTGCCAAGTGTCAAAATTTAAAACTCTAAAAAACTAAATTAATAGCTAATTTCTTTTAATGGAGAGGTCTTTCTTAGATTAGAGTCATTCTCTTTGTTTTCTATTGCTACAGACTACTTCCTTCTCTGCTCTAAAGATGAAAAAAAAGCAGCTTATAGAATTGTAAAATGGACTTTGGAAGTATATGCAAATTTCAGAGGAAAACATTAATCCAAATTTATTTCTCCTAATATTTAAAAACAAAAACAGCCTCATGTGATTTTAAAGTAGTACAGACTCTTAAGGCTTTCAGAGAAGCTCCTTTCTTCACTGTGAATCTAATCCCCAAGTACTTTTTACTGCTCTTTTGACAAATGTATCTATTTGTCAAGGCTGCTTAAGTGAATTTGCTCATATTGTGTACTTAGCAGAGAGGAAACATTCTTTGTAAACATTTCCTCCTAGAGAGATGCCCCATTCATTCCTCCTCAAGCCAAAGGCAGATACTTAGCTTTACCTAATTGTTCTTTGGTGTTCTAAAACATTATATCAAAGTTGTGATGGAACTAGCTGAGGTCCTCAGAGAAAAGAGGTCAATGAAATATTCAAATTTTACATAATCAAACTACCCTCCTTCAAGAGAACATCATTTAAAACACTGCAAACACATTTATACAAAACTTCATGTTCCATAAGGAACCAAATTCCAAATAAACCCCTCATTAACTTTGATCATTGGGGAAAAAATTGCAAAGGAATGCATTACAGAACATTTTTTGTGAAATACTGCTATTCATTTGTTGAACTCACATTTACTGAGCTGCTGCTTGTTACCATACTCCTGCTAGACATTAGGAAGACACATCATTAATGCATTCATTTCTTCAGTAAAGGTAGGCTATAGGTCTTTGTGTTTGGCATGGTTTTAAGTGATAAGGAGTAAAGCAAGTTTCCTGCCTTTGAGGAGAAACACATAGAGAAACCAGAAATTATAATTAAACATACAAAAAAGAATTAAAACAGGGTTTGGTTTTAGGACAAAACATTCACACAGGATAGAGGAGAATATAACTAATCTTAAAAATAAATTGGAATACTTCACAGAAGAAATGGCATTTGAAGGAAGTTTTATAGTGAAAAGATAAATTCTTTCTTCAGAGTAGGTGAAAGAACTTTCTGATAGAGGTGAAGAGCCCTTTTGGGAGATACAGATTGACTCTTTTTTTTTTTTTTTAAGATTTTATTTATTTATTTGACAGAGAGAGATCACAGGTAGACAGAGAGGCAGGCAGAGAGAGAGAGAAGCAGGCTCCCTGCTGAGCAGAGAGCCCGATGCGGGACTCGATCCCAGGACCCTGAGATCATGACCTGAGCCAAAGGCAGCAGCTTAACCCACTGAGCCACCCAGGCGCCCCAGATTGACTCTTAACATTAGGTTTTATCTTAGAAGACTGGATGGGTATCAATGCTATTAAAAATATGTAGGAGGAGGAGAAAATTTAGGAAGTAGAGTATATTCAGAGTTTAATTTGGGGCATCTTAATTGTGAGCTACTTGCCAGATGGCCAAGTGATGCCAAACAGTATGTATTTGGAAACTTAGGTTCCAAGGAAAGAGGACAAGTCAGAGTTGTAGACAGGTTGGGATTTTATGTGTTCAGTTATGTTAACCATAGGATATACAGAGAGTCAGCCTGAGGTCAGGTTCTGTGGGAAACTAGCTCTGAGAGAGAAATTGGTGTGTAAGAGATTTACTGGGAAGTATTCTCAGGAGCAACACCTACCACCTGTAAGAAATGAGGGAAGCAAGATGACTGGGCACAGGAAGAAATGAAATGTTATGTATTTTCAGCAGATGCCTCTGCTGATCCTATGGGCATCTCCAGTAGATACTATGGTGACCCTATGGAGTAGTCCTAATTGAAGCAAAGGAGTCAGGCCTTTTACCCTCCCACCAATGAGTCATTAGATGCAGGTTCCCTCCCCACCCTCCCAGGGGAGGAGATGTAACTGTTGGGTGAAGCAGCTCTCTTCTGCATAACAATTCCCATGAGGGGACTCAGTTGTGAGCCTTCAGCCCCCAACATTCCCAGTAGCTGGAGGGATGAGAGGCTTGCCTGAAGCGGGGAATGGGCGCAGCTCACCACAGCACCCACTACACTACAAGGACCACGAAAGTAAGAGGACAAGTGAGCAACTCAACACTTGAGATGTGGACCCAAAAGAAGAACACACCAAAGAAACCAAGGGAAAATTGGACCTATTTGCCACTTTCATTTACATTGTATAACTTTCCTATGACAACTAGGAGAATGGATATTATTCATCTATATTTACAGATAACAAAAACACTGAAAAATTAAGAAATAATGTTGATTAGTCACTGATGTTTCTGGGGGTCTCTTTAAAGTTTGAACCCCAAGTTTTAACCACCATATTACGTACCATAGAAAGGCAAGGTGTTAGTAGGAATATAATTATTTTCTGTTTTGCACTGTAATGTTGCAATTAAGGATCAAAATTTCTGGTATAATGGTATTGTGCATATGCTGGTTCATATTTGGCTTCTGATTCTCATTAATGCTGATTTATTAAGTTATAGTTTACCTCAATAAAATAACTAGAACAAAGCACGTTCCATGACCAAGTAATAAACCAGCCCATTGAGGATGCATTGAGTAAGACTCTGTCAGCCTGAGGGCATGTGAGAGGAGGTGGGGCTTGAGCCAGACCCTGAAGGATGGTGATCATTTCATTGAGTGGATGTAATGGAGAAGGGAATCCCAGGCAGAGGAACATTCATGTTGCTTACCTGACTCACCGATGCATTAGTCCATCTACCCATTCATCTGTTCAGTATTCAATCTTTTCAATTTTAAAAAAACCATTATCTTTGGAGAAAGTTAAACATGTTTACTTATTGATTTAATAAAAAATTGTTTAAATATTTGTAGTCATCAAGGTTAAATATTTTACATCTTTTTAGTATGTGGTGGTTTTAATTATGTTGTTACTTGGTCTCTCTTTAGATTTTTTTATGAACTTTTTCCCTGAAACAGGCAGTTATTATGTTCACCAAGAAAGCAGTTTTGATTTCTTCTTACCATTGCATTTAAGAAAATAAAATAATCTCTTCCAGAATTGCATTTGGTTTAGCAAGATTTAGGCATTAGTTACAATTACACAATTTTATAATTATAATTATAGGATACATTAATTATACAATTAAGCTGGTATTTGATCCTATTTTTATGCAGATCCTTAAAAACACAAAACAAAACAGAAGAAGACTCCCATAGAATTTTACTTAACCATTTCTTTTTTGCAGATTGGTTTCAAAATATTTGAAGAATCATCTTTACTGGATTTCTTTATGTGTCTGAAAACAATGAAATTTTGATCTGACATTTGAATCATTATTTCTTATTCTTTTTATTTTGATAAATTTGGAAACATTTTTCCTTCAATGCTGTTTTAAATGTCAAAATTAAAAGTGATAATTAAAAGTAAATCATGAAATTCTAATTTTAGAATATGCTTTTTAAAAACTACATACTCCTACTCTTACCAACCCTAGAACTGAGAATCACTTATTTTTAGATGGTTGTTAAAAAGAGCAAACAGAATGCAAAAGATAGCCTTATCACATTATAGTAGCTAAATTCATCCCCTATATAATAGAATTATATAACTGTTGAGTTGATTGTTTTAAAATCTGTGTTGAATGATATTCAGTCTTACTACTGTGTTTCAAAGATACTGCTTTGCATTGAGCATCTAGTATGTATTTTCTAACATATAACTCACTTTTACTTTCAGGTATGTGACTTTAAACATTTTAAATCAGTTGACTAATCTATTTCATCGTTCTGCTTTTCCAAACTTCGGTACCTAACCTTCTTACTTCTCATAGGGGTAAAACCAAACTGGATCAATCAAGGATGCAGCTCTGTGCTTTTAACCAGACAGAGACATATGTGACCACTTTTATACAGGTTATCTAAAATTAAAAAAAAAATCATACATATATGATATTTTTTTCAGTGTCATGCATGCTGTTCAGCTACAAAATGTTTCTGCCTGCTCCATTGCAAGAAAGTAGAAACATATACAATTGTTCTGTAGATGAATTGGCATCATAGCATGTCACGGGTGCAATTCCATCATTTTTTGTGATTCTCTTGATGACTTCCTTGATATATATCTCTCATGTCCTTAGATGATTTCAATGCATGATCTATAGATTTTTATTGGATGGATTATAAAAGTAAGATACAGCATGTAAAAGAAGCCATTGAAGCAACATTTAATTTGAAAACCTCTAGCAACTGCCTTTCCTAATCTAATCCAATCTAATGTATGTCACATTAAATTGTCAGATTTATTGCTATGAAAGTAGAAATTTAATGTTTTCATCGTAACAACAACAACAACAACAAATGGTAATTATATGTGGGAAGGATATGGTAGATATATACATACACACAATATATATACATGTATCAAATCAAATCATCACGTGGTGTACCTTAAATTTACACAATGTTATATGTCAATCTCAATAAAGTTGGAAAAAATAAACTGTCACATTTAAATTTAGTAAATTAAAACTCTGTTAAGAAACCATTTTTGTGGGAAAATATTTCAGACATAAACATAAAATCTCAGAATATAAAAGGAACATTCTAATACTAGATCTGTATTTATAGAAATTTAGACTCATACAGATAAGCACGGTTCTGAGTACACAGAGCCAAAGTACCCAGTTTCTAGGCTAAACTTTGAATATGTTTTGAAATTATTTTGAACACAGTGATAACTAGGGCTTTATTTCTTTAATCAATTCAGTAACTAACATTTGGTTTTATTTGACCATATATAAAATGCATCAATTAAAATTTATAGGCTCAGCCTATGAACGAACAAGTTATAAGTGCTTGAACTGCTTAATTTGATTCCAAAAGCAATATTATGCACTGATGAGAATGTTTCTTATTTTGGTTAAATCTCATAAGAAGGCATATAGCATAGCATCAAGAAGGTAAGAGGTTTAAATGGAACATATTATGAAGTGAACACTAAACCTTTCAATAAGACGTAAAACACTTTTAATAAAATTGGAAGCAAATTAATATGGATTGCCGTACCTAGTATTTCTAACAAGTGTAAAAGAAAATACGCCACTCAGATACATTTTGTCTTAATTTTAGTATAGCTTGCTGAATGGATGAACTCTAATGAATAACTTCCTGTAAGGAAAAAAATCCATGTTAATAAGAATCTTCCCTTTTTTCTTATAGTTTATTTCATATTTTGAATTGCTTTTGTCATTGTTGGGATGTCTGTATTGTTGTTTTCCATTGTGCAACATTGAAAGCAAAACTTTATCTTGAAAATGGTACACTTTAGGGATAATAATGTGAACATTTTCCAATTAAAAAAACAAACAAGCTAATATTGTTCTAGTTTCCTTGAAGTTAATTTTAAAGGTGCTCCTAAGTAAAAGACATATTTCTTTATTTCAGATGGGTGATGATTCAGAGGCTATATTCTCTTGTAAAAAAAACTTTATTTCACAATGGATTAAATTTCTTCCCCCTAGAATCTAAATAAAGATGCATACATACACAATAGTATGTATATATGTATAGGTAAAATGCACAATTTTTGAGAAAACAGTTTCCAAAAATATGTGTGTGTATTTAATTCCTGAATTATGATTGCTATCTACTTTTTTTACCAAACTGCTGGAGAATATGAGATGTACATTAACGAATGGTCATTCTCCTGAAAACAAAAAGCTGTGGATATTTCATTTGTGAAGAATGACTTGAAATATAACACTTTTCTTTGGCAGAAGCTGCCCACATAAAGGTTAGGAAAGATATATTTTGCCTGTGCCAATTTTTATTTTACATTGTATTTTCAATATTAGAAAGCCATGTGTTTAAAAAAAAACTGGTAATTGTTCCATTCAGTGGAATTTGTCTTTCCATGCCCTTTCTCATTTGGAGTGGTTTTAGGGGATAGCATAAATACACAAGTAGTTTATTTTTTGTTTGTTATTCTTTTTAATGAATGAGTGTGCGACTTAGAGTCTACGCTTTCACCTCATATTTTCCTGTCCTGTTTGCCTTTGTTCCAATTCTTATTTACCCACTTGTTGCAATTTTCTAGCGGACCTCAGTAGAACTGTTTAAATCTTTGTTTCTAAGTTTTTAAGATACTCTTTTTTAAATTTGAATTCAATTAGCTAACATATATTACATCATTAGCATTTGATATAATGTTCATTGATTTATTAGTTGCGAATAATACCCAGTGCTCGTCACATCACGTGCCCTCCTTAATGCCCATCACCCGGTTACCCCATCCTGCAAACTACCTCCCTATCCACAACCCTCGGTTTGTTTCCCGGAGTCAAGAGTCTTTATGGTTTGTCTCCCTCTCTAATATCTTCCCATTCCGTTTTCCCTCCCTTCCTCTATTGTCCTCTGTAAGATATTCTTTCTGATTTGACCCACTGTATCTCAGCTACTTAAATATCTATTTTCTGCAGATGGTTCTGTGTTAGTGTACAGAGCCCTTCAATACTGCTGGTTGATCACACAACAAAGCCTTATTGGTGAGTGCCACTTGACTTTTGGAGGTCCAAGAGGACACTATAGGATCTGGTGGAAAAAATCTGTAACCAGTTCAAGCTTCTTATGTGGCCAAAATCTGTTTGTTTGCTTTTATATGCAAGATCTTAACCTTTTAGGCATATAAGTTGTCATGTTATTGGATAGGAAGCGCCCTGGGAAAACTGAGAACTCTCAGTGAAATAATTTGCTTTATTTTAAATTTCCATGGTGTGCCTAAGATTTGACCTCATTATTTCTCCATCATCTAATGCTATATCCCACATTGACCCTGCGATGGAAGTGTTCAGTGGATTTCCTGCTGAACAAGCACCTGTTCTCTAAAAGCCCACACTGTTTCTCTTGCAGTCATAAAGAACACTAGGAAAGGGAAACTTCCTTCTTCTTGCCTTTTCTATGAAAAAGTGCTGGGCTTTAGTTGCCCATAATTATAATGTGAGTCAAGAGTTTACTGTAACTGTTAAGTACGCTGAAGTTTTCTCATAATTTAAATGGAAGTAAAATGAAAAGGCAAGGAAAATATTAATGACTTCCCCAGGATATCTTCAGTAGTTTTTAAGTATCATTACCATTTAAAAAGAATCTTGAAAGAGACCAAAATTTCAGAGAGATCAGAGAAGGATTGGAGGGACTTGAAGGGCTGGAATGCTAAATCATGTAAAGAAACTAAATGTCATTACTCTTAAGATGAAAAACACAAATGGTAATACTATAGGTAATCTCCAATTAAAAAGAAAAAAAAAAGCTGTAGGAAGATAATATTTACATTTCTCTAAAAGACAGAATGGACCCTAACAATTGCAAGGGAGAGGAAAATGTATTTTAGTTCCAGATCAGAAAAGAATATTTAAAGTTGAAATTATCCCCTAACAGAATGGTAAGTTGGAAAACATTGGCCTCTTACACAAAGCATGGTAGTGCTTTGTGGAATTCTTTAAAGGTCCTTTGATCCTTTATTCTGAACTTCACCATTTTACTCCTTTAATTATTCAGAGCCCTCCTTATGAATATCAATTATAAAATTAGACTGTAAAAATATAAGATGGGTGATATTGATTTGAAATGAATAAAAGAAATTCTTAAACTTAATGACATACAGTAGAGCTTAGTTTACCAGTAATGTTGCCCGTAATTTCTCTGTCCTTATATGCTCATTCCTTCCCTTTGATTTGCTTCTCCCAACTTCTTGCTGTCCTCTGTGTTTCTTTATTTTGATGCTCAGGTGAAATAATGATTCTAGGCTCTGCTCCTCAAAGAATATGTTTTGTTGTTTGTAGCAAGCAGTATTATAGTATATACTTTAAATGTAACATCTTTGGAATGTTTTCAACACCAACCATCCTCTTTGAATAAGGTGTTTTCTCCAATGCTCCTATAGGCTTGATGTTTTTTGGCTTTTAAATGCCAGATTATCAAATTATTAGACAAAAATACTTCATACTTCTTGAAATAAGAAATGACCAACTAGTATTAACTACCATCCATACTATCGTGAACTAGCCTTATGATGTAGATGCCTATTCGGGATATGTCAGTAATAAATTTGTAAGCTACCAGCTTAAGACAGTTTCTCATATGACACCTATATTTGACAGTCTGTACTCATAGTCATTGTTGTAGAAAACACACCTTCCAGGCAATCAAAAGAAGAACCATGAAGAATTTTTAAAAAGTTTAATTTGATCATATTTTTTAATGTTACACGTTCTTATTTAAATTCTAGTTAGTTAACATATAGTGTAATATTAGTTTCAGTAGTTGAATTTAGTGATTCATCACTTACATATAAAAGCCAGTGCTCATTATGGTTTACCTCCCTCTCCCTTCTTCTTCTTCCTTTTTTTTTTTAAATTTTACTGCTATGTTCATCTGTTTCATTTCTTTAATTTGGCGTATGAGTGAAATCATATGGTACTTGTCATTCTTTGACTTGTTTTGCTTAGCATAATATACTAGCTCCAACCATGTCATTGCAAATGGCAAGATTTCATTCTTTTTATGGCTGAGTAATATTCCATTTTATATATATCACATCTTTTTTATCCATTCATCAGTCAGTGGTTATTTGGGCTCTTTGCACAATTTGGTTATTATTGATAATGCTGCTATAAAGTGTGGGTCCCTTTGAATCAATATTTTTATACCCTTTGGGTAAATACCTAGTAGTGCAATATCTGGGTCATAGGGTAGTTCGATTTTTAAGTTTCTGAGGAACCTCTATACTGTTTTCCAGGTTGGCTTCACCAGTTTGCATTCCCACCTACAGAATAAGAGGGTTCCCCCTTCACCACATGCATGCCAGCATCAGCTGTTTTCTCTGTTGTTAATTTTAACCATTCTTACAGTTTGAGGTGATATCTCATTGTAGTTTTGATTTGTATTGTCCTGACGATGAGTGATGTTGAGCTTCTTTCCATGTGTCTGTTAGCCATCTAAATGTCTTCTTTGGAAAAACATCTATTCATGTCTTCTGCCCATTTCTTAACTGGATTATTTGGTTTTGGGGTGTCAAGTTTGATAAGTTCTTTATAGATTTTGGATACTACCCCTTTATCAGATGTCATTTGAAATATCTTTCCCCATTCTGTAGGTTGCCTTTTAGTTTTATTGATTGTTTCCTTTGCTGCCAGAAGCTTTTTTATCTTGATGAAGTCCCAATAGTTCATTTTTGCTTTTGTTTCCCTTGTCTCTAGAGAAGTGTCTAGTAAGAAATTGCTATGGCTAAATTCGAATAATGTTCTTCTCAATGATTTGATGGTTTCCTGTATCACATTTAGGTGTTTCTTCCATTTTGAATTTATTTTTGTGTATGGTAAAAGAAAGTGGTCCAGTTCCATTCTTCTGCATGTAACTGTCCAGTTTTCCCAACACCATTTGAAGAGACTTTTTTCTTTGGATATCATTTCCTGCTTTGTCAAAGATTAATTGACCATATAGTTGTGGATGCACTTCAGGATTTCTCTTCTGTTCCATTGATCTATGTGTCTGCTTTTGTGCCGGTACCATCCTGTCTTGATCACTTGATCACTTGATCACTATGGCTTGGTAATACATCTTGAAGTCCGGAATTGTGATGCCTCCAGCTTTGTGTTTCTTTTTCAAGATTTCTGTGGGTATTGGGGATCTTTTATGGTTCCATACAAATTTAAGGATTGTTTGCTCTGTGAAAAATGCTGGTGGTATTTTGATGGGGATTGCATTAAATGTGTAGATTGCTTAGGTTAGTGTAGACATTTTAACGTTTATTCTTCCAATTCATGAGCATGAAATGTTTTCCATTTGGTTGTGTTATCTTCAATTTCTTTCATCAGTGTTCTATAGTTTTCAGAGTACAGATCTTTTACCTCTTTGGTTAGTTTTGTTCTCAGATATCAAATGGTTTTGGTGCAGTTGTAAATGAGATCGACTCCTTAATTTCTCTTTTTGCTGCTCCATTATTGGTGTAGAGAAAAGTAACAGCTTTCTGTACATTGATTTTTTATCCTGTGACTTTACTGAATTTGTGTATCAGTTCTAGCAACTTTTTGGTAAAATCTTTTGGGTTTTCTACATAGAATAGTGAAAGTTTGACCTTTTCCTTGCCATTTTGGATGCCTGTTATATCTTTTTGTTGTCTGATTGCTAGGGAAGTCTTAACTTCCAGGACTATATTA
The DNA here is from genome assembly GCF_010015895.1 of Lontra canadensis. NCBI lineage: Eukaryota > Metazoa > Chordata > Mammalia > Carnivora > Mustelidae > Lontra > Lontra canadensis. Next base: position 4,297,893 of record NW_022631063.1, on the reverse strand, counting down.
AATAACAATAGTGAGAGTGGACATCCCTGTCTTCCTCTTGACCATAGCTTGGTTTTTCTCCATTGAGGATGATTTTTTTTTTTTTTAAGATTGTGTTTATTTGAGAGAGAGAATGAGAGAGAGAGAGAGCATGAAAGGAGAGAGGTCAGAGAGAGAAGCAGACTCCCTGCAGAGCAGGGAGCCCGATGTGGGACTCGATCCTGGGACTCCAGGATCATGACCTGAGCCAAAGGCAGTTGCTTAACCAACTGAGCTACCCAGGCACCCTCCATTGAGGATGATATTACCTTGGGTCTTTCATATATGGCCTTTATGATATTAAGGCATGTTCCCACTATCCCTACTCTGTTAAGGGTTTTTATCAAGAATGTATGCTGTACTTTGTCAAATGCTTTTTCTACCTCTATTGAGAATATTATATGGTTCTTATTGTCTCTTTTAGTAATGTGGTGTATCATGTTGATTGATTTGCAAATATTGAACCATTCTTGCAGCCCAGGAATAAATCCTACCTGGTTGTGTGAATGATTCTTTTAATGAAAATTTGTATTTGATTTGCTAGTATCTTGTTGAGAATTTTTGCATCCATGTTCATGAGGGATACTGGCCTGTAATTCTCCTTTTTAGTGGGGTCTTGTCTGGTTTTGGAATCAAAGTAATGCTGACCTCGTAGAATGAGTTTGGATGTCTTCCTTCCATTTCTACTTTTTGGAATAGTTTGAGAAGAATAGTATTAACTCCTCTTTACATGTTTGGTAGGATATCCCTGGGAAGCCATCTGACCCTGGGCTTTTTTTTGTTGTTGTTGTTAGGAGATTTTTGATTATTGATTCCATTTCTTTGCTGGTTATCAGACTGTTCAAATTTTCTATTTCTTCCTGTTTCAGTTTTCAGAGTTTATGTTTCTAGAAATGCATCCATTTCTTCCAGATTGCCCAATTTGTTGACATACAGTTTTTCATAATATTCTCTTATAATTGTATTTCTGTGATTGATTGTAATCTTTCCACCTCATTTGTGATTTTATTTATTTGGGTCCTTTCTCCTTTTTTTTTTTTTTTTTTTGATGTGTCTGGGTAGGGGTTCATCAATTTTATTAATTCTTTCAAAGAACCAGCTCCTAGTTTCATTGATCTCTTCTACTGTTTTTTGTGTTTGTTTGTTTCTATTCCATTTCTTTCTCTCTTTTTTTTAAGATTTTATTTATTTATTTGACACAGAGAGAGAGAGAGAGATCACAAGTAGGCCTAGCAGCAGGCAGAGAGAGGGGGGAAGCAGGCTTCCTGCTGAGCAGAGAGCCTGTTGTGGGGCTTGATCCCAGGACCCTGAGATCATGACCTGACCCGATGACCTGAGCCAAAGACAGAGGCCTAACCCACTGAGCCACCCAGGTGGCCTTATTTCATTTATTTCTGCTCTAATCTTTATTATTTCCCTTCTGCTGGCTTTAGGCTTCATTTGCTGTTCCTTTCCTTGTTCTTTTAGGGTAAGGTTAGGTTGTGCATATGAGACTTTTCTTCCTTCTCAAATTAGGCCTGTATTGCTATATACTTTCCTCTTAAGACTGCTTTGGTTGCACCCCAAAGATTTTGGAACATCATATTGTCATTTTCATTTGCTCCCATGTATTTTTAAATTTCTTCTTTAATTTTCTGGTTGACCCATTTGGTCTTAAGTAGGATGTTCTTTAATCTCCATGTATTTGTGGTCTTTCCAAATTTTTCCTTGTGGTTGACTTCAAGTTTCATAGCATTGTGGTCTGAAAATATGCATGGTATGATCTTGAGACCTGATTTGTGACCCAATATGTGATCTGTTCTAGAGAATATTCGATATGCACTCAAAAAGAATGTGTATTCTGCTGCTTTAGGATGAAATGTTCTGAATATATCTCTTAAGTCCACCTGTCCAGTGTGTCATTCAAAGCCTTGTTGATTTCTGCTTAGATGATCTATCCAATGCTGTGAGTAAGGTATTAAAGTCCCCTACTATTATTGTATTGCTATCAATGAGTTTCTTTGTGTTTGTTTTTGCTTTAACTATTTGGGTGCTCCCAAGTTGGGGGCATAAATATTTATACTTGTTAGATCCTCTTATTGGATAGACCTCTTTATTATGATATAGTTCCCTTCTTCAACTCTTGTTACAGTCTTTGGTTTAAAATCTAGTTTGTCTGATACATGTATAGCTACTTGGCATTCTTTTGATATTTCTTAGCATGATAAATGGTTCTCCATCCATTCATTTTCAATCTGCAGCTGTCTTTAGGTCTAAAATGAGCCTCTTGTGGGCAGCATATAGATGGGTCTTGTTTTCTTTTCTTTCTTTCTTTTTTTTTAATCCATTCTGATACCCTATGACTTTTGATTCAAGCATTTAGTCCATTTACATTCAGAGTGATTATAGGTATAGGTGAATTTAGTACCATTGTATTACCTGTTAAGTTGTTGTTTCTTGAGATTTTTCTCTGTTCCTTTCTAGTCTTTGTCAATTTTGGTCTTTCTTTCCCACTCAAAGGGTCCCCTTTAATACTTCTTGTAGGGCTGGTTTAGTGATAACAAACTCCTTTAGTTTTTGTTTGCTTGTGAAACTTTTATCTCTGCTTCTATTCTGAATGATAACCTTGCTCAATAGAGTATTCCTGGCTACATATTTTTCCCATTCAGCACACTGAATCTATCATGCTACCTCTGCTGGCCTGTCAAGTTTATGTGGTTAGGTCTGCTGCTAACTTTATTTGTCTTCCCTTGTAAGTTAGGGATTTCATTTCCATTGCTGCTTTTAGAATTTTTTCCTTATTTCTGTATTTTGTAAATTTTACTGTAGTATGTCATGGTTTTGGCCTGTTTTTGTTGATTTTGATGGGAATTCTTGTGCTTCCCACATTTGCTGTCTCTTTCCTTTCCCAGATTAGGGGAGTTTTCAGCTATAATTTGGTCAAATAAACCTTCTCCCTTTTCCCCATCTTCTCCTTCTGGGACTCCTATGATGTGATACTTTCTGGAATCACTGAGTTCTGTAAGTCTACATTCATAATCCAGTATTTCTCGTTCCCTCTTATTTTCAGCTATGTTACTTTCAGTAATTTTATTTTCTGTATCATTTACTTGTTCCTCTGGTTCTTCCATCCTTGTCCTCATTACTTCCAGTTGGTTTGCATCTCAGTTGTAGCCTTTTTTTTTTTTTTTCCCCCAGCCTGGCTAGTTTTTAGGTCTTTTATCTCAGCACTAAGGGACTCCCTGATGTCTTCTATGCTTTTCTGAAGCTCAGATAGTATCATTATGATTGTTGTTTTAAAATATATGTCAGGCATATTATTTATATCTGTTTTGGTTAGGTCCCTGGCTATGAGCTTTTCTTCTTATTTCTTTTGGGATGAATTCCTTTATCTTGGCATTTGTCTAGTTTTTGTCTTCTGTGTATTAGTGTGTCCTGCTCCTGAGAGTAATGGCTTTATGAAAAAGAGATCATATACTGTCCAGGGCCTGGCACTTTAGAAGGTATTTCTGTTGTATGCTGTGTGCACTCTCCACTGTTCTAGCTGTCTTTGCCTCGGGTCAGTCTTATGCAGAGTTACTTCCTGCTTTGAGTGGGGAGTGTTTGGATCTTGTCCAGTGTGTGGTGAGTTTTAAATTGGTGTGCTTTGGTCTGCTTGTTAAAATAGGCCAGATCCAGGGCACCCAGGTGGCTCAGTGGGTTAAGCCTCTGTCTTTGGCTCAGGTCATGATCTCAAGGTCCTGGGATCGAGCCCCTCATCTGGCTCTCTGCTCTGCAGAGAGCCTGCTCCCCACCCCCAACCTGCCACTGGGCCTACTTGTGATCTCTAATAAATAAAAACTTTAAAAAGAAAAAAAAAAAAGGATTAAAAAAGAGGCCAGATCCTCTTTCCACTAGACCCAAAGCTTTGCAGCACTCTATGGTCAATAGACTTGGTGCATGCAGGGGTTTGTGCTGGTCTTCTGGAAGAGGGACCTGCTGCTCTGGTTCTCAGACACACTTAACCCGAGTAAAGAAGCACCTGCAGAATGGAGGGAAGCAGAGGTTGATGTAAGTGGTTCGGGCCTCCACTGTTGGTGCTGTTATGCTCACTGAAGTCAGTGCATACTGATGGGCAGGGGTGAAAAATGGTACCAACCCTCTCCCTCATCATGCAGAGGGGAGTTCATGCCCACCGCTGTCTATGAAGCCCTCACAGAAGAGTGAACAATCTCCCCTCATGTGTCCTAGACTTCCCTCAGTTCCCTGTGCTTCACCCTGTCTGTATCCATGCTGCCTTTCCTCCCAGCAATGCAGTGCATCTGTGTTTTATGTTGGCTGAGTTTCAAAACTCCAAACTTTAGGGACCTGCACTGGTCTGCACAGATCTGCACAGGTCCTCTGGCGAAGGGTCTTGCCGTACTGAGGCTGGTGCCAGTTTGTCTCAGAGGGGCAGTTGCAGTAACACACAGGAGACTGGAGTTTAGAGTAAAGCAAAGCAAAAAGCCAGCCTCCAGGTTAGCTACCCTCAGCAGGTGTCTCTGCCCCTATGCTAAGGAATGGGAGCACAGTGACACCCACCTGCTCTTTTTTCCCCTAAGAGGTAATGCCACCTTTCCCAGATACACCCTAAGCAGGGCAAACTGTCTCTTCTAGTGCATCCCAGGGGATCCTCACATCACACCTTGTGCTCCCAGGCTCCTTTCCTCCTTCACCACAGGAGCACTGCTGTGCCCACCAGACTCCACACTGACCACAGTGCAGACTTCTAAAACTCTAGTTTTTGAGCTTCACTGGCCAAAAAAACTTACAATAAACAACCCTTCTTGTTTTCCCAGTCACTGATTTTGGGGAAGCATTTTTCTTGTATGGTCCCCTTTGTGCTGCTCTCTCTGTCTCTCTCCCTCTGTCTTTTTTTCTGTCCACTTTCTGTGATCATGACTCCCTCCCCCTTCTCTTCCCCAAATCACATCTCCACACCACCCACCTTCCATGTTGTGGTCTCCTCTTAGTTGTGCAGTTTGTTCTTTCAGTCCTCATAGCAATTTCCTGGGTGTTCAGAATGATTTGATACTTATCTAGCTGTGTTCAAGGGACAAGGCAAACATTAAGGTCCTACTACTACCATCTTAATCTGATGTTTTCAGTCATTGAAAGGGGCTTCTTAGATAGCTGTTGTTTATAAGCAAGATTAGAATGTTCCAAATTACTTCTGTGTTTTATGGATGCACAGTGAAGAATATGGAAAGATAAATATGTGTGTGTGAGTGTGTGTGTGTGCACACACACACACATACACACTGTGTATATACTAGGTGCTTCAAGTTGATAGAATCAGGGAGTGAGTGGAAAGGACATTTTTTTACCATATATTATTTATACATTTAAATTTTTTAAATTAAGTATATAGAGTTTACCTAAAGCAAAGAAAGACAAAATTTTAAAAAGTACCTACAGGCAATACCACATTATTCAATAAAAAAGTAGGAATGCTGTGTATAGCATATTCCTGTTCTTAATGCTAATGAGTTTACATCTATTATATTGTGTTTATAGCCTGTTTATGTAGGCTGTCAAAGGTAAAAAAAACTTGTCTTTGCTGCCATGCAAAAAAGTAAGAGACAAAAGGTATATTTCACTTTTTATTAAAAATAAAATCCATGCAAAAATTATAAAATAGCATATTTGTAATATTGAAAGGGAATTTTTTTATACTAAAGTATTTATTTTACTGGTTTTAGCATACTATAATAATTCTTCAATTTCCAAAACTACAAGAAAGGAAACTAAATGACAAATGACTGAGTTTATAGATATGAAAATAATAATATAATTATGTAAAATGATTCTAATGATTGACATGATCTTCTCTTGTACTAAACTAGAAAATAAGAAAATGCAATAGTTAAATATAGCAACACCTGCTATGAGAATAAAATGCATTACCCTTTAAGAGAAAGTTTTTATTATAGATGTTAGCCTTTCTACTTAAAGGCATCCTTTTGGATCTTGTTAAAAAAACTTCCACTTTAGTAAATACTAAATTTAAAGGCTGACAAGATTATAATTAAACTGTCTACATCACTATGGCACGCACATAAATGCATAAATGTTTAATATATACAGTACAAAAATAACTAGTTTGTGACTACTTCATTCATTCCCAGGAAAACATGGAATTCCTAAAAAATTTTAAACTTGAATTTCTAAAAGGCCATAGCAATTTGGTGTATGATACAAACTACCATTCATATAAAATATTTTGGTAATGTCTGTTCTGATGAGGAATAATCTTGAATAAGTGTTATTTATGATATAAAATTTGAGCCAAACTTTGAATTTAATTGACAAAAAATTGCCATAAAAGCTATGAAAATAAAAGGTTTCAGAATGACAAAAGACACTTTGTAAAATCATCTTAATTTTATTTGCTTGTGAATTAACTTAGCGTATCTCTGTTAATGATCAGTGAGAAAATCAAATACTGAAGTTGAAGACGTTTTCATTAATTTGGCCCAAGTTGGCATTTTGCAGATTAGAATAATTTTATTTAAAAATTGTGGCCACCTTAGAAAACCATGAGGACTATTTGCTAGTTGTCAGTATTTTGGCTAGGAGCAGGAAAGTGCTTTGCGTTCTTTCTGTCAGCTGTTTCTCCCACTGCTTTGCCTCAAAACCCAGGGCAATAATCCATTTTTCACATTTGAAGGACTTGGTGTCATCACCACAGAATCATAGTACCTTTTCTTTCAATTCCCTGGTGATAGTCCACATTCAGCTGAGAAGCCAAGAATTGAGGGCATCAAATAATTCTAGTTTTTTAGATATCATACTCAAAATTAGTTTTTGTAGTAATTGGCACAGTAGACTGCATTAGTAATTATACATTTCCCCATTGTTTCTTGGAGTAATGTATATTTTAAAACCTTAAATATATTCAGACTTATAATTAATTTCTATTTCCTTTATTTTTCTTTTTTCTTTTTTAGATAAGGAAGTTTTATTGTACTGCAAGGTCAAAATTACAGTATTTAACCTAAAGCGATGTAGTCTTTTTTTAAAAATTTAATTTATTTATTTTAAAGTCATTTTAGATGAATTCAATCAATATAAGTCTGCTTTTTAAATGAAATTTCATAATGATACTGTTTGTAACTGATACTATTATAAAACTCTTTGACCTGGTAGGAGTAATGCCCTGACAGCAATAGATTATAAGTATTAAAGTATTCATAATTCTTTACTGTCTTTATAAAGAACTTTACTTACATCGTTCCTTATGTACAATAATGTATTGATGTCTTTTTTACTAATGTTGAATAATGTGTGATAATAAGAGCACTGAGAATATACTCATAACGAATAATTTTAAGCTTCCCAGTAAATCTCTAAAAATTAATTTCAGATTAGGCCAGCGATATTAATGCAAATTAATAGATTAAGTTATCAGTTTAATGGAAATGAGTATTTCCTTACTTTTAACACTTGTATTTGTGGGACTATTCTAAAAAAATAGTAAAGCTGTAATCTTAATAAGGGAAGCATGTGCTGTAATAACTACTAGTTTCAATATTCACATGTCGTTTAGCAAATGAGAATGAAAATGAACTCTTCCATTGATGTGCTGCTCTACCCTTTATAAAGCAATATTAGGAAAAATTGACAGAGTTTTGCTACAATTGCTGTATGTATTTTTTCTAAAAATTTCTGTGTATGTGTATGTTTGTAAACATCATGTTTGATCATAAATTTCTGGGCGGGAAAAACTTGTGTTATGATCAATTATGTGATCATAATGACAATGAATTCATTTCTGTCATGTGTGAGTCTGCCATGTTTAATTTCATTGACTATTTGTTTCAGAGTTTGCATGTAGTGCTCACTTTGGTAGCCATTGTTTTTTGACAGTATAGATAATACTTTATGATCTTTTCAACTGTATCCTGAAATTTTATACTAAAATGGGTGGTGTTGGATGAAATAATTACTTTTGTCTTTGGCATTCTGATTCCAATATAATATTTGACTTTCTTTGGTCTTGATCAAAAGCCTTCTATCTATATCATCCTGGTACATATTCTTAAATCCAAGAGTTAATAGAAAAAATATGTTTGGATTTCATTTTACACTAATCTCTTTCTTTTTTTTTAAATTTTAAATATCAACAAGCTTTTCTGTCAACTGTCAGATATGATCTTTCAGTTATCAGGCATTGGCATTGGCACTTGTATTATTTCTACTAGGGTCTTGGTTGTCTGAATATAATAATTATTGGTGTACACAAATTTATATTAAACATAAAAGAATAAAAATGTGGCCAATACTTTGCAAATATATTATAGTTTACAAAAATTTCCTTGTGCTAATTCTGTCCAAATACTTGTCAGCATACTAAATATAATAAAATTTATTTTTCACAGGATGTGTAGATAGAAAGATCAAGCATAGATGTATTATAAGGTTACCTGACCTCAATATGTGTTTATACGTTTTTATGGCCATCATACTGTTAATCTTTTTTCACAACACTTTGCATGACTTTGATTATTAAATATGGCTTGAATATAAGATTTGAATGACCCCTAAATGAACTGTCTGGTGGGGTGGTGAATTTCTTTTTAGAGGCTGAACCGGTCGAGTTCCTCTGAGTGCAGCACAGTTGATAACCCTCTGCCAGGAGAAGGAGAAGAAGCGGAGGCTGAACCTGTAAATTCAGATGAGCCAGAGGCCTGTTTTACTGATGGTAAGAAACAAATCAAGACATTGGTTAGCCATCCATTTATTGGTATTTGGGGTTTTATCTTATATCCATGTCTATAGCTCAGACATCTATTTCTATGTTATTTGACTCTTAAATAATTATCTTTACCCCTGACCTCACACTTGAATTCCAGATATGCTTATAATTCCCCATTGGTCATCTCCATTGGTGGCCTTTAAATATGTCAAGTATAGTAAGTTTAAAAAAAAATTTAATGAGTTCTCCCCTATAAAATCCACAGCTTCTTCTGATCTTTGTCTCATTTAGTAACATCCTGATCTATCCTGTCTCTCAAGCTAAAGACTTGGGGTCAGCCCTGACCTCTTCTTTTCTAGCCCCACACTAGATTACAGAAACTGTAAGTTGATCAGAAACTCTGGGGCAGGGCCAGCACCCTCCCAGGGATTCTGATGCACACTAGAAGCTGAGAACCGTTGGTCTATAGGATAAAACCCCAAGTCCTTAACATAGCATGTAAAAGCCTTTGCACTTAAGTCTATTCTTTTCTAACAGTACCTCCTTTGATTCCTTTTCACTTCCTGACTTACTGAACTTACTACTTCTGGAATGTTTCAGGGACTTTAGTCGAAGTAGTAACTTTGAACTTGACCTATGGAAGTGTACAGTGTTTTCTAATTGAATATGGTATCACTCAAGTAAAAACACAAACCTATACTAGAGTTGCAATGTAATATGATAACATAGACCACAAGTTTTGAAACCTGATAAACGTGAGTTCTAATTGGTCTACTGCTAACTCTGTGAGACCCTGAGCGCACTTTAAAATCTTATATCTTAGATGCCTGATCTGTAAAACAGGTATAACAACCGCATCAGAATCATAAGGATATGCAGGAGATTGAATGAGATAACACAAATTAATCACCACAGTTCTTAACATTCTTCTTTTCCTTTTTTTTTACTTTAAAAAATATTTTGTTAACAATTCTATGGAGAAGCTATGATAGAATAGTGTTGATGCTAATGACTTACTATGTGTTACTCTCAGCATCAGTATTTTTTGTAGAAATCATTACCTTGCATTCATCCTCTATAATTTTTCTCAACCAGCCTCCTCTAGCACTCATGAGGTAAACAAAATGCCTGTCAAATAAAGATATCTCCAAATTACAATGGGCGCATGAATTTTCTTTGGATACAAAGCTAAATTCCATTTTATGTGAGAAACAAACAAATATGATACTCAATTGATAGAAATTTTGTGAAATTTGTGAAAATTGTGAAAAAATTATGAAAGTTTGCTGAAATTAATACCACGAGCAAAACACATAGTTTCCTTTAGAAGTGTTCATATTAAAAGCATTTAAGAATTTCATCAAGTGCTGCCTATTTCTCACTAAATTGATTAGCACCATTAAATTTGTGTGGATGCTACCAAGATCTCCTCTACCCATTTTATGAATGACTCTGACTTAAAATTCTAAGATAACTAGAAAGAAGTTGGGTTTATCAAGCAGATTATGGTCTCAAATTAGAAAAGGGCTTTATAAAAACTTAAACCTCCTGCAGAAAGAATTAATGCTAAGGTATTGTAATCTGCAGGTGCTATCTTATGAGATTAAACTACATAAAAAGTTTATTTTAATCCTACAAAGTACTAATGATAATATTTATGTGATTCCTTTGAGGTTATGCATAATTTCTAAATTGAGCCTAGTGTATAGGAGATAGGATAGAAACATATTTTCAGATGTATTTGGCCTTGACTGCTGAAAATTTACTGAGAGCCAAAGTTTAAGTAACACAAGGCAAATACATTCTGGAGAGCTAGTGTACACCAATGTGACTATACTTAACAATCCTGTATTGTACACTTAAGGTCTCTAAGAGGGTAGATCTCAAATATTCTCACCACACACACAGGGAAGAAATTGGTAACTGTGTGAGAAGATGGGCTATGTTAATTAGCTTGATTGTGGTGAGTATTTTACAATGGATACATAATATCAAATTATCAATTTGTATACCTAAAATATTTACAGTTTTTAATTCTCAGTTATACCTCAGTAAAGCAGAGGATGTGGAGGACAAAAGGGCAAAATAAACCTACAAAGATAGAAGTGAAGCCAGTAGCTACTTCTAGAGGGTACAGATTGGGAAAGGACATGGGGGTGCTTTCCAGGTGCTTAAAATGTTATATCATGACCTACCTATTAGATGAATGTATCAATTTATATATTTATAATTAGTATACTATACTAAATATATGTTCTACCTTAATAAGAACTTAGATAAATGAATACATAATTTGGAGAAAAAAAGACAAGAACATTTATGAGGAAACATACATCTGTGAGCAGCTGTGCTCCACTGGAAACTCTATACTCAGGGGACCTGCTGGGCTAAGAGGCTCACCCTAATAAATCAAACAGGACAGCCAATTTGCTGAGCCTCTCACCCTTTATCCACTTAATCATTCTTTCATCCAATCAGCAAATAATCATTAAACACCTTCTGTATTTCAAGCCCAGGCTAGAGCACCGGAGAGAGAGCAATGAATAAAATACTGTCCCTTGCCCAAATACATACATAAATATTTAGTAGGTCAGATAAGTGATACATGCTATGGAGAAGTGAAAAGAAAAGGGGAATATAGTAGTTAAAGTGTAGGATGCTCCTATCATGTAAGTAGAGTGGTCAAGAAGGCCTCTCTAAAAAGGTAGCATTTATCAAAGATCTTTAAAAAAATTGAAGTGGACCATGCAAATGTAGGAAGGGAGAGTATTTTAGGCAAAGTAATGAAGGCACATACCACTAGGTGGAGATATGCACGATATTTGAGGAAAGTTAAGGGGTGAGTATAGAGATTGAGAGATGGTAAGAGTGGTAGAAGTTGAGGTCAGAACATAGGAGCTTTTAAGGACATTATAAAGACCTAATTTAAAAGTCTCAATATGCCATCTTAAGAGTAAATGGGTAGATAGCAAGGACAGATGCTGGGAGATTTCCTGGGTGTTCCTGAGGTACTCCACATGAAAATAAGAAGTTTTGAGTAGATTTTGAAGTTAGAGCTAAAGGAATTTTGCTGATGGATTGGATGTCAGGTCCAATGTGAAAATGGGAAAGAAGAGTCAACGATGACTCCCAAGTTTGGGGCCTGAGAAACTGGGAGAGGTCTTCCACAGAAAGACTTCAAAACGCTTGGGCTTGTTAGGATGGGAAATTGAGAACTCATTCACTTACATTGGAAATGACTCTCACCAGTTTGTGATAGGTCTGCAAGAGCTGAGCTAGAACCAATGGGAGTTTAGAGCAGCGTTTGGCCTCCAGAGACTTTTGTTACCTGGAAGACAGCAGAAAAATCACAGGAAGTATGAGAGTTACATCAGAAGATTGGGTTTTCACTGAAGATGAACGCCAAAATGATATTGCTCATTGTCTCACATCCATTAATCCTTTTCAATTTCATAACTGTCACTACTAATTTTCATCATATTTCTCTTCATCTTTTTCTCCTACCTCTTATGCCAGGCTTTCCTTAGTTCTGTTGCATTAATTTTATAATTAAAGAAGCCAGGGTCCGTCTCTAGACCTACTACTGTCCTTTCCTAGACTTACTTCTGCATGTCGTGGCAACCTGACATGACAGAACTCTGATTCTGCTTGGTTTTACATTATATTCCTTTTGGATTATACAGTTAGCAAATTACAAAATCAGGATTAAGATATGAGTAGGAAACCCTCTTTCTCATAAAATAATATATTTTCTGTTAATTTGGTAGAAGGAACCAACTCAACTTCCCCCCTCAAATGTTCTGAATTCAGCTTCCTATAAAGTAACTAATAAGTGATTCTAACTTTAAGAACACAATAACTCAACTTGTGCCTACTTTTGTCTTTTTTAAAAGAAAATGTGGACAAAACACTTGTTTTAGAGGATTTAGAGATTTTTAAGAAGTTATAAAAGACTAATTTTTCCTAATCATTTTTACATTAGTTATGTTGATTATGCTATTATACTTTTATTAATAGATAGTTTGTCTTGGAGGAGGTTGGTGTTGGTTAGTTTTTTTGCGGGGTGGGGGTGGGGAGCACTGGTTTAACATGATGAAACCCAGTATAGACTTTATGAAATGCATCACGAGAACAAATTAATGAAACTACCCAAAAGAAATAGCCTTTACCCATGGGGACCCATTAAAATGTTTGAGAGGTTCTCTGTTATGTTTGCATTTAATTAATAGTCCTTTTAAAAAAGAAGATGTGATAACATTGCTAACCAGCTGGGTTGGAAATCTCTTTGGATATGCCTTTGCATAAAAACCAGAAAGGCATTCGAACACTCCTGCCTCAGAATAAGAGTGAGAAACTCTCTGAGGTGTGATAAATCCTGAGGGCAATACTTACCAACTTTCATCTCAGATAAAAATTTTACTTTTCTAATTAGAATGTGTGGTCCCTTTTCTTACCTCAATCCTATGAATAATATTTCTCTTCAGTTTTAAGACCGACACAAATCTTAGATAGTAAAATTCTAAAGGGAAACTTTCTCCTCTGGTAATTTTACTTGAGGCAGATAGATTCTGTTCTGTGCAAGGTATTTGTTTTTATACTGAGGTAAATTCTAAAGTCGCAAGCATTAAGTTAATGTAAAAAACTAAGCCCTTCTTAAATTTTTTCACTCCTGTTGTTTTCTTTCACCCAGGAAGAGATGATCTGGGAGCCATTTTGATTCTACCTTTTTACTATTTTCCCACATCATTTTATAAAATATCCTAACTTTATTAAATACATTTGAGATGTAAACTAATTGTTTTAAATACACTGAAGGTAAATTCATTCAGATCTCAAGTCATGTTAACTATAATTTAACGTGGGTTAAATGAAAGCGTATGTACATTTTTTATGCACTCTGGGTTTTTTTTCCCCCCCATTCAATCTTTCCTCTAAATTCTCGAATTTGCAGAAAGTTCAGAGATCTGAACTTTCAGATCATTACTAATACTTGGATTATTTTAGAACTCTTTTGGGAGGGGGGATTATGTTTTTTGAATCAACTATACATGACCCATTAAACTATATATGTAAAGGACTATAGTAAGTATAGTGAACAGAAAGGAAGGGCATAACTGATGCAGTTTTAGTCTTCAGGGAGCTTAAAAACTTCCAGAGAGAAAGGACAGGAATATATAAAAGACACAGTAGCAAAAACACCAGAGACTTTGGTGGGGTTAGGGGTGGGGTGGGGAACACAGCTTGCTACATTCCTATAGTGCCAGAAATTAAAGTGCCAGATGAACCGCATATTACCTGGATCAATGAACTAATTTCATGTTGGAATCATGAAAGAAACCATAATAAGACACTGCCTAAACAGTATAGTTCAAAAGAATTCTGGTTCTGTTTCAGGGCATACACTTTTTGATTCTCTGAAGTTATTACTTGATAGGCTCAATATTTTTTAATTAAACATATTGTTTTATGAAACAGGAAATTATTTTTCAAAATGCCTGTCTTGTAAACCTCTGAAACAAATGTCTAAAAAATGCTCTCCCTGCCTTTTTATCTTCCCTCTAATTTGAAGGAAAAACTTTCTTTTCAGTGATTTTTTTTTTATATGAAAGTGTAGTTGGCACAAAATGTTTCAGGTGTACAAGGTAGTGATACAACTCATCTATATGTTATGCTATGCTCACCACAAGTGTAGCTACCATCTGTCACCATACAGTGCTCTTGTGTATAATATCATTGACTATATTTCCTATGCTTTGTGACTAATTCGTAAGTGGAAGCCTGTACCTCCCACTTCTCTTCACCTGTTTTGCCCATTCCCTCCTTTGCCACCATTGGCCACCATCAGTTTGTTCTCTGTATTTATGGGTCTCTTTCTGCTTTTTATGTTTACTTATCTGTTTGTTTTGTTTTTTTATATTATACATGTATGTAAAATCATATGCTGTCTGTTTTTCTCTATTTCACTTAGCAGAATACCCTGTAGATCTATCCATATTATCACAAATGGCAAGATCTCATTCCTTTTTATGGAAGAATAAGAACCCATGGTGTACATATATACGGTATCTTTACCCACTTGTCTATCAATGGACTTGGCTATTGTAAATAACACTACAATAGACATAGGGGTGCATGTATCTTTTTAAGTTAGTGTTTTCATTTTCTTTGGGTAAGTACCCAGTAGTGGCATTACTGGATCATATGACATTTATTTTTAACTTTTTGAGGAATCTCCATACCGCTTTCTACAGAGGCTGCACCAGTTTATATCCCCATGAACAGTACACAGGGGTTCTGAAAGAAAAATTTTTAATAGATCAATTAATTATAGTTCCTCTTTTTTCAGTTCTTCCTCTTCTTCAAACCAATTGTGGTATTTTTTTAAATCAACTTTAGTTTTTGAAATTTGTCTTTTGAAATTTTAGTCATTATGTTTCTGGGTCTTTCTTGGTTGTGGTTCTATTCATCTGCCCTTTATGAAACTTTCTACTCTCTGACTTTTTTTTACTGCAGCACCTTATACATCTCTCCCACTTCTACTCTTTCTCTTTCTCCTTCAAAATTTTCTCTTATTCCACCTATCCTGGTGGAATATAGGTGGATGTTTAACAACCGGTTCTCCAAAAAAAAAAAGACAGTATGCATACATACATTTATAGTTGACTATAAATTTTACTGATATAAAGGATCTCTGGTGCATGATTTACAATAATAATATAGGCAATATTCCCTACTGCACATTTCATATAGCTCATTGATTCTCACAGAATGTTTTTGTTAAATTTTACCAACATTTTGCATTTATAGATAATCAGTGATTGCAGTTGATGACAAGTATAGTTTTTACCTGAAGGTTGGTTGGGAGTTTCATTTATGTTGATCAATAAGGTGAAAATGAGACAAAGAAACTATATATCAAAATTTCACTCATTCATCAATGATGTTTACAAATCTCAGATACTAGAATTTGAATAATGAAAGAATATTTCCTCAATTTTTGTTCTATTTCCAGTGTCATGACTACAAATATGACTCTTAATTACTATTTTAATATTTTATTAACATTTCCTGCATTACTTGTTAAGTTTGTTCTAGAAAATCAGCAAGCCCTGGTGTATAGCATTTGATGACTTTTATGGTATAAAGATCCTCACTGTGGGTTATTTCAGACTACTAATAGGACTTCTTCAAATGTGGAGTCGGGAAGAGATGCCAATAGTCCAACAGTATGACATATATTCCATGACCCAGATAGAAGACAGAAATGTACTCAAGAGCATAGATAATAGTTAAATGATTGGAATGGGATATGTTTTTAGGATTTATTGTCTTTTTAAAAGTAAGTTGTAATTTTAAGTTCATATAATTTAACTTTTGATAACTGGTTCATTTAACAAGTGCAGCAATTTCTTGCAAAAATGCCTGACAATTGAATGACGAGTTATTATTAAGAACCTAAATGAGCTGGCTCCAGCATGCCATTGCATTGTTTCTTAATATTACTGTTTTGGAATGCTCCAGACTTGGCCCTTGTCTATGAGCCTTTTCTTGGTTGGTCCTAAAATATGTTTTTTGTGTGTGTGTGACCTCAAAAACTCTCATTTTCTAGCCCAGTCTTTCCTCCCGAGTGTCAGATTCAGACCTCCAAATAGCTACAGGATATTTGTATTTGGAAGTCCCAACCAGCATCCCAAACTCCTTACCTGCCAAGTAGCTCCTGCACCTGTTCATGTCACTCTTGACATTTATCCAGCTGTTCTGGGATCCTCCTTTTCTCTTATATCGCATCTCCAACAAGTCACTAAATCCTGCTGATTTTACCTGCCAGACATGTCTTCAATCTATTATTGTTCTAGTTCCTAACTAGAGTTGCCATGACCTATCCCTCTTGTTAAGACTACTGGACCAGAATTCCAAATGGTTTTCTGGCTCAGAATCTTCCCATAACTTCACGTTTGTTTTTTTTTTTTTTCTCTCTCTCTCTCTCTCTTTTTTTTTTTTCTTTTTTTCTCTTCCAACTTATCCTCCATTCAGCTGTTGGAGACATCAATTTAAGTTGTATCTGCTTGTATCATTCTCTGCTAACAACCCTTCACTTACTCCTCAACGTCTATAGGATATAGACCAAACTCCTTTATGTGGGGGAAAATGCTTTACATAATCTGACCAATTTCCCTAACCTCATTTCTCACCCATGTCTACTGTGTACACTTTGCTTTCATCGCAATTCTGAACTGCTCATAATTCCTATGTACAATACATTTTGCTCCTTCTTGGCCTACAGTTCCACTTAAACTCTTTTTGGCAAATACTCTCTTTGACTCAATTCAGGCTCTGTCTCTTCCACAAAGACTCTTCCAGTCTCTCCTCAGCAAACGAGCCAGCTGAGGTAGACTTTTTCCATGCTACCAAAATAGCCCCTTTATATTTATGATTTTAGTTGGCTTATCCAGTTGCCCGCATTTATTTCTATCCCTATCTGCCTAACCAAAACCAAAAATAAATCCCCTGAGGAAACTGTATACACAACTAAGTATATAAAAGATATTCAATAAATGTTTAATGGAGAAATGAATGAATAAACCTAAAACATTGGAAATAAAATGTTCCTCAGCTTATCATAGCAGCATGTTCTACGCCTAGAGTTCCAAAGGCAGAGTTGTTTTTAACATAAAGTACGTGAAACAGTTTTCCCTGCATCTTCTAATTAAAATTGATTTCTTCTGAACATAATTTTAGAAACTTATACCAATTTTCTTAATATTATCTAGGACTAAAGCTTTGTGAAGAGCCTTTTCTTTATAGAGTGGAAGTATCTGAAAATTGTAGATGAGCTCCACATCAAGGAAAATTAATTTATCAGCAAAGAACATCTTGAAAAGCATTTTGACCTCAGATTTTAGTTTAATATTCATTCATTCCTTGTTCCTCATGTAACAGCACAGTATTAGGACGGCAATAATGAAAAAAAATAAGTAGTTTAAACACTTAGGAAGAGAATGATGAGAAATCAAGGAAATACAAAATACATTTTAAGTTAGAAATAACTGACAAGTTATTTTTAGTTGAATCTATTCAAGTTGAATCTACTCAAAACTGCCGTGTGTTAGAAATTATTCAGTTGACGGCCATCACGGGGAAAGCTTTGCATAAGCATTCTACTTATTCTGAATATCAATATTTTATATGCCTGTCTCTCTTGTCAGGTTGTGTGCGGAGGTTCCCATGCTGCCAAGTTGACATAGAGTCAGGGAAAGGAAAAATCTGGTGGAACATCAGGAAAACATGCTACAGAATAGTTGAACACAGTTGGTTCGAAAGCTTTATTGTTCTCATGATCCTGCTCAGCAGTGGAGCCCTGGTAAGTTATAGGACACCCAAAACAATCACTCGAGTCAATATTTTTAATAAACGAATTGGAGGATAAAATATGAAAATTGTTTTACCTCAAAATGAATTCCTATGATTAGGGCTAGGACAAAATTTTAGTTTAGTTCAGTAAATATTTGGTAAGCACTACTATATGCCAGGCATGTAGTACATGCTTCCCTGAATGCAAAGGTGGTTAAGATCCGGGTGCTTTTCTCAAGGAGTTCAGAGACCACTGGGGAGAAAAGCACAAGTGATTACAGAGCTGGGATGTGTTTCTAAGTGAAGAATATGCTTGATAAAAACTCTTTAGCAAGAGATGAACAATTGTCCGCTTGGAATTTCAGGAAAGTAGTTGACGTTTTGCAAGATCTAGAAAGATGACTAGGATTTTCCAGCCAGATGGGGTGGGCTGAAGAACAAGTGTACGGGGACAAGGAAGCATAAAACATCATGAGGCATTCAGGAAATTAAAAGTTTCCAAATTTTAGAAAGTGACGTTAGAGGAAGAGCGAATACAGGGAGGAGAGTGGTGGCCACAGGTACTTTGACAAAGATAGGCAGTGCCAGCTTATGAAGCATCTTACAAAACAAACTAACTTTAGGGTGACAGTGGACGCATTTCTCACTCTTGTACATATACCATGCACTTTCTATGAGAGTTGAAAGGGACCTGGGAGAGTTACAAACTCCCTGAGACTTTTCTCGTTTTTCTTTCCTGCAGACACGAAGAGAGATGAACCATTATAAGCCCAGTTTCAGCTAGTGATACCACTGGAAATTCCATTATACTAGAAACAGAGTACTCAAGAACTTTGTAAATTGTGTCACAGATAGTCTTGATGGATCTGGGGTTGAATTTTTATAAGAAGTTAACCTTTTGCTATTTCATGGATGCTGCTAGAGTATATGAGACCTCCAAGTCAGAGACGAAGGATTTTAATACTCATGACATTGAAACCCATATGAACGTCAACATGTTTGTGTTGGTTCGTCTTGTCCCCAAGTCTCATGAGGGCCTGGTATGGGGATAAATTAATGGCACACACACAATGGAGTAGCATCACAGCTGAAGAGCACTAAATTAGGGAGTCTTTTTTTTTTTTTTTTAAAGGAAGGGAGGGGCAGGGAGGGAGAGAAGGAATCTTAAGCAGGCTCCATGCCCAGCTTGGAGCCCAGTGTGGGGCTCCATCTCACAACCCTGAGATCATAACCTGAGCCAAAATTAAGAGTTGGCCACCCAAGTGCCCTAGGAAACCCTATCCTTTTAAAGAAAGCAGCCTTGCTTTTTTGTCCCAGACAGAGACACTGTCTCATCCCCCACAGTTGCCTGTTGCAAAAGCAGCACTGAGTAAAGAGCAAGTCAGGGCCTTGCCTTCTTGGCGTACTGAACAAGGACATGCAAGGATGCTCAGAGGCTGCAGGGATGGCCTCTCCTAAAACAGAGATGAGTAAGGAAAATGGTACTCCTCTTGTCCAGTGAAATGCAAGTAGG
This sequence comes from Lontra canadensis, assembly GCF_010015895.1. Taxonomy (NCBI): domain Eukaryota; kingdom Metazoa; phylum Chordata; class Mammalia; order Carnivora; family Mustelidae; genus Lontra; species Lontra canadensis. The sequence continues at coordinate 4,278,316 of NW_022631063.1, read as the reverse complement.
AATCTCAACAACGTCTACACTATCTTGTATTCCTAATCGCTACTAGAAGTTTATTCCATGCTGAGTCACACATGTGACTGAGACTGTTAGAAAGGAGAGAAAAAAAAAATTAATGAAAAGTTCAGAGTAATCCCTTATTCAAAATGTCTAAAAAGGAAGATAACATTTTTTGGCAAAAGGAACTCTCAAATCTAAAATTCTGGAGGGCCTGTGTGTCTCCGTCGATTCAGTGTGGGACTCTTGATTTTTGGCTCAGGTCATGATATCAGGGTCGTGAGCTCAAGCCCCATGTTGGGCTCCCCACTTGGCCTGGAGTCAGCTTGAGAATCTCTCTCTCCCTCTCCCTCGGGTCCTCCCCCCGCTCAGGCACCTGTGCGCTCTCTGGTGCTCTCTCTTTCTCTCAAATAGGTAAGTGAATAAAATCTTTAAAGAAAACTGAAATTCAAATGAATCATATGATGAAGAAAAGGGAAAGGTATTTTAAGAAACGGCTGTTTTACTCATAGTTTGCTAACTAAGCTAGATTTTTAAAATACTTGCCTATAAAACAAACAAAAGGTAACAACCAAGTTAGTACATATTTATTATATTTCAAGATCTTTGTATAGTTTTTTCACTTAATCTTTAAACAATCCTGTGAAATAATGATCATTTTGCTTATTTTGCCAATGAGGAAGTTGTGTGGAGAGTGTAAAAGTTGTTTCATGTCCAAAAGCTATTATATGACAGACGCATAACTGAGCTCTAAAATCAAAACCAACCATATCTTTTCACTGATTTCTGGATCCTCAAAAAGGAGAGGACACACTGTGTAGAAACAAATGAGTGGTAGCTGAAATGAGTAACAGTAAAACCTACACCCCACATTGGATAGAGCTCACATAATGATGTCCTTCCTCTTGCTCCCATATCCATGGAAGTGGAAGTTAGCCATATCCATGAAAGTTAGCCAGAAGCCCTGCAGGCTGTGTCTTGTTTCCAGCCCTGGGACTAGTCAGAACAAGGTGTACCCAGGCATCAAGAGTACTCAGCATCAAGACTTACTGCTTATTCATTCAGCAAACTCCCTTACCTCCTGCTGTGTTTTTGACACAGCTCTAGGCACTGGAAACACATAAAAGCATATAAAAACTGAAGGAGGTTTCCAAATCCTACTAGTGGATGTGAAGGGGAGTACAGGGTGAGAAAGGTATATGTGACCGGCTGATCTGGGAATCATGTCCTACCTTATCAGGATTCATCCAATTTGGAGAGAGATAAACAGGAGTCAGATGAAGTAGAAATTAATGCAATTATCCGAGATCATGGTTCTTTTAGAGGGGTATAGATAATTCTATTCTTTGCACCCTTTAACCTGTGGTGACCAGTGGTACATACTAGTAAGAAGTCCAGAAGTAAGTGTTACCTAGTAGTTGTAAACCAGAAGAAAGTCAGCTAGCACATTATAGTATTTATCTTCTAGCATAGAATTCTCCATCAGAATTTTATTTCCTGCTTTTGTTATGAATCATAAGCTTTAAGTTGGGTGTGAATTGAAATTTGAATACTATCTTCACAGGCTTTTGAAGATATATATATTGAAAAGAAAAAGACCATTAAGATTATCCTGGAGTATGCTGACAAGATATTCACTTACGTCTTCATTCTGGAAATGCTTCTAAAATGGGTAGCTTATGGTTATAAAACGTATTTCACCAATGCCTGGTGTTGGCTGGATTTCTTAATTGTTGATGTAGGTTGGATTTATCTTACAAAAAAGTATTCTGAGAACCTTCACTAATGTTGTTTGTTATCATATTTTAATCTTGGTTAGCTTTTTGTACTTTCAGACTATAGCTTTATGGGTGTTTTTGAAATATTAATATAGCCAGTAGAACTATTTCTATAAGGAGTATTAAAAGAGAAATTCTGCAGTGAATATGAATTCTTTCTTGTACTGTTCTAACCTTTATAATTTACTTGTGCATAAGTTTTCTGCAATCAGAGAAAACGTGATTTTATATACGTGTATATATATATATATGATTTGAATATCATTTTACTGGGAAGAAGAACAAAATGAAAAACTAGGTGGTGACAGTGGAACTGGAAATGGGCAGAGGCACAATTTAAAAAGATAAAACATTGATTTTTTTTTTTTACAATATAAAATTAGAAAATAAAAGAGGATAAGGGATATATCAAGTTGTCTGATATGTTAGCTGAGAGTTATGTAAAATGATTGTGCTAAAACTTAACAACTCTGGGTTAAGGAGTTGGGGGCCATGGAATTTCAAAATATTTATCTCTGTCACAAGGAGAGGGAAAACCAAAATGAGTCGGAACTCTTGTCCCCACCTGAAACATCCAACTTACCCTTTATTTCTAGAGTGGCAGGGAAGCAGAAAAATAGGCATTGGCAATTTCAAGTAATAAATTCAGAGAACCGTTCAATATTTGGGTGAAGGAAAATATATAAGAATGCTTTAGCTTATGTATTATTTTTAATAGAGCAAAATATTTTTTAGGAATCTTATTGAAATAGGAAAGGAATCCTAAAACAACTGTGAGATTAAGGCATCTCAAATAGAAATGGTACAACATCCAGTTTTTCAATTTATTCTTATTTAGTGTATTCAACTTTATTTTATATCTTAATGGTATAATTTAATAATATATAACATATAATTATATTATTATATTTTATATTATTTTAAATTGCTATCTTAAATTAATTCATGACCTCAACTTCCCCATCTAATTTTTCTTAGGATGATTTATTTTTTTCCTTCTTCTACTAATTCTAGATTTTACAAAATCTAGTCTTTGTGGCTAGGGAATTGTATTACAATTCTTAGAGGTTTGTCTTCCATCTGATGTGGAATTAGAGGACAACATGCAAATGTTTATAGTGCTAACAAGTGTGCTAACACTTGTTTAACCAAGAGTTTGCATCATCAAACTTTACAGAAAAGATAAATATGGCATCATTCATAGAAATCAAAATTACAAGTAAGCATGACTATAAATAGCCAAATCTGACTACAAAATTAAACCAAAACTCATCATATCTATTCAGAAGTTCAATTTCTCAGCTGTTATCCAAAAACTAATGATATACTGTATGGTGATATAACAACATAAAGAAAAAAAAAAGAAAAAAGAAAAAGAAAGCTCAGTGAACTCTTTTTTAACAGCTCAATATATAAAATATTACAAGCAATAACACTTTTGTTTTCTCTATCAGTGATGTACAAAAACAATTTTTTTTAGTGTAGCTATACATTACACCTCTTAAGTTCTCTTAGGCTTTCTCTGTGAGATCTGTAATTTTTGAGACCTTATATTAGTGATCCCATATTGATTTTTCTTTAATTTACTTTTATATATATGTTATCTAGTTACTGGCTAGAAAAAAAAATGGTAAGAGAGATGCTTTTGTAACATAATAGATTTAAAGAAAGGCTAACTAAAATAAGAAGAAATGATAGAAGGAATGTAGGTTATTTCTTTTCTTTTCTCTTAACAATTTAATACAATTGGGTCTTTTAAAAGGTATAAAATATTTAAGATATTGAAAAACCTTTAATAATATTATCACAAACATAATTATTTTCATCACTCTGTCTGCGAAAATAAAAGTTTATACATACAATTGAATTTATTTTAGGTTAAGAAAGAGATAAGTGCATTTCATAGAAGAAATTATTTTGTCTTGTATTTGAAAATCTGAACTGGTGAACCTTAATATTTCAGAGTATGGAATATACAGAACTCAGATATATAGCTTCAGTTTGAACTGTTATTTAATATTTTGAGAAAAAGTAAGTAAATGAACATGCAAACACAAATGCATATTATATATTATATATCATATATATTCCATATGTAATATTTTTATAATGCAGCATGGAGAGCAAAGCTGGACACAACATTCTTGCTGGTAGAGATGCAAATTTAGTGATGCAGATTTGGAGGAGGACCTGAGATTTTATTTCCCAAGAATTGAACCAGTTATCTAGCGTTGTTCTGAAAGTATGATCCCTGAACCAACAAATTGGTGGGAACATATTAGTAATGCATTTCTCAGGACCTACCCAAGATCTACTCAACTAGAATCTCAGGTGTTGGGACCCAGAACACTGTTGTTATATGCCTTCCAGATGATTCTGATGCATACTGAGGTTTCAGAACCACTGATCTGATTTGATATTCACAGGATGGACTTGTTGGGTTTCCATAGGCTTCTTGAACTGAAATTTGTTTGCCTGAGCCTTAGTCATCAGTATTGGCATATACTGTGTATATACATATGTATGCATAGATAAATAGATGTGTATATATCTTCTCATTTACAGAGTAATCTCTAATTTTCTCAATAATGTGTATCTATTATATTCAATATCGTGACACCTAACAGTGGTTTGGAAATTAGGTCTGCCATTTCTGTAGGGGTTATTCCCATTATAATAGACATTTTAAAACTTTTTTTTTTTCCTGATTAAAAGGAATACTTGCTCTTCTAATTAAAGAGCATATTTTCTTAAGTGTACTTAACTGGAAAATAATGGACCTGAATGACTTGGGTGAATTTCAGAATGATATGAGGGAGGATTAGTTCTATTGGATATGCAGCATAAAGACTTAAAAATAAGTCATATAATATATAATGTTATATGAAGACATTTGGAAGCAACTGGATGAGAAAGAACAAAACAACACATCTTGATTCATAATCAGTTTCCTTATCTCTGATAGCAGGAGCAGTGAACTTGTGAGCAACAAATTTTTCTACTCTGTCGATAGTTAAATATAAGGAGGTTGATTCTCAAGTATTCCTAGTCCTCCCTGGAAAATTTTAACCTTTTAGTCAGTACTTAATTCATAATGAAGAGCTATATACCGGCCATTGTTTTTAGACATTGCTTCCTGCCACACAGTGTAAAAACAAATGAATATTTTAAGTGGAACCTACTCAGAGACTGAATGTGTTTTCAGATCAAGATGTAAGGTCATTGAGGAGCTCGTTACACTCTTACCAGAATGTGTATTGATTTTATTTCTGTCCATGTTCTTTCTTCAAAGATAGTTTATAAGAACACAAATTTCTGTTGGGTACTGGTTATGGTCATTGTGGCAGGTCTAACATGATGAAGTTCTGTATGCCTTGGTTTATTGTAAAGCCAAGGAGATCACATACTCTTGTGCTCTCTTCAGTACAATTGAGATTTCTCCCACTATTACTAGGTAAATCTTTGGTGCCAGTTCTGAGAAACTGCAAGGCAGAACAATCTTATGGGGAATTAGCTCCATCTGAAAATCATGAGTCTTCAAAATGCTTTTGAATACTGTTTATACTAGGACTTAGATCTGATTGAGTCAGAGCCACACTCTTATGACTTAACTTCAGAATCACACACTTTGTTATGCCCTAGGTTTTATTATAATTGAAATTTCTATAGTTGCTCTAATTAAATGTACAGCATAGGTGGGTAACATAAGTTGCTCAAATTAAATGAAGAGCATATCTGATTAAATATATCCAGCATAGGTTCAGAATTAATAAGCAAGTACATAATCATTGATGACAGAAATTATGAAAAGTTTATGTGATTTTTATTCAGATATAAGAAATAACCTACTTTCTTTCTATTTCTTTTTATTTTCATTAGCCTTCCTTTAAAGCTATTTCCTTAGAAAAGCATTCATTCATCTTATCTATTTTTAGGCAATGACTAGACAGCTCGATATATAAAATACTATTCTTGTTGATCTGCTCTTAGTGATCTTTGAAATTGACTTCTCCTCTTTGTGCTTTACTATTACATTGAAATAATTAATGAAAATTTTCTTTTTTTGTAGGTTTCTTTGGTTACTTTAGTTGCAAGCACTCTTGGCTACTCAGACCTTGGCCCCATCAAATCCCTTAGGACGCTTAGAGCTTTAAGACCTCTAAGAGCTTTATCTAGATTTGAAGGAATGAGGGTAAGAAAATGCTAAACTTTCTAATATCCTTAATTTCTAAATTGAGTATAAAATATAAAAAAAAAGTATGTAGGAATTATGGACTGTTTATATTTATATGTACATATATCTACCTATAGATGGACTGCTTATATATGTGTGTGTGCATATGCATATACATAGTATTCAGTGCATATAGTTTAACAAAGAGTAAATCAAATACAGTAAAGCCTCCTTCACATAATATTGTTAGGCAATAATCCAAATAAGTGACTAATCCTTTTTTAAATGAAAATCTGCTCTGTGCTAGGAATGTGAAGGGGACACTCATTCTGATAACAGCTCCCATATACGAGTTATCAAGGACTTGCCTGTATCCGATGCTCATATTTTATAGGGCACCTGAGTGCTTCTGTCACTTAAGTGTCTGCCTTCAGCTCAGGTGATGATCCCAGGGTCCTAGGACTGAGTCCCCACAGCGAGCTCCCTGCTTAGCAGGGAGTCTGCTTCTTCCTCTGCCTGCTGCTCCCCCTGCTCGTACTCTCTGTCTCTGCCAAATAAATAAATAAAATCTTAAAAAAAAATTTTTTTTTAAGAGCTACCACAGGTAGGGATCATACCAACAAACAGGGAAGTGAAGTGGCATCAGCCACCACCTTAAATTTCATCCTTAAAATAAATGTTTCACCGAAAATAGAATTACCCCCAAAATTACACTTGACAAAACTAAATCTCAGAGAATTTACATAATTTGTACTAGGCTGCATGGTGCCTGAAAAGAGGTCATTTTGTAGACACAAACAAGGTGAGACAAATAATGACTAGTAGCAACTTAGCTTTAAGAGCTGCATTAATCCAGCAACTTCATAAAATACATGGAGGACAGTAACCTTGTTCTCTCTAATTAGTCCATATCCTCCTTTATTGCTGCTCTCCTCGAGTTTCCTTTTTACCAGCTTCACACTTGCTTTCTCATGCTTCTGTTGTTCTCTGGGCTGGGAATGCTTCTCCTAGCCCTGTCGCAGCCCTGACTCATCATCAGAGCAGAGAGATACCTACCCGGCCAATAAGACTCAGTTTAAATTTGCTTTGTCTCTTCACCATAGGGCTTAAGTGAGCAATCTCCCTCTTTGTTCAGACATACAAAATCCTTGTTATAATGTTTTTTACTTGTTTTTCTGACTTCCTCTTTGCGGGTAGTCCCTGAATAACTTACATGCAGATTAGTGTATATCACTGCTTCTCTAAGTGCCATCCTCAGACCACCCATCAGCATCATCTGAGAACTTACTAGAAATCCAAACGCCCAGGTCCTGCTCCAGACACACTGACTCATAAACTCTGGGATGGGGCTTGGAAATCTGAAACCTTAGGTAATCTGAAACTATCGGGTATCTTTTAGTCTAGCAGATCTTCAGTGTTATCTCTGCTAAACTGTGACTGTCTACAGCTTAAGAAATCCAGTGTACAATGGCTATGAGAGATCATGATTATACAAAAAAAAATCGTAAATTAACCCTTTTTGTCATATAAGAATTGAAAAATTACAATTTATGTTATTATGCAGAAAGGTGGTATTGGAATCCATTGGCATTAACTTCATTTTTTGAGCACTGGTGGAATGTTACAATCTGTCTAGAACTTACAACCAATTTCTGGACTCAGTATCAGTATACTGCATTTTCATGAATGAAGAATATACTTTCCCCTACAAAACTACTTCCCTTAGCAATTAAGCTAGCCCATTATTTTATCCTCTGTGCTCTTTGTTCTTTATCTATAATAGAGCTGACCTGGATGCAGGAAAATGGTTTAATGTATTTGGAGGACCAGCTGTGTCTCTTTAGTATTTATTAACCATGCAAAAAGATATGTTCCTTCACACTGCAGGATGATTCTGAAGAATAAGTAAAAGTTGAGGCATTTTGTAGTTAGTTTCCTTTGAGTCTTGAGGCCCTTAAGCTTATTGACTTTCTCAAATGACTTCTTATCTGACCAATGTGGACCTATCCCCCTCAGAGACCCACTGTTGCTCACATTCTTTCAGCAAACATTTCAGACACCAATGTGTCAGTTATTATGCTATAAGAAGAGTACCATGGTGAAGAGACCCAGTCCCTCAACACGGAATAGGGACAAAAATCGTGGAGAGACAGTGGGGGGGAACAGTAGTTATTCTAGGACATCAGCTCTGAAGTAGGAAGCACGCAGCACTACAGAAATGTGGAGTCTGGAATGGCTGCCTGGGGAAGTCTAGGTAGGCCTCACAAGGAGTTGACGTTGGAGCCGTGACTGAAAGAGTGGGCCCAAATCCCAGGCGTGTAGACATTCCAGGCAGAGATGCTACCTGGGGGGAGAAGCACGGGATTGAGTGTGCAAGGCATATTTGAGCAATGACTAGAAGATCAGTGTGCCTCGGTGAGAAGCTCAGTGGGGAGGGCAGTAGGAAGTAGGATGAAAGCACAGGCTTGAACAAGAGTTGGCCACTTTGAACTTCATTCTCTACTCCTGTTCTTCCTAACCCTTTTAGTGTCGTGTATGCTATCAGAATCTCATAAAAATATGAATCATCTCTTCATTAAAAAATAGACCTATAATGTTTTTCATAAAATTACATGCTCACGTGGAACCTCAACAGGACCACAGACCCCAGGGTAATAACTATTGCTCTAGGCCAGAAGTCAACAAACTAAAGCCCACAGGCCTGTTGTCTGTTTTCTAAACGAAGTTTTACTACTTCTCAGCCACATCCATTTGTTTATAATTTATATAAGAATAAGAGGGATGGCTGGGTGGCTCAGTTGGTTGAGCCGCTGCCTTCGGCTCAGGTCATGATCCCAGTGTCCTGGGATTGAGTCCATCATCGGGCTCCTTCCTCAGTAGGGAGCCTGCTTCTCTCTCCACCTCTGCCTGCCACTCTGCCTGCTTGTGTGTTCTGTCTCTCTCTCTCTCTCTCTCTGACAAATAAATAAATAAATAATCTTAAAAAAGGTGGGGGGGATAAGAATTGAAGGGGCGCCTGGGTGGCTCAGTGGGTTAAAGCCTCTGCCTTCGGCTCAGGTCATGATCCCGGGGTCCTGGGATCGAGCCCTGCATTGGGCTCTCTGCTCAGTGGGAAGCCTGCTTCCTCCTCTCTCTCTGCCTGCCTCTTTGCCTGCTTGTGATCTCTCTCTCTGTCAAATAAACAAATAAAATCTTAAAAAAAATAAGAATTGAAAAGAATTGGATAATTGCAACAGAAACCATATAACCCTGCAAGCCTAAAAAATATTTAAGAAAGTGTTTGCCAACTCCTGCTCTCGACAATCTCAGAAGTAGCCAGAGATGCTCAGTGTTTCACCATTTGGAAAAGAGAGGAAACACAATGCTCTTATTTAACAAATTAGACTTTAAAACATTTGGACTCAAATTCTGACTAGAGCTGAAGTATGAAAAAACAGGTAGGTTTTTAAAGGTGAAGGAATTAGGAAAATCTGGAGAGTGATAAATGCTACGATAGTCTGCACGCAGGAGAACTGGAGTGGCAAGAGGCTCTGGTTGTTAGTAACAATGGAAATGCCAACAAGCAGAAATAAAGGAACTATTAAAGATAAACTACTTCATTTATATTTTAACTGAGGCAAGCATTGTCTATATTTAGCCAAGGACTTATATATAAAGTATATTTAGACTTAGAATAATAAATTTGAAAAGGTGGCTCTTATTTAGCTGATGAAGAAACAGAGGTCCCAAGGTCTTAATTGAATTCACATATCACACAATTAGCAGAACCAACTAAGTAGAAAGGGTTCATATAATAAAAAACTCCTAACTTCAACTCCAGCCTATATATACCAATCATTTCTATATATGGGAGAATTTTCACACTGATCATTCCAGGACCATGAACCTTTAAATGTACATTTAAATGTACATTTTATTTGTTATCATTCATACTTAGAAATTTCTTTTTTTTCCCCCTAGAGTATGCAGATTTACGACTTCACCTTACATATATCAGGTTTTTGGTTTATTATTTTTATTTTTTCATTTATTTAAGCTGTGGTATAATTTTAGTTACTTTGTTTTGCATTGTGGCTATAGTTTCAATGTGCGTTTATCATGTATTTTAGTAAACTTGTTCACAGGGCTCCTGTCTCATTCTCTCTTGCTTGGCATACTACTGAGCATAGACATTCAATTAATACATGTTGGTTGGTGATTTGGTGTCTTAAACATGTATGGGTGGCTTTTCTGATTTAATTCTGCATTGTGTTTCGTTAATGTTGACCATTTAACATCTTTCCTACTCCTAATCATCCTTTTCTTTCTTTTGACTACTAGGTGGTCGTGAATGCCCTCATAGGTGCAATTCCTTCCATCATGAATGTACTACTAGTATGTCTTATATTCTGGCTAATATTTAGCATCATGGGAGTAAATTTGTTTGCTGGGAAGTTCTATGAGTGTGTTAATACCACAGATGGGTCGCGCTTTCCAACAAACCTTGTTCAGAATCGTTCTGACTGTTACGCGCTGATGAATATTAGTCAAAATGTACGATGGAAGAACTTGAAGGTGAACTTTGATAATGTTGGACTTGGTTACCTCTCTCTACTTCAAGTTGTAAGTGAGCCCTGTCACAAATGCTTGATGTTTCAGTAGACACTAGGTGAGGGATAGAAGTCATTCTTCAAGTAATCTATACCTAGAAATTAAAGATAAGGTACTTTGTGACTTTAAAAGGAAGACTTGGTCTTTCTTAGAACATATGCTTATAAAACATGAGTTAAGAAGCAAAGATTCTGTTGCATTTGAGAGTCATTAATTCATAAATGAGTTTCAGTGTCATGTGGCTCCTTACCATTTGCACCATATGAATGTTCCTCCAAAAATAAAGAGTTTTTGGACTGACAGTTTTATACTACATGGGAATGAGAATAACATCCTACTATCACAGAGGATCCTTTAGAAATGGACGAAAAAAAATAATCTTTCCTACCTTGTTCATAAAATTCCCCTCCTCTGGAAAAATAAAAGTTCATGTGCAAACTTTGCTGGCATTGTAACAACCTGGAAATAATTAACTAGGACTGAGTTTTAGAATGTGACTTAGGACTATTTCCTTTTGGTTCTTGATAGAGCACGTTATATTAAATTGATATTTTGAAATATAGTAAAGCCCAGTGATCTGGTGTCACTAAATGTAACAATAAGTGGATTAAACTCATGTATGGCTATTGTAGAGTGTGAACCTCACATTCAGATTTTATTGTTATAGGCAACATTTAAGGGATGGATGGATATTATGTATGCAGCTGTTGATAATGTTAATGTAAGTATTGGTCAATATTACACTAAACTTACAATTTTTAAAGCACCTTAGTTTAGTTGGGCCATTTTCAAATAGTAGTTCCAAGGATCCATTGGTATGTACACACAAAATGAAGAACTTGCACCTAATAAAAGACTAGCAGTTATGCGTGCAGCGTTTGGTGACAGAGCTTGCTCAAAATCTGGTGCTCTTGTATCGTACAAGCTCTGCAACTGACTTTGAACAAATCGCTTTTCCTCTCTCAGCCTGTTTATGGACTGAAAAAAAAAACAAAAAAACTCAATGTCCACTTCATGGCATTGTTCTGAGGTTCCAAAAAAAAAAAAATTGTAAGTAGAGGACCTTATACAGCCTGGGAATGATAAGTCCTCAATAAATATGTTTATCAAAATAAAAATTCAATAACAGATGTTATTCATGGGTTTTAAAAATTTTATTCACAGTTTTATTGTTTTTATATTTAAAATGCTGTGGATGAGTTTATGTGAAATGAGCTCCATGCTAAGAAAGTTAAATCTGTTGAAGACATTTCTATCATCAAATGAAAAAAAAAATTAGCAAAATTTCTATAAATATGGTTATTACCTCTTTTATAGCTTTTTTTCTGGAGATAGAATACATTAGGTCACTTAGTTACTATGTCCTACCAATCTGAGAACAAGTACTATGTATGATTAAGCCCTTTGTAGTCATTTGAAGATTATATTCGTGTACATAGTAAGCATGTAATAAATATTTACTTAATGTTGAATAAATTTTTAAGAAAGTTCATGCTGATCCTTAAAATGCTATGGCTTCTGAAAAGCTATGTTCACCTAGGATAGAACTATTTGGATTAACTCATCAAACCATGTGAAAAAGAAAATGATTAATGTTATTGTCAACATACTGCTAACTTTTGTTAATTTTATAGGTAGACGAGCAGCCCATATATGAATACAACCTCTACATGTATATTTATTTTGTCATCTTTATCATCTTTGGGTCATTCTTCACTTTGAACTTATTCATTGGTGTCATAATAGATAATTTCAACCAACAGAAAAAAAAGATAAGTATTTTAAGGTTTTTATAATGCACTGAAAATATGAATGATTATTTTCTTAAAAACATAATATGAAATTTAATTTGATATCCATTAGTAATTAGCTTCATTAGAACTTCATTTAATTTTCCAGTAATTGGCCAGAATACAGTACAAATAGGTTCAATCTCATTCATATCTGCATAGAAAGTAATTATCTCCTAAGTTATGACTATTTTTATGCAATATGGCAAGTATTCAGTTTGTTTTTCAGTGTTCCCTATAAAGGACTAATAATGAATAATTAAAAATTAGTGCACTAATTATTGATTTATTCAAAACACATTTCATTCATTCTCTGAGCCACTGTTCCATGGGTTATTTAGTGGGGTGGCCCTTGATGCACAACACAGGATATGGTTCCTGAACTCAGGGAGTTTATATATTACAGCAGAAGAAATGATACATGTAATGGAAATTAGGATTTGTGAAGTGTTGCAAGTGGGATACTCTCCTGAGATTTCTGTTTCATTACCCTTCACATCAGCTGTATTAATTTCGTAGGGCTCCTGTAACCAACTACCACAAACTGGTGGCTTCCAACAACAGAAATTTATTCTCTCTCAGTTATGGAGGCTACAAGTTCCAAATGAAAGTGTTGGCAGGGCCATGCTCTCTTCAGAGCCTCTAGGGGAGGATCCTTCCTTGGATCTTGCAGCATCCTGTCGCTCAAGTGTTGCTTGGCTTGCAGAGTATATCTTCAGTCTTTGCCTCCATGGTCACTTGGTGTGCTCCCTCTCTATGTCTCTTTCCTTTTCTTAAAAAACACTGGTCATATTGGATTAAGGGGACACCCTACTGTAGTATGACCTCACCTTAATTTTATTACATCTACAATGACTGTATTTCCAAATAAGGTAATTCTGAAGTACCAGCAGTTGAGACTTAAAATATTTAATTTGATATCCAACACAATTCAACCTAAAACATCCACCATAAAATGTATTATTATTATTATAGACTTTGTCTTATAAATGTGGGCAGCCACAGAGAGGTTAAGTGATTTAGTGAAGATCATGCATCTAGTAAGTAAATGATAGTTTTGGACAGAGTCAGCAGTTGATTCCATATTCCGCATATATTTTTTAGGTCCTCTACTATGCTATGTGCCCCAATACTACGATATGAAATAATGATAAGTGTAATAAGAGAAGTTAACAAAGCAGTGACAACAAGAAAAATAAGTGTGTGGTCAGAGGAAAAAATAGATACAAATAGAAAAAACAGCCATAGGAAGTCGTATGACTTATATGACAATTGTAAGCCTTGGAAGACGAATAAGAAGGTCTGTAGCAACTGAGAGGCAGAAGGGTGAATAATCCACAGGAAGGGTAGAGGAATGTGTGAGTACGTGCATAGGGCTGACAAAAAAGACAATCCAGGATGAATAGCCTTTCATCAGTTTGAGTGGAGTTTTGAGATGGAGTTTGTTTGTTTTTTAAAACTTTTTCTTTAAATTCCAATTAGTTAAATACAGTGTAATATTAGCATGATCCAACACTTCTATCCAACATCCACTGCTCATCACAAGTACCTTCCTTAATCCCCGTGCCCTGTTTGACCAGTCTCCCCATGCTTCTCCCCTCTAGTAACAATGGCGTTTTGAGAAAAGAAGTAGAAAAAGATGAGATCTTGCTTGAGAGCAGATCTGAAAAGCCATATTAGATCTTTTTCAGGAGGAGCTGGTGTGTCATTGAGGTATTTTGAGTAAGGGAACACATATAATCAGGACATTGGCGTTTGTTAAGATTTGATGATGCGTCTGATTCTGTGTAAAGTACTCCACATACGTAATCATAGTCAGGTTTAAAACAAATCTAAAAGCCATTGTATCCTCCCCTCAGGCCCCCCACCCAACTATCAGAGATGTTGTGTTACTTGCATGTCATCTGACAGTAAGGAAGTAGCTTTATCACAGATCCAACTGGAGTCTTGTCTTCCAGGGACCCTGAAAACTAGGTTATGATTTAAAAAATGGTGTTTTATGCAACTAATGAATCACTTAACACTACATCAAAAACTAATGATGTACTATATGCTGGCTAATTGAACATAATAATAAAAAAAATTATAAAAATAAAAGTAAATAGAAAGAAAAAATTAATCCAGTAATGATGTATAGAATGATTGGAGAGAGACCAAAGACTAGGTCAGACTCTGCATTACCCACTACCTCAACCACACTTGTGTCTTCAAATTAGTCATCAGCAATGGAGAATATGGCATATATTCAATGAAGAGATTGTAGGGGGTAGAAGCTACAGTACGGGGCACCTGGGTGGCTCAGTGGGTTAAGCCTCTGCCTTCAGCTCAGGTCATGATCTCAGGGTCCTGGAATCGAGTCCCACATCGGGCTTTCTGCTCAGCAGGGAGCCTCTTCCTCCCCTCTCTCTCTCTGCCTGCCTGCCTACTTGTGATCTCTCTCTGTCAAATAAATAAATAAAATATTAAAAAAAAAAAAGAAGCTACAGTATGGTCTGTAATTTGTAAGAGATAAAGCATCTAAGAAGTCTCAGTTTTCCTGTCAAAGTTGACTGATGTACTGTGGCTATAAAGATATCTTTCAAAGATAAGGGGTAGAATTCAAAGAGTGATTTTAGATATTGACTTAGCATCTCAGAAAAGATGGAGGTACATGCAGTGAAATGTCTGAAATGTCACCATTGTACGTGATTGATATTCACAATTCGAAGAAAAATTTAGTAAATGTTAAGTGTTATTTATGCTTACATTTTCAAATACAGGGTTTTTTTTCAAAGATATTTTAAAATTCTATCTTCCATTCTTACATTTAATATCTTAGAGTTACACTTAGCTAACGTTATCATACATTCATGCCTTTCAAAAAAGAATCTTTAAAAATTCAGAGTTAATCTTGAAAATAATTTTACAAAGTATACTCTAATTTTCAATTTAATTATTTTTTCAATTTTAGTCATTACAGATGTGTATATATGATATATAAGCATGTAAATATGATAACCTCAGTATTCTCTGCATAGGATAAGTTAGACATATATCTAGATAAAGCCATGTGACCATGAACAGTACAGCCACAACTTTAATTGCTTTAATCTCCTTGCTTTAAATATTATTCTTGCAACAAGAATTGCCACTGGAGGAAGATAGGGTGGGTTGACACACTACTACCATTACTCTCAGGCAAAAGTTACTAATTTAGAAGCACTGACAACAACCACTATCCCCTACCTTCCTTCCAGTATTTCATTTTCAATTTAAGCATACCTTTTATTTTCTGACCTTTTCTGAATGGCTTCTGGTTTCTTCCCACCCTACTACTAAGAGACAGGACCAAGACTTAATTAAACTACTGCACAGGGGTCTTTCTGCTAGATACTTTGTATATTATATATGATTTCATCTAATCCATATCACAGGCTTACAAAAGTGGCATCTTTACGCAAAAGTGTATACACTGGTCTAGCAGTGATAAGTAGCTTGTTTAAAATCATGTGACAGGCCCACTGAAGGTCATAAGCCAAAGGTCTGTTTGGCTTCAATGCCCATGTTCTTTTCCTAGTGTATTTTTGCTGCTTAAGGCTTTTCGACTTCGGGACTTTGGTCTCAGCTCATGACTTTACCAACTACCCATGCCTCTTATAATAACCAACCCCACTTTACTAGTTTTTCCAAATAACTATCATTTTACAAGTAATGTCTTCATTTAATAAGTTCATGTTATTTAGGGTTTAATTCATCAGAGAACATAGTTCAGAAAATTAGAACACAAATTACTAATAGACTCAAGTTATAAAAGAGATAAGTATGTGATAAGTATGTAGTATATTTACACAAAGACCTAGTATAGACCTGGGTGCATTTGGGTAAATTCTAAGTAAAGTACCCCCTTTCAGTAACTATAACCTTGTTAAGAAGATTAATAACAACGGCAGTAACAGCAACTAACAGTTATTTAGGGCTTGTGTATCTGGCATTCTGCTGAGTGTTTTGAATGTGTTATCTCAGTTGATCCTCCCAACAAACCATCAAGGTATAGCTACTCTTGTAATGATAACATGACTTATCCTCAAAGACATTAAGAAACTTGCCCAAGGACAACAGAGACAGGATTTGAAGAAAGATGATCTGACACCAGAACCAAATTCTTAACACAGCCTTGACGTAGTGTGTAATATTGAAAATGACCAGCATGATTTATAGAGCATCTTTCATCTAGCTTTTAAAGGGATGCATTTTGTATGAGAGCTCTCAATCTACAGTAAAACTAATCCAAACCACACAAGCCTCTCTTGGAGCATCCTGTAATCTCCTCCTAGTTTCATCCCACCATTTATTATTTTGGCAACTAAGGTATCATTAAGAGAAGTTAAAATTTGCTGCTTTGATTTTTACCTCGATTTCATAGTTGTCTTCCCAGTGTTTTCCTGGCTTCTTCTGGTAAGTTCTGACATGCTGGAGTACTCAGCCTTCACCCATGAGTAGCTCTCTTAACACTGGCCTGAAGGCTTTCCCTGATGCTTAGCATCAGTATATAAGATAAATACCAAAGACTGTATATCAACTAGAATAAAAGTAAATTAAAACATATTAAGAAAGAAAGGGAAGTCTGGTTACCATTTACCATTTTATAAATTTTTTTATAAAAAATGCAATATAATAGAAAACTGAATATTGCCTAATCCAGGAAAATTAAAGGGAAACCATAACCAGATCATTTTTAACTCCAGGACCCTACAAACTAAGTAAGGATTTGAGAACTATGAATTCCCCAAAATAAATTCCTAATTACATGGATTATACTAATTTATTCCCTAACTAAAAAGTTGATATTACACATCAATGTAGAAAATATGTGGATATGTAAAAATTAGATAATTTTAAGACAATTTGCTTACCCTAAAAGAACAGGTAAAGTTTCTAGGCATCCTTTGTGAGATTTAGACTCTTACAGTGTTGAAAAGATCAAAAAACTTCATTTAGATGTTAGTTATTTTTACTGTGGAAACTTAGGGTTGTCTATTTAATTAAGAAGTCCTTCCGGTCAAGGATCCTAGATCTTTGGTAATTTCCTCAACACGTAGAATGCTATTGTGTATACTGTTGACACCCATAATGTTTATGTTGAAATTCCTTTACTAGAATGAAAAAATTAACCAGTTTCTTGAAACTCACACACAGATATATGTAGGACATGTTCCTTGTAGTCTCCTCCACCCCTTATCTACAGGGGGTGTTCCAACACCCCCAGTGGATGCCTGAAACTACAGATAGTACCAAACCTTAAACAAACAAACAAGCAAACATGTTTCTGCTCCTACATACATACCTGTGGTAAAGTTTAATTTATAAATTAGGCACAGTCAGGGGTGCCTGGGTGGCTCAGTGGGTTAAAGCCTCTGCCTTTGGCTCGGGTCATGATCCCAGGGTCCTGGGATTGAGCCCCGCATCGGGCTCTCTGCTCAGCAGGGGAGCCTGCTTCCCCCTCTCTCTCTCTACCTGCCTCTCTGCCTGCTTGTGATCTCTGTCTGTCAAATAAATAAATAAAATCTTTTCTAAAAATAAATAAATAAATTAGGCACAGTCAAAGATTAACAAAAATAACTAATAATAGAACATTTACTATAATACAAGTTATTTGAATATGGCCTCCCTCAAAATATCTTATTGTGCTGTACCTACCCTTCCTGTGATGATGTGAGATGATAAAATGCCTACCTGATGAGATGACATGAGGTGAATAACATTGGCCTTGTGATGTAGCTTGGGCTACTATTGACCTTCTGATGGTATGCAGGAAGGAGGGTCACCTGCTTCCAAATCACAGTTGACTCTGGTTAACAGAAACCATGGGAAGGGATACCATGGATAAGAGGGCACTACTCTTTATTCTTTTTCTGTGCTAAAGGAATATGACATTTGTAAATGAATACAAATAAATATAAAACTACTTTTGCTATTGTTTTGGCCCCTACTATTCATTAGAGTCCCAAATGTTAGCCAAATCATCCAAAAAGTATTCAGTATTCTTATTTCTTATAACCCTTCCTAATATATCGGTTATCTAGCAATACAATGCCTGATGAGACTAGTAACAGATAAAATGAAATATCAGCACATAGTTTAAAATAATTCAGATTACCTCACCAAAAGAAAATTGAGGCAATAATTATTATAGGGCAATATATGTATCTTATATATGCACATCACATTATTTATGGAGAGTCACGGGCCTATATATAAATAATTATTTAAGACATATTTATAGCTATGTGGCATGTAATAAAATGCATTTTATTTCTATCTACATATTTTTAACCTGTCTTAATGATCTCAAAAAGGACCTAGATAATGATTACGGTTTTAACCAGGTTTATTTTTTATTTCTTTACCTTGGGGGTCAAGACATCTTCATGACAGAAGAACAGAAGAAATATTATAATGCAATGAAAAAGCTGGGCTCTAAGAAACCACAAAAGCCAATACCTCGGCCAGGGGTAAGCAAAACAAAACAAAACGAGCTGTCCTTAAATAACACAGGGGGTAGGGGCAGCAACCCTCTACACAGTTGAAAATCTGTGTCTTAACTCTTGATTTCCCCAAATCTTAACTACTAATAGCCTACTGTTGACCAGAAATCTTACTGATAAACTGAACAGTTGATGAACACATAGTTTATATATTATATACATATGTATGTACATACATATATTCTTATATAAGGTAAGCTAGAGAAAAGAAAATGTTAAGAGAATCATAAAGAAGAGGAAATACATTTCTAGTACTATGCTGTATTTATCTAAAAAAAAATCATGTTTTAGTGGACCCATGCAGTTCAAACCTGTGTTGTTCAAGGATCAACTGTATATGTATACATATATATCTTTGGCATATAAATTTTCAAATTATTTTTAATTCATCTTTAATGTATAATTTCTTCTTAAACATGAATGTGAATATTTGAACAAAAGTCCTTATAAAACTAAATATATGTATCCTGAACATTATCATAGATCTTATTCTTTTTAATTTTTCTGTGAAAATGAAAAGTAATTATATATGGTTTTACTTCTCTATTAGCTACACAGCTTACTATGAGTACAATGGCCTGTAGAAGATACAAATAAAATTTACTTTTGATTGAAATGTATTTATCTAAATGACGATTTGGGAGCACCTGGGTAGCTCACTGGGTTAAGCCTCTGCCCTCAGCTTGGGTCATGTTCTCAGGGTCCTGGGATCGAGCCCCACATTGAGCTCTCTGCTTGGCGGGAAGCCTGCTTCCCCTCTCTCTCTGCCTGCCTCTATTCCTACTTGTGATCTCTCTCTCTGTCAAATAAATAAATAAAATCTTTTAAAAAATTTTTTAAAAACTGAGGATTTTATGATGTAATGATTGCCACCTAGCAGTAGGGCAAACTAACTTGCAGATTTTTGATTGTGACAAACAGCAAAAGAAGCAGTTGGACTGATCATGAATCTAAACTTTTTTTCTACTGTGTGGTTAAAGACCAGAACAGGCTCAGATGGAAATATTGAGTCTTGGCAGTAAAATGATAGTTTGTATTCCTCTAACATCACAAGGGGGAAGTTTAAACACATTATATGCATTTCAATTTATATTCAACATGACATACCTTACCTAAGAGTCATGGCTGAAGACTAAGCCAGATAATGCCCAGCTGGCTATATGAGGATCACCTGGCATTTTTTTTTTTAAAGATTTTATTCATTTATTTGAGAGAGAGACAGTGAGAGAGAGCATGAGAGGTGAGAAGGTCAGAGGGAGAAGCAGACTCCCCACGGAGCTGGGAGCCCGATGCAGGACTCGATCCTGGGACTCCAGAATCATGACCCAAGACGAAGGCAGTTGCTCAACCAACTGAGCCACCCAGGCACCCCTCACCTGGCATTTTTTAAATGGGCACATTGCCGGGTCTCAACCAGATCTACTGCATTATAATCTATGGATTTGAAGCCCTGGTATTTAATTTTTTGCTTGCCCTACTTGATCTTGGAAAAATACCTTAAAATTTTCCTATGCAATTGTTAAAGGATTTTGAAAAAGCTTGTGTTTCCTGGAAAGCATAATATTAGCAGTGAGATTAAAAGGAGGAGTGATCTATAAGTATGGATATGTGTGGAAATATGCATTCTGTACATGAAAGAGATAGGAAATTTTAAGTCTCATACCATGACAGTCATAATAGTGCAAGATCATACAGCACATTAGCTAAAATAATATGACAAAGTAGAAATTTAGAGACCTGTTATTTTATTGAAAACTCCAGGTGGAGGAGTTGAGGTTTTCTTAGTAAAAAATTACCTGTGACCGTGGCAATTCATGTATAATATGCTAGGGTAGGTGCGTTTAAAAGCAAATGTTAGTATACATGACCAACTGAAATCTGGCGGGTCTGATATGTACCAGAAGTCAACAACAACAACAAAAAGTTTTCATGTGCTTTGAGTTAGATTTAACTCACTAATAATGTTTCTTCTGAAAATCAAGAATCTATGACCAAGTATAATTTATGCAACTTTTGAAGGCATGCCTTTCTAAAATACTTTTTAGTAATGTAATGATTAATGTATGATCATTGCAAAACCTACTCTACATTACATATTATTCTTGTTTCTTTACAGAACAAATTCCAAGGATGTATATTTGACCTAGTAACAAACCAAGCTTTTGATATCACCATCATGGTTCTTATCTGCCTCAACATGGTGACCATGATGGTAGAAAAAGAGGGACAAAGTGAATACATGACTGATGTTTTATATTGGATAAATGTGGTTTTTATTATTCTTTTCACTGGAGAATGTGTGCTGAAACTGATCTCCCTCAGACACTACTACTTCACTATAGGATGGAACATTTTTGACTTTGTGGTTGTGATTCTCTCCATTGTAGGTAAGAGCATTTTGAATTAAACTAAACTTCACATTTGCTCAGAGAAGCTTCCGAATTCTTGAATATAAATTTACTTTTGAGTACATACGTAAAATGAAAGAATGAAGGAGCCTTAAAGACAAAACTAAATAAAACAAAGACCTCTGTGTCAGGATTACTGGGTTCATACTCCAGGTCTCAAAGCCAAAACTCTTCTGTTTGTTAGAAGCATGTAATACTCCTTGATAGTTGATTTCCAAGATTACCCTCACAGAAGCAGCAATTGTGTCTATATAGGTAAGTAGTAGAAATACTTATATGTATGTAGGAAGACCAACGGAGAATCTGAAATCACCTCAAGTTTTAGCACATCATGAGAACTGTCCCTTGATTAATGATCATTAATAACCAGAATATCTCTCTCTGTGAAAATTCTTTCTGAATTCGAAATGAAGGTAAGATCTCAAGAAATGGCATTTTCATTTCTTATGGCCTCATTACTTGACAAGTCTATAAAATAGAATCATTTCTCAACCAATCCCAGTCATGGCCATGAATCACAGTACATGATCTTATAATTCTTCACCTTTCATTACCATAGCTGTTTTTCTGTCCTCTTGTTTTCTCAATATCTGCACATGCTTTGCCCAATATTTTAGGGTTGCATTTATTTTTAGAATTGCAAATTTTAGACAGAAAGAGATTTTGGAGAGTGTTTAATACACATTCAACTTACAGATGATGAAAGAGGCAGGCCCAGAAAGGTTAAAGGTCACATAACCTAACATCTCAATATTGAGTACCATGTCACTTAAAAGACACATTCAAAATCAATTTTTAAAAAAAAGAGTATTAAGAAAATATTAAGATATCAGAAAACAAATTAAAATTTAA
Organism: Lontra canadensis; assembly: GCF_010015895.1. NCBI lineage: Eukaryota > Metazoa > Chordata > Mammalia > Carnivora > Mustelidae > Lontra > Lontra canadensis. Next base: position 4,256,206 of record NW_022631063.1, on the reverse strand, counting down.
GTAGGAGGGTACCTGGGTGACTCAGTCATTAAGCGTCTGCCTTTGGCTCGGGTCATGACCCCAGGGTCCTGGGATTGAACGCACATTGGGCTCCCTGCTTGGCGGGAAGCCTGCTTCTCCCTCTCCCAGTCCCCCTGCTTGTGTTCCTGTTCTCACTGCCTCCTCTCTGTCAAATAAATAAATAAAATCTTTAAAAAATAAATAAAATTTAGGTAGGAATCTCAGAGTAATAAGCAAAATAGTGGAAACTATTTGGAAATCATCAAGTTGGGAAGAAAAAAAGAGTGTTCCTCTATGACCTCTATTTTTAACAGTGTTGGCTGATGCAATTAGATAAGAAAACAGAGGGGTACATGGAGCAAATGATCTTCATCTTCAGATTATATTATGGCATTCTTTAAATATGAAAGAGAATCAACCAAAAAAAATGGATTCAATTAGAATTCAGAAAGTACAAACTTTAAATCACATGTATTGATATTCATAAATGTTTTATATGTGGACAAAAAATTTAGAAAGTATACCTAAAGAAAAATCTCACTTGCATTTACAATAAAAATAAAGTAAAATATCCCAGCAACAACTTTAATAAAAGCATAGGACTTCTTTGAGGAAAGCTAACAGGCATAAAAGAAGCCTTAAATAATTGAAAGCCTTTTATTATACTTGGTTAAGAAGGCTATCACGATAATCATGACCATTTTTGAAATAAATTAATTTGTAAATGCAGTGCTTTCTCAGTGAGAATATCAATAGGTCTTTTTGCCTGGTGGAAATAATATATTGGCAATATAAGTCTGAATGATTCTAAAATTTATCTAGAAGAAAAATTAAAGTAATGAGTGGTTGCTTACATTGCTGGATACTTAGACCACCGTTAACATTGATGAAGTAAAACAGTGTCTTTAAAAAGCTCAGTAGATTCACATAGATAATTCAAAATTTAACTTCACTATATAGATAATTACTAATTTACTCAGTAGGAAGATCACATGAATCAAAAATTAAAGTGTAAAAAAAAAGGATTCAAGAAGAAATAGATTTAGGACAATGAACCTGAACAGTCTTTCCTATTTATGACACAAATTTGAGTCTATGAAGAAAAAAATAACAAGATTATATAAAAATCAAAATATTCTATGGGAAAATCTCACTACAACCTCTCCCCAAGCAAAAAGATTGAAAGACAAAACACAGGGAAAAGTTGTATGTAACATGTAAGACCAACAAAGGATAAGCACTTTCAGTGGAGAAATAGTCCTCCGAAATCAGTAAGAAAACAGTAAATCTCTCATTAGAAAAATGGGCAAAGGACTTGACATGGCTGAAAAGAGAAAGTTGAAAATAGCCAACAAGCACACAAAATGTCCAATTAACAAGAAAAATTGTGGATTTTTTTCCCAACAAAAAAATTTATAAAGAGGTGTTTTGAAACATCATAAAGATTTTCTGGTAAAAATCAGAACCACAATACTGTCTGAGTATGTGGAACCACGCAAGCATTTTCATACGTCACTATGAAGAACTGCACAGACTTTCTCAACACAGGTTTGGTGATCTATAAGAAAACTTTGAATACACTGATTTTTTATTAATATATTATCAAATGATGCTTAGGTAACTAGAAAAAATATACCTACCTGAATACTTTTCTCAGCCAAAAAATTTGAAAACAACAGAAAATTCTTCAGTATGCAGTTATTTGGACAGAACATTATGAAACTATATAATTTATATATATATAAATTACTATAATTTATAGTATATAAACTATATTTACTATAATTATACTTCGTTGCCATTTGACTGGAAATGTTTCCATGACATGATGAAATGACTCAAATCATAAAAAATGCCCAGGTAACATAATTACATTCATGGGGCAATGTGTGCCTGGGCTTGCACAGAAAAAAGTGTCTGAAGTGATAACAAAGTAGTAACAGTTATTATAATTGATGGTATTTCGGTGATTTAGATTTCCCTTTAAGCTTTTTACTGTATTGGTTGAATTTTCTTCATGAGTAGGTATCTTCATGAGTAGGTATCACCCATAATAATCAAAAATTATTATGGAGGGGGAAAAAAAACAATGCCCGCAAACTTAGTAAAGGGAGAGAAAATGTCACAGTGGTAATATCAATCATTTTCCTTTGGGATTGCTCAATCTGTTGATTGTTATGAAACTGCTTTCAATATAAAATGATAGTCCTGAAATCATGAGAGAAAAGATGGAAGATAACATTACTTAAAAGTCATGATTTTTCTGTACCATCCCCTCCCTCCTCACCAGGTATGTTTCTGGCTGAGCTCATAGAAAAATACTTTGTGTCCCCTACCCTGTTCCGAGTGATCCGGCTCGCCAGGATTGGTCGAATCTTGCGTCTGATCAAAGGGGCCAAGGGGATCCGCACGCTGCTCTTTGCTCTGATGATGTCCCTTCCTGCCTTGTTTAACATCGGCCTCCTGCTCTTCCTGGTCATGTTCATCTACGCCATCTTTGGAATGTCCAACTTTGCCTATGTTAAAAAGGAAGCTGGAATCAATGACATGTTCAACTTTGAGACCTTTGGCAACAGCATGATCTGCCTGTTCCAAATTACCACCTCCGCTGGCTGGGACGGACTGCTGGCACCTATTCTCAACAGTGCACCCCCTGACTGTGATCCAAAGAAAGTTCATCCCGGAAGTTCAGTTGAAGGAGACTGCGGGAACCCATCAGTTGGGATATTTTATTTTGTGAGTTACATCATCATATCATTTCTGGTTGTGGTGAACATGTACATCGCTGTCATCCTGGAGAACTTCAGTGTTGCTACTGAGGAAAGTACTGAACCCCTGAGTGAGGATGACTTCGAGATGTTCTATGAGGTTTGGGAGAAGTTTGATCCTGATGCCACCCAGTTTATAGAGTATAGCAAGCTCTCCGATTTTGCAGCTGCCCTGGATCCTCCTCTTCTCATAGCCAAACCAAACAAAGTCCAGCTCATCGCCATGGACCTGCCCATGGTCAGTGGGGACCGGATCCATTGCCTTGACATTTTATTTGCCTTTACAAAGCGTGTTTTGGGTGAAAGCGGAGAGATGGACTCTCTACGTTCACAGATGGAGGAAAGGTTCATGTCAGCAAATCCTTCTAAAGTGTCCTATGAACCCATAACAACTACACTAAAACGAAAACAAGAGGATGTGTCTGCTACTGTCATTCAGCGTGCTTACAGACATTACCGCTTACGGCAAAATGTCAAAAATATATCAAGTATATACATAAAAGATGGAGACCGAGATGATGGTTTGCCCAGTAAAGAAGATAGGGTGTTTGACAACACTAATGAGAACTCAAGTCCAGAAAAAACAGATGCAACCCCATCCACCGTCTCTCCACCTTCATATGACAGTGTAACAAAGCCAGACAAAGAGAAATATGAAACGGACAAAGCAGAAAAGGAAGACAAAGGGAAAGATGGCAAGGAAAGCAAAAAGTAGAGCTTCATTTTTGATATATTGTTTACAGCCTCTGGAGGTGATATATTTGTGTTAATAAGACTCTTTTAAGGAAGTCTATGCCAAAACTTTTTATTGAAATATTCTCAGAGTCAGTGTGGTTGACTCGCTCTGATTCCCTAAAATAGGTGAACAGGATTAGCAGATGGCTACATTTGCATTGGTAAATGGTTATGTAAGAATCGTGAGAGTACTCTGCAGGGATTCTCGATTACAGCAAACAAAGCTGGTTTAATTTTATTTGCTTTTAATAAATCAGAAGACCATGTGGAAAATGTTCACCTCTGCCTTGTCATCTCTTCACAGGATTGTAAACCTTCCTGTTTCCCATGCAAATACAAACACACACGCAGCTATCATTTGGATATCTGTAGAAGTGTTTTACCTTGGCTTTGCAAATCAAATGTCCTGATAGAAGGAATGGCCATTAGTAACAAATAACACATCTGTTATTAGGAAGCAAGACTCTTTTCCATGTACAGAGGTCATTGTCTATTTTTGAGGTGCTTACATTTATTCCGTACTGCATCAGAATCAATTTTTATGTGCCTATACAATGCCATGGGATTAAAAACATATGTAGGCTCTTCATTTCGACAAATATTTTTCATTCATCTTGACTCATAGACCAGCCAGGATAAGCTTACCTTTTAGAGTATTGTGCTTCATAGTCTGCCTTTTAAAATATACTTCTTGGTTCATACGATAACCATACAACGTGAAAAATTATTTTAAGTACATATCACATTCCTCAAAAGAAGAAAAAAAACTGAAGATGCTTAAGAAAAGAAGGAACAGAAGGAAGCTTTATTTACTTTTATTTATACAGTCTAACACGTTACTGTGCTGCCCCTTAAACACCAATAATGACCCAACTCTTCATCTGTTTGGTCACAAATTTCTGCTTTCTCGGGCAGTATTGTCTAATCATTCTTTAGCACAAAGTGAAGTTAATATTTTCCTTCAGTGAAGTGCTTCCTGACGTGCAGCTATCTGTTTGATACTGTGGTTCATGTTGGAGCAGCTAATGGCTTGAGCAAAGCCTGGACTGCCTCGCCTGCTTGCCATCCTCAATGTGTGCGGCAAACTCTCAAGTCACGATACATGTCAGCCTTTCAACAGAGACCCATGTTTAGTATGAGTGAAAGATCATCCAACTGGGATTCTTGCCACCCTGCTTTCTTGCCTCTAATGTACTATCCTAATTGTGCTATTAGTCCTTTTGGACCTTTCTCTTTCATCTATAAAAATAAAGACAATGTCACTTTCTCCTTAAACTTCTAAAACTCTGAGGCATAGTTGATATCAATCAATAAGGTACCCTGAGCTGATAGTTTACCAAGCACACACTCATTTTCTTTTAGGAGCTGTCCACCTACCAAGGATTATAAATCTAGTTTTAAAAAGTTCTCGTTGATGATGGCTTGAAAAGAAATGGCCATGATGCATTTTTTCATGAGTTTATTTCAGGAATATGAGCTCTTTCTTCTATCAAGTTACTTATGCATAGGCAAAAATTGAGTTACATAAGTAGAGAGTAATTTTATTTAGAAGATTTTGTAGGAGTTTTCAAAGCAAGTATATATATTATTCATTTGCTTTTCTAAATTAAAAAAGAACATAAATTATATTTCTATAATAAATACATAGTTTTTGTTATTCTGGCTAGTTAAAAATAAAGGAGATTTAAAAATACCTACAGAAATGAAGAGTATGGGTAGAGAATGACAGGCAGAAAGAGGGATGGACTAAGAAACACAGATATGAGATCAACAGACAAAAACAGAAACATATCCATGGAACTTTGTATCTGCAAAGTTTTAAAATTGTGACATATTTTGTAACATCTGTGAGGGAGATGATCACTTCTAGACGTTTGTCCTAAGATACATATGAAATTAAATCTAGGGCCAAAGATTCTTTGCACCTACACTCAATTATTCATCTTAGGTTATTTGAGCCTCTTTTTTATTTAATAAGAAAGATACCATGCAGTGTTTTCCTAGGCTATGTAGAGCATTGCATTGCATACCTGCTAAGCCTGTTGAAAATAGGTTTTGACAATTAGGGAACCATTCAAAATATATTACTTTTGTAATATTTTTAATACATTAAATTAAGAAATTAATATCACTTTAGATTTAAATTCAGTCTATCCTCATTATTTTAAACCTATATAAATATAACTGCATTTTGCATATTTATATATTATGAAAAGACGTATGATGGACAGGTTTATGTGTGATTTACTAGTAACATTTTTACATTACCTCCTTTTTATGTAAAATAAAAAATACTGGCAACTGGTTCCTCAACAGTTTCTTCTTACCATTTCAAAAAAAAAATTTTACAAATTTGCTCTTTTCTCCTATTTCATGCCGAACCAATTTCATGCTGAACAATACTTTTTTTTAATATAACCTAGTTAGGTTTTGTATATATATGTTTTCCCAGGCAGGTCTAGTGACTTTTAATCAATTAAAAACAATATATGGAATTGAGAGCTTATTTAGTACTGTGTAAGCTTGAAGTAAAATTAGACTTTGCTTTTCATGTAGGTTACTGTTTGGTACAGACAATGAGATGCCTCCAGAAGGCACTGTCATGCTAATATTTAAATTACATAATCCTTGGATTCATTTCACCTAATGATCTAGAATGGCAGTTACAGTGTAAATTTTAAGTTAGAATAAAATGGAAGCAAACACAAATGGAAGCAAAGATCTGGACACACATAAATGCATACATGCAATTTGGAGAAAAGTGGGAGAATCTCATTTTGCTTTTTTGACTGTTACATAGTTTGCAAAAGACATTAAGTGACTTGTGGGCTGTTTCTAAATGTTGATTGTTGAAAACCTCAACCCAAAATGTTCAGCATGATTTTATAGACTTTTGATAGCTTTATTAAAAAGATTTAAGATAAAATGCACATGTAAATAAAGCAGTTTTAAATAGGAATTTTGGAGAAATGTTACTGGAAGTAATGAAAGGAAGGCCAGCTAAATTAGAATGGCCAAGTAATGGGCCTGGGTTTAGGACCTATGTATAGAGACTACACAGTTTTTTAAGTATCTGTGGTTATGATGTAAAGTTCTTGAGGAAAAGAATCAAGAATTGCTTCATAAAAATAAATGAATAGCCAAGCATATAATAATGCTGTTTACATAGAACTCTGTAAATTTTCTTACATCTGTGAATGCTCAGAATGTTTGAGTTTGTCATAAATTATATTGTAGTTATACTGGAGATGTACACATTGTAATAGAATGTAAAAATAAAAATCATTAACAAAATGAAGTCACGTTTGCATGTATTTTGTTTCTGTGTGAATAACTTTTAAGGAAGTAAGTTCGGTACAGATCTAAATAAGCTGAAGCTACTAGTAGCTTTTTTTCTTTAAATGGAAAGACAGTTTCAATGTCCTCCATAGGAAGTCTTCCAGGATAAGAAATATGGGGACAAAGAATATGGAGTTCTAATGCAATTCATTGACATCCACAACAGTTTGTGCAGAAGGCAAAAATTGAGACGAGAAGTGAAGATAGGAAAACATTTAGCCACACAGTGACAGTATGTATCTTTTTCATATAATAGCATATTGTGTCATTGAGAGAGGGTTTAACACACATCATGGCCAAGGGTTTGGGTTCCAGACCCAGAACTGTGTTTGGATCCCAGTTAAGCTATGACTCTCTGAGTTTCCTGAATATATTATTTAACCCATGTGTGACTCAGCATTCACATCTATAAAATGAGGGTAACTGTACTACTTCACTATTTATAGTCCTAGAATAGAATGAGAAAATCCACATGACGCAATCAGAACAATGTCTGACCAATACAAAATTAATAGTTTACATTAGTAATAGTGGTTAGTGTGGCAACCAGTTTGCCACTAAACATGTAAGAGGCCAAGCTACACTGGTGCTCATAGGAGCACAATGCATTCTTCATAAATATTAAATGATGACAATATTTCCTCTATTTTACATGACTTTGTAAAATGTAAATATGGTACCTGAAAGAGTCTTACACATCTTACTGGTGCATAAAAAACATTTAGTGATGTGACATATGTCCAAAAATATTTCAAAATTGAGCTATTTTTGAGATCTGTGCATTCAAACAATGTGTTCAAATGAGGAAACATACATATTTGCAAAGGTTTGGCTTATTACAAGAAAAAAAAAATCTAAGCCTCTATTTTGTCTTAGCTGTAAGCATCCAGTTCTGCTTTTGATTTTTAAATAAGATACGCCAAGAATAATTGCTTCTGTGCTCAGCCATTATTTCAACCTTGTGTGCTATTATAATGGCATGTAAAAAGATATAAAATCTTCCTAGGGACCTCTGTACCTGCAGTTGTGATAATCACTGCAAAATAAAATTATTGTCCCTGCACGACATCATCGTGCATCTTAACATAACTGATCGGCAATCATATGAAGTCCCTACAACAAAAGAATGAACTTTTTCCTTGCCGTAGATAACACTATGCCATAACCCAAGCAAAATGGGCTGCAGGGTACATGGTAATCACTCTCCAGGGAGGGGAGGATTGCATAGTGGCCAGACCTTTGCTGCAAGAGCATCTGATGGACACAGGAAGAGAAACATGAATAATTGATAACTCTAAACAAGCAGTAGAGCAAACATGCTACACTCTACTCCCTATTATTCCAAGTAGTGTAATTAGATAGGTACATTAATGATTGATCTAAGAAAAAAGCCAATTTTAAGAGATTCAGGAAGGGATGTTTAATGTTTAATCGTGTGTTTTTAGCTTGAATCTCACTTAAAATATTTTCCAAAAACAACTGAAATACAACAAAGGAGTAAATAAAACAATGGAGAGAAGTATATAGGAAAGATTTAGGTCTTGTGAACAATTTTAAAACCTAGCTGACCTGAGCAAAAATTATTCTCATTCTGGATGTGATATTTGCTGGTATGTTCTATTTTAGGTTTTATTTCATAAAGGACAAAACATCCTCCATTTAGTTAACTTCTACTAGCAACAGCTTGGAATGTCTTTATGAGCTAGTCAGAATAATGAAAAGCAAAGACCAGTCATATTACTGAGTGAAAGAAGTCAATCTGAAAAGGCTGCGTACTATATGAACAAGCAGGTGGCTCCAGTGGGAATATCTCAATGAAGTCAGAACACACTGAGATTTCATAATCACTGGGAATTTTAAATAGAGTTGATTTTAATGACATTAGACCCCTAGCAAAGTTGAAATGAACACTACCAAATACTTTTTTTTTTTTTTAATGTATTGAGGTGGGGAAAATAAGCAGTTCAAAGACAAGTTCTGAGAAAGACCACTGATAAATTGAGAGTATGGGTAAGCAGAGTTTTCCAACCTTCCCAACAGGTCTCACAGATCCTTTCTACTTTGGGTCTTTCTGCAGAGTTTTAGAGCTGTGACACCTTCACTTCCTTCTCAGCCTAAGGCAATAAATCCATGAATTCAAAACTTTTCTGATTCTTGGTTAAACTCTAGAAAGTCAAACATAGCAAAGTTTAGTGTTCAAAGAGAAGGAAACATCATATAGGAGTATGTTATTCATTATTTAATATTTACTGAACACCCTTGATCTGTTATCCCCCCTTCAATCTGCAGACAGACAAATCCCTTCCCTCATGAAGCTTTTATTTGAGGAGGAGACAAAAATGATGTGCCCTACATGATGAAAAATATCAGAAAGTAATATTAGATTGATTTTATCATGTATTACTCATCATGAATGCTACATGTATTTGATTATGTTTATTATATGTTCTATAATCTATGTTATATACTATTTTATTTTATGATACTTAATATCAGGATACTTCACTCAAAATTTCATAATTTTTGGTCAAAAGTTAAAAATAGTGACTTGAAGTTATGTATTTTCTTTTACTGTAAAATTTTGTAACTTTGGTCATTCATTCCAATGATTTACAAGCTGTCTTATCAGAGAAAATCACTCAGGAGGTAGCTTTTGATTCCTAATAGCTATTTCCTTTCTCACTCCCAAAAATGAGTGATTATTTTAAAAATATTCAAAGTAGTCATTTTGCTTAGGCATTCATGCCAAAGATTTAATGGGACAAAGACTACAATTTATAGTTGAAGTAAAAATGTGTTCTTCTGTTTGAAGCTAGGATATTATCATTGTCCTTTGTGTTCTTCTAAACATTGAAAATTAAGAACTAATTTTGTAATAAAGTGTTACAGATGAAAAATTGGTATCAGAACTCCATAGGAAAAAGATACATATTTTTAGCGACTTAAAACAACAAATATCTATTATCGCATGGTTTCTGTGGTCTAGGACTTTGGAAGTAGTTTGGCTAAAGAGTGAAGTTGTCACCTGGGCCCGCACTCATCTAGAGGCTTGGGGAAAGCTGAAAGATCTGTTTCCAAGATGTCTCATTCACTTGGCCATTCGCAGGCTTCAGATCCTCACCGGCTGTTTAAGATCCTCCACCTGAATCTTTCCATAGGGTTGCTTGAGTGTCTGGCTTCCCCCAGAGAGCAAGGAAGAAACTTCACTGCTTTTCGTGACCTACCCTCAGAAGTCAGAATCCATCATTTTCACCACATTCTATTCATGAGATAAAAGTCAAGCACATGCTCAAAGAAAGGGCATGAAACCACTTCTTGAAGGGAAGAGTAAAAGAGAATATATAGACACGAAAATATTTTTTCTTAAAAAAAAAAAAATCAGGGGCGCCTGGGTGGCTCAGTGGGTTAAGCCGCTGCCTTCGGCTCGGGTCATGATCTCGGGGCTCTGGGATCGAGCCCCGCATCGGGCTCTTTGCTCATCAGGGAGTCTGCTTCCCTTCCTCTCTCTCTGCCTGCCTCTCTGCCTGCTTGTGATTTCTGTCTGTCAAATAAATAAATAAAATCTTTAAAAAAAAAAAAAATCAGTGGAGGGGCACCTGGGTGGCTCAGTCAGTTAACGTCTGCCTTTGGCTCAGCTCAGAATCCCAGGGTCCTGGGATCAAGAGCCACATCTTGATGAGATCCTTGCTCAGAGTGGAGCCTGCTTCTCCCTCTGCCAGCCCCTTCACCTGCTTGTGCCCTCTCTCTCTCTCTCTCTGTCAAATAAGTAAATAAGATCTTAAAAAAAAAAAAATCAGTTAAGTTCACAATTACCAAACTTCTAAATATCAAACTCTCATTCCAACTCCCTTTAAATAGTAAAGACAGAATTCTGTTGTAATCTCCCTGAAAAATTCAGTGCATTTTGATATATTGGTTTTAGTTGATGCCCTCAATTGAATCAGCTCTAAAAAGAAAAGATTAGGAAGAAATAGAAGTGGGAAAAGCATTCATTCATGCTTCATTTTCCTGCCTTATTTATCTCCTTTTATATACTCATCTTACCCTAACCATCTCATTTAGACCCTAAATTCAGAGCAAAGATTGATGACTGGTTTAGTCACCTAATTTGGCCCTGGCACTTGCAACTAAAAGAAGTTATGTTTATCTCTAAAGAGTCACTATTGTCCATTTATTTTAGAGACAAATGGGTCTGCCTCCTATGAACCTCAGCCAGAATACCACTTAGGGCCAAGTTATGGGCAGGAAGGAATCTGGGAGGGAGCCAGGGAGAACAAGAGATGCAATCTCCTTTAGCTCTGTGACACAGGCCACAGCCTAGACCAGAAGTCTGAAGAATGACTGCAGTCAAGAAGTGAATGGTTTTAGACGAGCGTATTTTAAATTTTTTCTTTGAAATGAAGTTAAAACTTCACTTAACTCTTATGCCTAGAGATAGAAGGGGCATGGGTAACTTGCTCTCAAGAAGCCGGTGCTGGTACAGAAAAACAAAGCCCTTGGAATGGCCCAAAGCTGAGGAGTCATTCTGTCAACTTAAAATGGCAGCCTTTGGCATTTTTTCCATCTTGTAATTTCTTCCTGCCCAGTTATTTCTTCCCAGATTAAGAGATCTCTTGTTTTCTCCCCTGCTTCTGTCAGCTTGGGAGCTAAAATCAACAAAACTAATCTCTTCCTCTTTGTAAGATCAATAAAGCAAATAAGACATGGCATTGAGATCACTCAAAGATATCTAACCTCTGTTATTCCCAGTGTAATACCATTTTATGCCTTTAAGAATTACTTTAAAAAAAAGCAAATACACAAATATATATACAGCGGCAGTCAGATCATGAGTTTAAATTTGTCACTTACTAACAGTGGGGCTGTGAACTTGAACAATGTGCTGTATTTTCTGAGCCTCAGGTTCATCTACAAGAGACTGGCACTCAGTCATCCTGAAGTACCTAAGTACGTGGTAAGAACTTTAAAGGATAGCAATTTATTACGCATTTTCTGAACTACCTCTCCATCTAGGATTCAGTCATAAATTCAATAAAATGATATTGGGCATCTACTGGGTCATGGAAGAATCAGCGATTCTTGATCATAGCACTACATTATTTTTCCATATTGCAGCATGTGTCCATGTTAGAGACGAGCCTCATCTAGTCAGGGCAGCCTGGAGCTGAGTATTAAAATCAGAACAACAGTTTTGAATGTGTTGGAGTTTGAGGTATGATGAATCAAAGTAAGAGTCTTGAAAGCAACAGAATACAAGCTCTGGATAATGAAGAACATAAAAATATGAAGTGAAATGAAGGTCAACCAGGGTGAGAGACACATATCCAGAAGTCATTGCTTCCCAGGGGTGGGCAAGTCCAAGGCATGCCAAGCCGATTAGGAAGAGTAAACACAAGTAGAAGCTCAAAACAGAGTTGTTGTTTTAAGATTTTATTTATTTGACAGGGAGAGGGAGACAGCCAGAGAGGGAACACAAGCAGGGGGAGTGGGAGAGGGAGAAGCAGGCTTCCCGCTGAGCAGGGAGCTCGTGGCAGGGCTTGATCCCAGGACCCTGTGATCATGACCTGAGCTGAAGGCAGACACTTAACGACTGAGCCACCCAGGCACCCATGAAACAGAGTTTTAAGGAAAGTGACAGAATATGAAGAAAGAGAAAGTGATCAGCATTACAAACTTCTTCTGAGTTGTCACACAATTAAACACTAAAGATGTCAATTGTTGGGGACAGTGATTTTGGTGGAATTATAAAAGCCACAGTACATGAGGCAATGAGAAATATGTTAAGCCTTCGTATGACCATTACACACCTCTCATGAAATTCGCCTTTCCAGCACAAGGCATGGTAGGTATTTAAAAAAAAAAAAAAATCAAAACTTAAGGAATCAAACCGAATATCCTATCTTGTGACGTGTATGTTTGCATTTTCTGCCCATTTTTGAATTGGGATTTCAGGACATCATTGGAAATGTCAAAGCAGGATATTCTCAAAATCTACTTCTCCATAAAAGAAGAGGACTGGCAAAATTGTCGAAACCAACTTTTTCAGAACTCTGGAAATTAACCAAAGGAGATTTTATTCAAAAATGGCTGAATCTCCATAAGTACAGTAAGCTTTATAGTTGTTAAAAAAAAAAAAAAAAAAACAGTTGTCTCAGAATCTCAGTGAAAACCTAATCCTAAAAGTCAGTGGGGGGTGGGGGGACAGAACAGTTTTGGAGCACCCCCAAAGCCCTGTTAACAGAAAATGTCTGGCAATTGCCTGCAAAATAAACCTACAAAGCTGTCTTTATTTTGCCTGCCTCAAAGTTTACTGAATGCAAACAGCCTTTTGCCTGGGATTGTTTGTCATTATCTACCATTGCCCCTGCCTGGGACAGTGATAATTTTTGTGGTAACCAAGATTACCAAAAAATTTAAAAGGAATGGCCAGGGAATGACGCACCTATAATGGACTTTGTAAAACCCCAACGTATTTCTGAGACTCTATAAACTACCTGCCACACAGGGCCATGCACAAGCCAGAGCCCAGTGCTTGTGACCAGTTCTCACCTCTGGCCGACCTTGACACTCTGTAGAAGCAGGAAATGAGGGCTAAGGTAGAGTTGTAAACTGCCTACTTGAGTCTTAAAGGCATGTCTCAACAAGAAAACTGAGGCCCTCGGCAAAGACTGGGAGATGTAATGTCGTAATACATCTAAAGAAATCATTAGCTGAGCACCAAGTTAATTGAGAAGAGACTTCAGGGTCCACACATAAGAGCACAGACTTGACTGATTTAGCCCAGGCAAGCCACTCACCAGACAAGCAACAGCAGCGCCTGCCACCACCAAGGATAAACTCAGGGGGAGAGGGGAATCTGACCCTAAGATTAGCTGGTGATCTCTCATTAGAAACCATGGAGGGCAGAGGCAGGGAGATGACATATTCAAGATTATTAAAGAAACACTGAACTAGGAATTCTCTACCCGGAAAAACTAACCTTCAAAAGTGGAGAGATTAAGACATTCTCAGATGAACAAAAACTGAAAGAATATGTTGGGAGCATGTCAAGAAATACTAAAGAGAGTGAGTGCTTAGGCTGAAATGACAGGTCACTGATCAGTAACTCAAATTTATACGATAAAAGAGCACAAAGAACTGTCACCAAATTATGAAGTATAGAAGACAGGATGAACATAATTTTTACTTATGATCCCTCTTTTTCTCCTACAGGATGCAAACGATAACTGCATAAAGCAGTAATTTTAAGTCTGTGTTGATGGCTTAGGAGTTGTCAGGATGTGATTTGTATAATTTAATAGCACAAAGAATGGGGAAGGAAAGGAGATATTTAGGAGCAAATGTTTTGTATCCTATTGAAATTACACTGGTATTAACCCAAGCTGGATTGTTATAGGTCAAGATAGTAGTTGTAATCATCAGGGCAACCACGAAAAATAGAATAAAAGAAATGACAAGAGAATTAAAATAGAACACTGGAAAAAATGTATTTAACACAAAAGAAAACAGTAAGGGAGAGAGAGAGAGGAAAAAAGCCATGGCATACAGGTAATAACAAAGTGGCAAGCAGAAAGGCTACCTGATCAATATGCTGGAATACCAGCCTTATTCTTTTTTTTAAGCTATTCACTAGAGACATGAAAATTAAAACAGCAATGAAATATCACTAAACTACCAACAGAATGGCTCTATTTTAAAAAAGACTGACAATAGCGATATTGTCAAATATATGGAACGAAAGACATTCTTAAACCTTTCCAGCAAGAACATAAATTTGTAGTTATTTTAAAAATATGCTTGTCAGTATCTATCAATGCTAAACATACTCTATGATGAAAAATCTTATACTAGGCATATATATACACAGAAATGAGCATTAATAACCCCCCAAAGACATTTGTATGATTGTTCAGAGAGGCTATCTTCAAAATAGCCTGAAACAAACAGGAAGCAGTGCAAAAATCCATCAAAATTAGAAAGGATAAATATTGTGGTGTGGATATACAATAAAAATGCTATGCACAGAGAGAAAGGATGACTTACTGATGCATGCAAGATCATGGAAAATCTCACCAACTAAAGAAGATTACATATTGTATGAATTAATTTGTGAATTTTAATCATAGGCAAATCCTATTTCCGACAATAGAAGTCTGAGGAGCGGAGACTTGGCGGCGGGGGTGAGGGGTGTTATTGACTGAGGGAGGCATAAGGGAGAATTCTGGGGTCCCAGCAATATTTCATGTCTTGCCCCAGGTGGTGTTTACATAGAAGGACAAGTATGTACATTCGATCCATATAACTTTTTCACTGTACTGTATGTATATTTATTATACCTCAGTAACCTAAGAAGCAATAACGAGACGGCTTTACTGAGATGGGCCACTATCTCCAGGTGGCTTGGATGCAGTTGTCATCTTACTGCTCTGTTTCCTGCTGTTTCTTTGTTTTTGGTCCTTGGGAGCTTCCTTTAATTTCTTGCAGGCTTTGCCTTGCATCCAAAAAGATATTTATGAACTTTCACCCAACAGACATTTTATATCAGGATTTTCTTTCAGGATATGTAATCATCTGATATCTAATCATCTAATTGCTGAGCTCTAAATGGATGCAAAATGATTTCCGGTCTAGGAAGCTCCTGGAACTCTGACAAGTATAAAACCTAAGGTCATTCTAAGGAAACTTGGGTTTCCAAAATAATCCCCCCCCCATTTTTGAAGCCTCCCCAAGCAAACCTAGAAATAGCTGTAAAAGGGGGGAAGGGGTAAGGAAATTTTAAAAGTAATAATTTATTCAAGGAAACTCATTCAGACTGAGAATTGAGTTTGTAAATGTGACATTTTAATTCGTTTATTTATTTGAGAAAAAGAGAGCACAGGAGCATCAGGAGAGGCAGAGAGAATCTCAAGCCGCCTCCCTACTGAGTGCTGAGCAGGTGCAGGAGCACAGAGCAGGGACCCAGGTGGGGGCTCCAGCTCAGGACCCCGAGGTCACGACCTGAGCTGAAACGGAGAGGTGACGCTTCACCCACCGTTCCACCCAGGCGCCCCTTAAGTTTGTAAATGTAGATAATGTTTTAATTCTTTTCATGAGGGTAATTATTTGGGGATCTAATTGCGGCCTCACTTTCCTGCGACCCTGTGACTGCACGTTGCGAACAGCACGAAGCCGTCTGAGTACCCGATGTAACGGGACCGCCTGAATCCTCCTTCTTCCGAAGGCTTGAAATGGCTTGAAATCGAGAATGCAGTATGCGCGGGTCTCTTTTCCCCGGCTCACAAGTCGGGAGGTTTTTCTTCCGTTTGCATTTCCTGGACAAGTCGTTTCTCTTTACAACCTTCTCAGGCGAGAAGATATCCAATCCATCAGCGAGCACTCTTGACTTAACCTGTACGCTGTATCTCACACCTGCCCGTGTCTCTTCGTCTCCACCGTCTTCAGTCTCGCCCTAACCGCTGTCGTCTTTGGCCTACACCTTTGCAGTAGCTACTGAACTAGCACGTCCGATTCCCTACAGTCTGTTCTCTACAGAGCAGAGTGGTCCTTTGAAACTCCAATCTCCATCGAGCGCTTCTTTCAGCTTCTGGATTTCTGTCATGATTCCTTAGCGGGGAGGGCAGACCTCTTCGCCCTCTAAGAGGCCTTACATGATCTGGCCTGTTAACTGCCCCACATCACACACCCTTTTCTAAAACTCATAAGCTGTAGTTCCACTGGTTTTCTTTCTGTTCTTTGGTCCACTAAGTCTCCTCTCACCCCAGGGCCTTTCCTCTTGCCCTCCTGTGCCTGGAATGCTCCTCTGGTTCAGAACACAGCTGTGTCTCCTCCAATCTCAGCTCTAATGTCTCCTCCTGGCACAGGCGTTCGCTAATCAGCCCACTCAGAGCAACCCCACTGCCTGAGTCATTCTCTATCATGCTGAACTGTTTTATTTTCATCTCATTATTTACTGTTATCTAATTATGATTTTATCTATTTGTTTACTCGTCTCCTCTAGACTGATAAATATAAGTTCAAGAGGTAGAGACCTTATTCATTTCAGCTATCTCCATCCCTAGAAGGCCTGACATCCAACAGATGCTCAGTATTAGTTAAATAGATTATTTCAGAGTCCGGAACTCCGTCAGTTCGGCTTGAAGAGGAAAAGCTCTGATGGACCAATATCACAGAAAGGTCAGTGTCCGCCTATAGTTTTGTGTCACCTTTTCCACGGTATGTGAATTTAACAGGGAAATCTTGGAAATGTATGTTGGGAGAGGGATGGCAGGGAAGGGTTTTCTGGAATCTTTCCATTCATCTCACCTGTTTGGGCTATGTTTAGCTCTTTTTGTTTGTTTCATAAGAGAAAAGCAAATTACCTCCAAAATCAGCCCATTAGGAAATAAACAAACACAAAAGGAAGACCTATCGGTGGTGTACTGGTAAATGTTTAATAGCTAACTTGCTCTCCTGGAGAAAAAAGCTCTTCCTTCTATGTACCTTTTGCCGATTCCCATGGTATAAAGACTCCCGCCAGCCAATTTCAAGCAAACAAACTGAAGTCACTGATACCAGAGTTGGGAGGAGATGGGTACCCCTGGCCCTCTCCACCTGTTCCAAGTTCACTCCAGTACACTGTTTATGTTGTCCACATGCCAAGAAGAGCATGGAACATTTTCTATTCTGTCTCTTCTATCTTAGAGCCACCCATAAAACTGATTTGTTAGTCTTCTATCAAAGATGAGGAAATAAGCTTAGATAACTTGCCCATGGAGGCCCATCATGAACGGGCTGAAACCGGAGTTCAAATCCAGATCTCGCTGACTCCAAGGACCACATCTTTCATTTGTTTCAGGGACTGGTAGCCAAAAAAACCACACACACAAAAACAAACAAAACCTAGCAACAAACCATAGACTTGGCTTTAACATCCAGCTGCTTCTTAAAATCCTGGCTATTTTCTGAACATCCTGGATGTCTTGCAGATGATACCAATTTTATTGCTTGATGTTATATGTAGATGTTATATGTAGAGATTAAATCAGATGGATTGAGCATCCTGAAAGTAGGTTAATCCGAGTTCAGTGCACCACCAAAATCATGGAACCCTCTCTCTCCTCTTATGTTCTTTGCTAGCTTTTTCATTTTTTTTTCATTTTTTTTAAGATTTTATTTATTTATTTGACAGAGAGAGATCACAAGTAGATGGAGAGGCAGGCAGAGAGAGAGAGGGAAGCAGGCTCCCTGCTGAGCAGAGAGCCCGATGCAGGACTCAATCCCTGGACCCTGAGATCATGACCTGGGCCGAGGGCAGCGGCTTAACCCACTGAGCCACGCAGGAGCCCCCTAGCTTTGTCATGTTTGACCCAGTCGCTCTAAACATCAACAGTCTAGATGTCAAGAGGAGCAGGTGCAGGTGTCGAAAGAAAAAGTGAGTCAGATTCAAACAGAATGTGTCTACTTGTTTAGCAAATCTGATGGAAAAACCAAAAAATGGGTCAGTTTCCAGGACAAAACTGTCAGTGAGGCAGTGAGTAGGTTTCATCCCTTCGGAAGACGGAATCACCACCTGCCAAGGATAAAGAGGAGATTGGTTCCCAAATAGACCTGTGGTTCTCAGAATCGCCGCAGAGGCTGGGCTACCCTGCCTGTTTCCCATCCAGCAGACCAGGGTCGGCCTCCAAATCTGCGTTTCTAACAACTTCCCAGATGATCCCGAGGCTTTTGGTCCAGGGACCACACTTGAGGTAGGGATGCTCCAGATGCCAAATAATTTGTATATACATTACAGCTGGAAAACCCGTGCTCAAGATCACTAGTTTCAAACTTTACTGCATGTTACAATCACCTGTGGACTTGAAAACCAATGCCTGGATCCCACCTTAAGATTCTGCTTTAATTGGCCTGTGTTCAGCCTGGGTATTGAGATTTCAGAAAGTCCCCAGGTGATTCCAATGTGCAGCTAAGCTTGAAAACCCAGTAGAAGTTGCCCTGGATTTTAATACATAGGTGCTATATTTTTACAATTTTGTATTTAAATTCAATTAATTAACATGTAATGTATTACTAATTTCAGCGGTGGAGGTCAGCGATTCATCAGTCTTCTAAGCACACAGTGCTCCTTACATCACATGCCCTCCTTAATGTCCATCACCCAGTTACCCCATCCCTCTACACCCCTCCCTTCCAGCAACCCTCAGTTTATTTCCTGTGACTAAGAGTCTCTTATGGTTTGCCTCCCTCACTATATTTTTTACACACAGCTCTCAGTGTCTCTCCTAAAACTGACCCATCAAAAAGGTACTCATTCCCTCAATTTCCTAGTTTTAAGTGTGTGTTGAACGGTAGAAGTTTGAATGCCAATTGAAGGACACAGAAGTGGACTGCGCAGAAGCTGTGAGTTTGAAAGCTCACCTTTGAGTCTCAGTCTCTGCTATTTGTTGGGTGACTTTCTTAGTTGACTCTTGGTTTTGTCTTCTGTTCTGGTTAAGAATGAGCAATAGATTAAAAATTTAGAGAGTCGCCTGGGTGGCTCAGTCGGTTAAGCCTCTGGCTTTGGCTCAGGTCAGGATCCTGAAGTTCTGGGGTCCAGCCTTGCTTAGTTACAGGCTCCCTGTTCAGCGAGGAGCCTGCTTCTCCTTCTCCCTCTGCCCCTCCCACACTCTCTCAAATAAATAAAATCTTCAAAAATTTTTTGGAAAATGCTAAGAAAAGTTTAAAATGTTATAGAGAAGAATTATTATGAATGAGTATAATGACAGTGGTGCTTATAGATGGTTTATGGATTAAAAAAAATTTCAGTGCAGCTCCTAGTTTAAATGTATTTTCCCAGATTATCTGCTGTATGAGAATCCCAAATGAGAATGTTAGAATAGCAGCTCACATGCTACCTGCTTGTTGAAATCTGTCTTGATCTAAGGTAACCAATGTACTTACAATTGTATAGTATATATTTTTATAGCTATTGAGGATAGAAGCTATGAATCTTCCATGTATGTACTTCTTTAACTCGGTGCAAATCATCTAATAATACTCTATTTCTCTGCATATGTGAGATTAAGACATGCTATCTCCTTTCCATTGTTAAAAACAAAATGACACCGAGACTACTCAGATTCTATAAAATGTTTAAAATAATACAGGAAGAGAGCAAAATTGTGGTTCCATTTTGGCCTGCAGGTTTTAAAATCTTTATAAAATGGCTCCATCTTCTGGTCAATGAAATAGAGTTTCCAGACTCCAAAATGTAGTTCGGTTTCAGTCTCTGGTTATACTAGATAGTTATAGTTAAGTAGTTAAATAGTTAAACTATTTTTAGTTTAAATAGTTAAACTAGTTTAGGTATGAGTCAGGAAAAAATAAGGTGACTTTTTGTTCAAAAAAGTTTCATAAACTTCATGAATTTCTTCCTTGTGAATTGTACTTACTTTTTTTTACTTTTTAAACTTAATAATTTATTTATCCAGTTATTATTTTTTTCACTTTATTTAATTTTTTTTCAGTGTTCCAAAATTCATTATTTATGCACCACACCCAGTGCTCCATGCAATATGTGCCCTCCATAATACCCGCCACCAGGCTCACCTGACCCCCCACCCACCCTCCCCTCCAAAACTGTTTTGTTTCTCAGAGTCCACAGTCTCTCATGGTTTGTCTTCCCCTCTGATTTCCCCCAACTCACTTCTCCTCTCTGTCTCCCAATGTCTTTCGTGTTATTTCTTATGCTCCACAAGTAAGTGAAATCATATGATAATTGATTCTCTCTGCTTGACTTACTTTACTCAGCATAATCTCCTCCAGTCCCATCCATGTTGATACAAAAGTGGTATTCATCCTTTCTGATGGAGTCCATCCATTGTGTATATGGACCATATCTTCTTTATCCATTCATCTGTTGAAGGGCATCTTGGTTCTTTCCACAGTTTGGTGACTATGGCCATTGCTGCTATGAACTTTGAGGTACAGATGCCCCTTCTTTTCACTACTCTGTATCTTTGGGGTAAATACCCAGTAGTGCAATTGCAGGGTCATAGGGTAGCATTATTTTTAATTTCTTAAGGAATCTCCACACTGTTTTCCGAAGTGGCTGCACCAACTTGCATTCCCACCAACAGTGTAAGAGGGTTCCCCTTTCTCCACATCCTCTCCAATACTTGCTGTTTACTGTCTTGTTAATTTTGGCCATTCTAACTGGTGTAAGGTGGTATCTTAATGTGGTTTTGATTTGAATCTCCCTGATGGCCATGATGATGAACATTTTTTCAAATGTCTGTTAGTCATTTGTATGTCTTCTTTGGAGAAGTGTCTGTTCATGTCTTCTATCCATTTTTTGACATGATTATCTGTTTGTGAGTGTTGAGTTTGAGGAGTTCTTTATAAATCTTGGATATCAATCTTTTGTCTCTAGTGTCATTTGCGAATATCTTCTCCCATTCTGTGGACTGCCTCTTTGTTTTGTTGGCTGTTTCCTTTGCTGTGCAGAAGCTTTTGATCTTGATGAAGTCCCAAAAGTTCATTTTCACTTTTGTTTCCTTTGCCTTTGGAGACATATCTTGAAAGAAGTTGCTGTGGCCAATGTTGAAGAGATTACTGCCTATGTCCTCCTCTAGGATTTTGATAGATTCCTGCCTCACATTGAGGTCTTTTATCCATTTCGAGTTTATCTTTGTGTATGGTGTAAGAGAATGGTCAGATTTCATTCTTCTATACATAGCGGTCCAATTTTCCAACCACCATTTATTGAAGAGGCTGTCTTTTTCCCACTGTATATTTTTTCCTGCTTTGTCAAAGATTATTTGACCATAGAGTTGAGGGTCCATATCTGGACTCTCTACTCTGTTCCATTGGTCTATGTGTCTGTTTTTGTGCCAGTACCATGCTGTCTTGGTGATCAGAACTTTGTAGTAAAGCTTGACATCAGGCAATGTGATGCCCCCAGTTTTGTTTTTCTTTTTCATCATTTCCTTAGCAATTCAGGGTCTCTTCTGGTTCCATACAAATTTTAGGATTGTTTGTTCCAGCTCTTTGGAATGGGACACAACAGCACATTAAAAAGATTATCTGCCATGACCAGATGGGATTTATCCATGGGATGCAAGAGTGGTGCAACATTCACAAATCAATCAACGTGATAGAACAAATCAATAAGAGAAGAGAGAAGAACCACATGGTCCTCTCAATTGATGCAGAAAAAGCATTTGACAAGATACAGCATCCATTCCTGATTAAAACTCTTCAAAGTATAGGAATAGAGGGAACATTCTTCAACTTCATAAAATCTATCTATGAAAAACCCACAGCGAATATCATCCTCAATGGGGAAAACCTGGCAGCCTTCCCTTTGAGATCAGGAACATGACACGGATGTCCACTTTTGCCACTGTTGTTTAACATAGTACTAGAAATCCTAGCAACAGCAATCAGACAACAAAAATAAAATGTATTCAAATTGGCAAAAAAGTCAAACTCTCTCTCTTCACAGATGACATGATACTATATATGGAAAACCCAAAAGACCCCACCCCCAAACTACTAGAACTCATACAGCAATTCAGTAATGGCAGGATACAAAATCAATGCACAGAAATCAGTTGCTTTCTTATACACTAACAATGAAATATAGAAAGAGAAATTAGATAATCGATTCCATTTACTATAGCACCAAGAAGTGTAAGATACCTGGGAATAAACCTAACCAAAGAAGTAAAGGATCTGTACTTGAGGAACTACAGAACACTCATGAAAGAAATTGAAGAAGAAGCAAAAAGATGGAAGAACATTCCATGCTCATGGATCGGAAAAATAAACCTTGTTAAAATGTCTATACTGCCTAGAACAATCTATGCTTTCAATGCCATCTCGATCAAAGTTCCGCCAGCATTTTTCAAAGAATCATACTTACTTTCTTATTCAAATTGCTTGCAAGTTCTCCA
Source organism: Lontra canadensis (assembly GCF_010015895.1). Lineage (NCBI taxonomy): Eukaryota > Metazoa > Chordata > Mammalia > Carnivora > Mustelidae > Lontra > Lontra canadensis. The sequence continues at coordinate 4,233,453 of NW_022631063.1, read as the reverse complement.
GTGCAACCTGAAAACACAGATGGCGCTATATTTGTCTCATTCTCTCTGGTTTCCTTATTTATTTTTTTATCATGTTATGTTAGTCACCATACAGCACATCATTAATTTTTGACGTAGTGTTCCACAATTCATTGTTTGCGTATGACACCCGGTGCTCCATGCAACCCATGCCCTCCTTATTTCCTTAATTAGTGTTCCTCCCCTTCTATTTTGGTACTTCTTCCCCTAGAAACTCAGAGTCCTGACCCTACTCCTGAGACTTCACGTGAACTTCATATCTTATGCTCTGTACCCAACTTTTTGTTCTAATTTGGAAGAAATTTTCATGAAATTTATGCTAAAATCACAATGAAAAATTATGGGATAGCTGCACTGACCCATGAATAAGGTTTGGCTCCTAGAAATGAAATTTCCAACAGAAAGGAAGACAACCAATAGTAGATCTAGATCCAATAAGTCTATGAGATCTTTGGGGGCTTATGGGCTTAGCTCAGAAGGAATCTTGAAGACCAACTGAAAAGTGAAGTTGATTTTAAATGACTAGGAAAGATGTGTCCTTGAATGCAAAAAAAAAAAAAAAAAAAAAAAAAAAAAAAAAAAAAAAAAAAAAAAAGAAAAGAAAAGAAAAGAAAGGAAAAAGAAAAAAAAAGACTATGAAACTACTTTGTTTGGGCAGAAATCTCATAGAAATGGTTTACTGTCCCTGTCCTCAGTCTATTAAACATTCCCTTGGGAAACATAACAAAATTTACCTATATTCTTTAGTTTGTAAAATAGGAGACCATTTCAAACTGTATTCCAGTGTCTTTCTGAGCTTAAGCAAATATAACTTACTGGTTCAATAGAACTGAATATTAATATATACAGCTAGGTTAGTATTTTGGAAATCCAGTTTGAGCCTCATTATCATTGTAGCTGTTGTTTTGTTTTCTATTAAGGAGAACAAAATCTTTTCTTGGAATAGGGATACAGTGACATACTTAAATAGAAGTTGTGTTTTTACGCTTTATATTTATTTAAGGAAATTGTGACTTATTTTTGTGAGAATTTTCTGGGCCACAATAAAGGATATTATTCATACTAAGACATATTGAGTCCACTAATATGTCCCTTGGGGTAAAGCCGATGCAAGCGGTTAGCTAACTAACTCTAGGAAGAAATATCAAAAGTCTTTCTCTGCAACTTCTCTATAAGAAGTATAAAACGTCTGCTATTGTTTCATATTATAAATATAACAAAAACCAGTCTCTTCCAATATTTAATTGTTGAGATATTTTAAATAGTTTTATTAAAATGAAGGGATAAAAAAATAACCTCAAAAGTATAGTCAAGAAACTAAAGAAGAATGAAGGAATAGGATATCAAATGCTCCTCTATCAAGATGATCATTGAGCCAGTTTTGAATCTCCAGGGGACACAGTATTTTTGCTAACTTACTAACAAAGTCTTCCATTCTCTAATATGAAATGTACAAAGAAAAGAAATGATAACCAATGATTGTGGGATAAACTCAATAGTTATCCAATAGATGTGAACTGACTGCTTCCTGTGTTAGGTACTGTCGTAGGTACTGGGGTGGGGGAGAATCATGAACAAAGCAGACTAAACTTCCAGTTTTTACTATTAGTGACAACAATGTAATAGCTAACGGTAAGGCATGATTACACCAGATTCTGAGTGACCTATTAACCTAATTTATTCCTTAATTAACATTCATCGAGTTCCTTCTTTGTCCATTTCTTTTCTTAGTCATCCTGCACGGCCCTCATTTGCAGTAAGAATATTCACAATTCAAGTTCATTCTAAGCTGTCTGGCAGAAAGGAGCTCTGGGATGGAGGGAGTGTGCTGCTGATTAGCACAGTTCTCTTATCAATTCCATGTGGCTCAATTCTCCTCACTGCAAGTTATTAAGGTTACCTTCCTCTTTACTCAGTGCACACACAGTCCTGAGACTGCACTTAAAAGAGGGGCCTGTTATCCTGATCCCACTTAGATGGCCTGCAGCCTTAACAGAACTAAAGGGGTAATAGTAAGGTGTGGAATGAGCCAGCTAGAGCAGGGAGGGAAACTAGGTCGGGGACACCTCAGTAGACAAGTCTAAGTCACATAGATCTCACTGTAAAAGGCCTCTTGCAGGATTTGATGGTAAGAAATGGATCTAGAATATGCATTTGTGGACAGCAAGGCACACCCTAAATGGTAGTAGGTAAGTCTTAAACTGTGACTTGGCCTCCAAAGGCAACCAGCCCTCAGCTCTGGATTCCCATGTCCTTACATCTTGCTTGTTGTGCTTAGAGACGGCTCACTTGGGTGTTCCTCAGAAAGGAAGGAGGTCTCTGGCAAGCTGCCTCCACCACTCATTGGTGTGTCTGGTTTTTAATCTTTACACTTCTTTTTGCCAGTTCGGTATAAACTAAAGAAAGTGAAAGCAACCTTAAACCAAATCTCGGTGCCCAATTACCAGTTACTTATCACAGACCAGTCCTCTGTCATCTGGCCAGCCCAGGTAGGCTTCTCACACACGTCTCACCAGGCCAGGCAGGTCACACTGGTCCTTTCAAAGGGATATGCATTGCCTGACGTATCTGAGAGAACACAATGCACTACAGAAACCTACACATTTATTATTTCCTTAAAATCTAGTATGAATTCCTCAGATTGCAAACGTAATATGTGTTCTTTGTAGAAATTTGAAAAACACAGAAAGCCAAAAGGAAGGAAAAAAAAAAATAAAGTCCTATTCCTTTGAGATAACACAATTATTACATTTTGATACATTTCTTTCCAGTCTTTATTTTTTTTTAATGTAGCTAAAGTTGATTTTTGTGTTTTCATGTGGTCTGGATCGGGTCATAATATTATACAGTATCTTAAGGGCATTTATTTCTTAAAATTGTCAGCTGTCAGCTCAGTGCTATATTTGGTTCATCTTACAAAGCTTTCTCTTATTTTCTCTCTTGGTCTTTCTCTGTCTCTGTCTCTTTCTTCATGCCTCTCTGTCTCATCACTGAGGCTGGTATAAGTCCCCACTACCAGAGGCTACGTATAAAGGCTCTCCTATTAATTTACTTGAGTACAGTGAACAGGGGTATATACAACTGAATTTTGTGTGTTTCTTCTAAGTGGTAGCAGAGATAAAGATCATCAGCCAGTCTTGCTTTCACATGTTAATCCTCCTCTGCTCCTGGGGGCGGGCCTTTCTTTGTAAGATTCAAAGTTCCATCATAAGCAATCTCATATATCAGTTCGTATTATTCCTATAATCACAAATAGAATGGGAGTATATAGATATATGAATTTGAAAATATTTCCCAATAAGAGGGAGTATGTTTGTAAATATTTCTATGTATTTTAACCATTTTTCAACTCTCTAAAAGTCGTATTAGTTCATATGTATATAAAGTCATAAAAAATATGTAGAATCATATATATCATTCACTAATGTCTCTAGATGGTGTCTCTCATGCTTTTAAGAATTTCATCTTTTGTCTGAATTTTTTAAAAACACTAAGTATGAATTACTTTTATCATTAGGAAGAAGAGATGTTTTCTAATTTATTTCTTTTTTTTTAATTAAAAAACATTTTTTTTGGTAGTTTCAAATTTTTATTTAAATTCCAATTAGTTAACATACAGTGTACTCTTAGTTTAAGGTGTAGAATTTAGATGGCTTACATACAACACTCAGTGCTCATCACAAGTGCCCTCCTTAGTACCCAATACCCAATACCAATACCCAATACCTCCTTAATTCCCTTTGAATTAGTATTTTTGTATCCTTTGGGTAAATGCCAGTAGTGCAATTGCTAGATGGCAGGGTAGTTCTATTGTAACTTTTTGAGGAAACTCTATACTGATTTCCAGGCTGGCTGCGCCAGCTTGCATTCCCACCAACAGTGCAAGAGGTTTCCCTTTCTCCACATCCTCGCCAACACCTGTTGTTTCCTGTATTGTTAATTTTAGCCATTTTGACAGGCGTGAGGTGATGTCTCATTGTAGTTCTGTTTTGTATTTCCCTGATGCTGAGTGATGTTGAACACATTTTCATGTGTCTGTTAGTGATCTATAAGTTTCCTTTGGGAAATTGTCTGTTCATGTCTTCTGCCTATTTTATGACTTGATTATTTGGTCTTTGGGCATTGAATTTTAGAAATAACAAAAACCTTTAAATGATGAAGTTCAGCAAAGCACTTGTCCTGGCCCAATTTGTATCTGTGCCAGTGAGTGGGGAGTAGAGGACAGCGACACCTGTACAGGGAGGAGCAAACACAGACTTGCCCTATTAGGCAAGGCTTGCTTGCCAAGTGTCCCTTGCTTGGGGGCAATTGAAATGATACATAGAAAGTGATATAACACTGTCTTTTGAATATGGCAGTATCAGGAATAATATCTAACTTTCACTTAAGAGTCTTATGTGCCTTCCTTGCCTCAATGAATCTTCAATAACTTTAATCAAAACTACAAAGTGATTAGATAAAGAGCATTTTACCTGATTCAGATCACATTCTTGAAGATTCTTGAAGACTATGTGTTCTTAATCATTAAAAAGTGATAGCATTAAAAAAAAAAAAAAGTGATAGCATACTGCCCTCTACAGAGCCAAGGCTAATAGTAAAATGCTTAAAACTATATTACAATTGGAGAAAATATTCCTGTCTAGAAAAAACTTTTAGCAAGTAAACTTTGGAACATGAGTTACTGTACTATTAAAAAACTAATTTTTCCTCTGCATATAAAAATGTATAAATGTAGGTGTCCAATGTGATGATTTGATACATGTATATATTGTGAAGTGTTTACCGTATAAGGTTAGTAAACACACCCTCCATCTCACATAATATTACCATTTTGTTGTTATGGTGAGAACACTAAAACTCTACTCTCAAAGCAACTTTTAACTATAGAATACAGTACCGTTAACTATAGTCACCATCCTGTGCATTACATTCCCAGAACTTCATCTTTTAATTGAAGGTTTGTACTCTTTGACCAACATATCCCTTTTACCCCTACCCCTCAGCCACCACCATTCCAATCTGTTTCTATAAATTCCATGTTTTCAGATTTCAAATTTAAGTGAGATCACATAGTATCTGTCTTTCTCTGTCTGACTTATTTCACTTAACATAATATCCTTAAGACTAAAGATCCATTCATGTTGTTACAAATGGCAGGATTTCCTTCTTTTATGGCTGAATAATATTCCATTGTGTGTATTATGTATGTTTGTATGTATGTATGTACACACACACACACACACACACACACACACACACACGCCACATTTTCTTTATCCATTCATCCACTGATGGGCCCTTAGGCTATTTCCATGCCTTGGCTATCGTGAATAATGCTGCAGTGAACATGGGAGTGCAGATATCTTAGGGACAGTGACTTCATTTTCTGTGGATATATACCCAGAAGTGGGATTGCTGGACCATACAGTAGTTCTATTTTTAACTTTTTGAGGAATGTCCATTTTTTTGAGGAATGTCTATTTTTAACTTTTTGAGGAATGTCCATCTTTTCCATAGTGGCTGCATCAGTATACATTCCCACCAACAGTGTATGAGGATTCCCTTGTCTCCACATCCTTGTCAGAATTTGCTGCTTTTTCTTTTTTTGGTAATAGCCATTTTAATAGATGTGAGGTGCTATCTTGTGGTTTTGATTTGTGTTTCCTTGATGATTAGTGATGTCAAGTACTTTTTCATGTACTTGTTTGGCTATTATATTTCTTCTTTGGAAAAATGTCTGTGCAAGCCCATTTTTAAAATCAGAATGTTGATTTTTCGCTATTGAAATATGTATTCCTTATATATTCTCTCCCATTCCATAGGTTGTCTTTGAATTTTGTTGTTTCTTTTGCTGTACAGAAACTTTTTTAGTTTGATGTACTGCTTCTTGCTGATTTACACTTTTGTTGCTTGTGCTTTTGATGTCATATGCAAAAAAAACCAACCAACCAAACAAACAAACAAGAAAACCATTGCCAAGATCTATGTCAAGGAGCTTACCACCTATGTTTTCTTTTAGGAGTTTTATGGGCTTTTAAATTTTTTTTAATGGTTTGTTATGTTGAAGTCCTTATTTTGCATTATGTGAGTGATGTAAGATAGAAGTCCAATTTTATTCAATTGTGTGGAAATATCAAATTTCTCAGTATCATTTATTGAGGAGACTATCTTTTCCCCTTCGAGTATTCTTAGATTCATTGTCAAGTATTGGTTGACCATATATGCATTTGGTTGACCATATATGCATTCTGGGCTCTTGATTCTGTTTCATCAGTCTGTGTGTCTATTTTTATATGACTACTATGCTGTTCTGATGATAATAGTTTTGTAATATAGTGAGGCCTCCAGCTTTGTCCTTTGTGGTTCTATAGGAATTTTAGGATTGCTTTTTCTTAGTGTTGTGAAAAGTGCCATTGAAATTTTTATAGGGATTTTATTGAATCTATAAAAGGCTCTGGGAAGTAAGGACATTTTAACAATATTAACTCTTTCAATCCATAAACATGGGATATTGTTCCATTTATTTGTGTCTTTAATTTCTTTTATCAATGTCTTATAGTTTTTGGTGTATAGATATTTAACTTCCTTGGTTAGGTTTATTCCTAAATATTTTATCATTTTTGATGCTATTGTAAATGGGGTTATTTTCTTCATTTCTTTTTTTCAAATCGTTTATTGCTAAGGTGTAGAAATATAGCTGATTTTTGTATGTTGATTTTGTGTCCTGTAACTACTGAACTTTTTATTAGTTCTAAAAGATTTTGGGTGGAATCTTTAGAATTTTCTACGTACAAAATCATGTCATTAGCAAACAGAATAAGTTTACTTCTTCCTTTCTGATTTAGATTTCTCTCTTTCTTTTTGTTCCTAATTATTCTAGCTTAGACTTCTTTTACTGTGTTGAATAAGAGTGATGAAAAATGAACATGCATGTCTCATTCCTGAGATTAGAGGAAAAGATTTAAACCTTTCAGGATTAAGTATGATGATACCTATGTATTTGTCATGTATGGCCTTTATTCTGTTGTGGGATGTCCCTTCTATACCCAGTTTGTTGAGCTTTTATCATGAAAAGATGTTGAATTTTGTCAAATGCTTTTTCTGTATCTACTTAGATGATTATTTGATTTTTACCTTTTATTCTGTTAATGTAATGTATTCACATGTATTAATTTGTGTATGTTGAACCATCCTTGCATTGTAGGGATGTCTGACTTGATCATGATGCATGATCCTTTAATGTTCTGCTGACCTGAATTTGCTAGTATTTTGTTGAGAATTTGCAAATATATTCATCTGGGTAATTGACCTGTGGTTTTTTATTCTTATAGTTTCCTTACCTGGCCTTGGTATTAAGGGTATGTTGGCCATGTACAATGAGTTTGGGAGTATTCCCGCCTCTTCGAAATTTGTAAAAAGTTTGAGAAGAATTGGTGTGAATTAAATCTTCCTTAAGGATTTCGTAGAAGCAACCAGGGATTCTAAGCTTTTTTGTTGGGAGTTTATTTTATTTTTTCTATTTTTACTTTTTTTATTTGTTTTTTGTTTTTTGATTTTTTTTTAATTTTATTTTTTATAAACATATATTTTTATCCCCAGGGGTACGGGTCTTTGAATCGCCAGGTTTACATACTTCACAGCACTCACCATAGCACATACCCTCCCGAATGTCCATAACCCCACTCCCCCAACCCCCCTCCCCCTATCAACCCTCAGTTTGTTTTGTGAGATTAAGAGTCACTTATGGTTTGTCTCCCTCCCAATCCCATCTTGTTTCATTTACTCTTCTCCTACCCCCTTAACCCCCCATGTTGCATCTCCTCTCCCTCATATCAGGGAGATCATATGATAGTTGTCTTTCTCCAATTGACTTATTTCGCTAAGCATGATACCCTCTAATTCCATCCATGTCGTCGCAAATGGCAAGATTTCATTTCTTTTGATGGCTGCATAGTATTCCATTGTGTATATATACCACCTCTTCTTTATCCATTCGTCTGTTGATGGACATCTAGGTTCTTTCCATAGTTTGGCTATTGTAGACATTGCTGCTATAAACATTCGGGTGCACGTGCCCCTTCGGATCACTACGTTTGTATCTTTAGGGTAAATACCCAGCAGTGCAATTGCTGGGTCATAGGGTAGTTCTATTTTCAACATTTTGAGGAACCTCCATGCTGTTTTCCAGAGTGGTTGCACCAGCTTGCATTCCCACCAACAGTGTAGGAGGGTTCCCCTTTCTCTGCATCCTCGCCAGCATCTGTCATTTCCTGACTTGTTAATTTTAGCCATTCTGACTGGTGTGAGGTGATATCTCATTGTGGTTTTGATTTGTATTTCCCTGATGCCGAGTGATATGGAGCACTTTTTCATGTGTCTGTTGGCCATCTGGGTGTCTTCTTTGCAGAAATGTCTGTTCATGTCCTCTGCCCATTTCTTGATTGGGTTATTGGTTCTTTGGGTGTTGAGTTTGCTAAATTCTTTATAGATTTTGGGCACTAGTCCTTTATCTGATATGTCATTTGCAAATATCTTCTCCCATTCTGTCAGTTGTCTTTTGGTTTTGTTAACTGTTTCCTTTGCTGTGCAAAAGCTTTAGATCTTGATAAAATCCCAATAGTTCATTTTTGCCCTTGCTTCCCTTGCCTTTGGCGATGTTCCTAGGAAGATGTTGCTGCGGTTGAGGTCAAAGAGGTTGCTGCCTGTGTTCTCCTCAAGGATTTTGATGGATTCCTTTCTCACATTGAGGTCCTTCATCCATTTTGAGTCTATTTTCGTGTGTGGTGTAAGGAAATGATCCAATTTCATTTTTCTGCATGTGGCTGTCAAATTTTCCCAACACCATTTATTGGAGAGGCTGTCTTTTTTCCATTGGACATTCTTTCCTGCTTTGTCAAAGATTAGTTGACCATAGAGTTGAGGGTCTATTTCTGGGCTCTCTATTCTGTTCCATTGATCTATGTGTCTGTTTTTGTGCCAGTACCATGCTGTCTTGATGATGACAGCTTTGTAATAGAGCTTGAAGTCCGGAATTGTGATGCCACCAACATTGGCTTTCTTTTTCAATATTCCTTTGGCTATTCGAGTTCTTTTCTGGTTCCATATAAATTTTAGGATTATTTGTTCCATTTCTTTGAAAAAAAATGGATGGTACTTTGATAGGAATTACATTAAATGTGTAGATTGCTTTAGGTAGCATAGACATTTTCACAATATTTATTCTTCCAATCCAGGAGCATGGAAGATTTTTCCATTTCTTTGTGTCTTCCTCAATTTCTTTCATGAGTACTTTATAGTTTTCTGTGTATAGATTCTTAGCTTCTTTGGTTAGGTTTATTCCTAGGTATCTTATAGTTTTGGGTGCAACTGTAAATGGGATGGACTCCTTAATTTCTCTTTCTTCTGTCTTGTTGTTGGTGTAGAGAAATGCAACTGATTTCTGTGCATTGATTTTATATCCTGACACTTTACTGAATTCCTGTACAAGTTCTAGCAGTTTTGGAGTGGAGTCTTTTGGGTTTTCCACATATAGTATCATATCATCTGTGAAGAGTGATAGTTTGACTTCTTCTTTGCCGATTTGGATGCCTTTAATTTCCTTTTGTTGCCTGATTGCTGAGGCTAGGACTTCTAGTACTATGTTGAATAACAGTGGTGATAATGGACATCCCTGCCATGTTCCTGACCTTAGCGGGAAAGCTCTCAGTTTTTCTCCATTGAGAATGATATTTGCGGTGGGTTTTTCATAGATGGTTTTGATAATATTGAGGCATGTGCCCTCTATCCCTACACTTTGAAGAGTTTTGATTAGGAAGGGATGCTGTACTTTGTCAAATGCTTTTTCAGCATCTATGGAGAGTATCCTATGGTTCTTGTTCTTTCTTTTATTAATGTGTTGTATCACATTAATTGATTTGCGGATGTTGAACCAACCTTGCAACCCTGGAATATATCCCATTTGGTCGTGGTGAATAATCCTTTTAATGTACTGTTGGATCCTATTGGCTAGTATTTTGGTGAGAATTTTTGCATCTGTGTTCGTCAAGGATATTGGTCTGTAATTCTCTTTTTTGATGGCATCCTTGTCTGGTTTTGGGATCAAGGTGATGCTGGCCTCATAAAATGAGTTTGGAAGTTTTCCTTCCATTTCTATTTCTTGGAACAGTATCAGGAGAATAGGAATTAATTCTTCTTTAAATGTTTGGTAGAATTCCTCCGGGAAGCCGTCTGGCCTGGGCTTTTGTTTGTTTGGAGATTTTTGATGACTGTTTCAATCTCCTTACTGGTTATGGGTCTGTTCAGGTTTTCTATTTCTTCCTGGTTCAGTTGTGGCAGTTTATATGTCTCTAGGAATGCATCCATTTCTTCTAGATTGTTAAATTTGTTGGTGTAGGGTTGCTCATAATATGTTTTTACAATTGTTTGTATTTCTTTGGTGTTGGTTGTGATCTCTCCTCTTTCATTCATGATTTTATTTATTCGGGTCCTTTCTCTTTTCTTCTTGATAAGTCTGGCCAGGGGTTTTTCAAACCTATTAATTCTTTCAAAGAACCAGCTCCTAGTTTCATTGATTGGTTCTATTGTTTTTGTTTTGTTTTGTTTTGTTTCTATTTCATTGATTTCTGCTCTGATTTTATTATTTCTCTTCTCCTGCTGGGTTTGGGCTTTCTTTGTTGTTCTTTGTCCAGATCGTTTAGGTGTAGGGTTAGGTTGTGTACCTGAGACCTTTCTTGTTTCTTGAGAAAGGCTTGTACCGCTATATATTTTCCTCTCAGGACTGCCTTTGTTGTGTCCCACAGATTTTGAACCTTTGTGTTTTCATTATCATTTGTTTCCATGAATTTTTTCAATTCTTCTTTAATTTTCTGCTTGACCCATTCATTCTTTAGAAGGATGCTGTTTAGTCTCCATGTATTTGGGTTCTTTCCAAATTTCCTCTTGTGATTGAGTTCTAGCTTCAGAGCATTGTGGTGTGAAAATATGCAGGGAATGATCCCAATCTTTTGATACCGGTTGACACCTGATTTAGGACCGAGGATGTGATCTATTCTGGAGAATGTTCCATGTGCACTAGAGAAGAATGTGTATTCTGTTGCTTTGGGATGAAATGTTCTGAATATATCTGTGGTGTCCATCTGGTCCAGTGTGTCATTTAAGGCCTTTATTTCCTTGTTGATCTTTTGCTTGGATGATCTGTCCATTTCAGTGAGGGGAGTGTTAAAGTCCCCTACTACTATTGTATTATTGTTGATGTGTTTCTTTGATTTTGTTATTAATTGGTTTATATAGTTGGCTGCTCCCATGTTAGGGGCATAGATATTTAAAATTGTTAGATCTTCTTGTTGGACAGATCCTTTGAGTATGATATAGAGTCCTTCCTCATCTCTTATTATAGTCTTTGGTTTAAAATCTAATTGATCTGATATAAGGATTGCCACTCCTGCTTTCTTCTGGTGTCCATTAGCATGGTAAATTCTTTTCCAACCCCATCACTTTAAATCTGGAGGTGTCTTCAGGTTTAAAATGAGCTTCTTGTAGGCAACATATAGATGGGTTTTGTTTTTATATCCATTCTGATACCCTGTGTCTTTTGATTGGGGCATTTAGCCCATTAACATTTAGGGTAACTATTGATATGAATTTAGTGCCATTGAATTGCCTGTAAGGTGACTGTCATTGTATATTGTCTCTGTCCTTTCTGATCTACTACTTTTAGGCTCTCTCTTTGCTTAGAGGACCCCTTTCAATATTTCCTGTAGAGCTGGCTTGGTGTTTGCAAATTCTTTCAGTTATTGTTTGTCCTGGAAGCTTTTAATCTCTCCTTCTATTTTCAATGATAGCCTAGCTGGATATAGTATTCTTGGCTGCATGTTTTTCTCATTTAGTGCTCTGAATATATCATGCCAGCTCTTTCTGGCCTGCCAGGTATCTGTGGATAAGTCTCCTGCCAATCTAATATTTTTACCATTGTATGTTACAGACTTCTTTTCCCGGGCTGCTTTCAGGATTTTCTCTTTGTCACTAAGACTTGTAAATTTTACTATTAGGTGACGGGGTGTGGACCTATTCTTATTGATATTGAGGGGGGTTCTCTGAGCCTCCTGGATTTTGATGCTTGTTCCCTTTGCCATATTGGGGAAATTCTCTCCTATAATTCTCTCCAATATACCTTCTGCTCCCCTCTCTCTTTCTTCTTCTTCTGGAATCCCAATTACTCTAATGTTGTTTCGTCTTATGGTGTCTCTTATCTCTCGAATTCTCCCGTCGTGGTCCAGTAGCTGTTTGTCCCTCTTTTGCTCAGCTTCTTTATTCTCTGTCACTTGGTCTTCTATATCGCTAATTCTTTCTTCTGCCTCATTTATCCTAGCAGTGAGAGCCTCCATTTTTTATTGCACCTCATTAATAGCTTTTTTGATTTCAACTTGGTTAGATTTTTGTTCTTTTATTTCTCCAGAAAGGGCTTTTATATCTCCCGAGAGGGTTTCTCTAATATCTTCCATGCCTTTTTTGAGCCCGGCTAGAACCTTGAGAATCGTCATTCTGAACTCTAGATCTGACATATTACCAATGTCTGTATTGATTAGGTCCCTAGCCTTTGGTACTGCCTCTTGTTCTTTTTTGTGTGTGGTGAATTTTTCTGCCTTGTCATTTTGTCCAGATAAGAGTATATGAAGGAGCAAGTAAAATACTAAAAGGGTGGCAACAACCCCAGGAAAATATGCTTTAGCCAAATCAGAAGAGATCCCAAAACGTGAGGGGGGAGAAAGGGGATAAAAAAGTTCAGAAAGAAAAAAAAAAAAGAAAGAAACAATTAAAAAAAGAAAACCAATAAAGAAAAAATATAAAAAGGAAAAAAAAAATATATATATTAGATAAACTAGTTAAAAAACGTTAAAAAAGAAAAGGGTAAAAGTTAAAAAAATTTAGCAGAAGAAGAGAAAAAAATTGAAAAAGAAAAAAAATTAAATTAACTGCATGGCTAAAGAATCATGGGGAGAAAGCCATGAGTTCCGTGCTTTGCTTTCTCCTCCTCTGGAATTCCACTGCTCTCCTTGGTATTGAAACTGCACTCCTTGGTCGGTGAACTTGGTCCTGGCTGGGTTTCTTGTTGATCTTCTGAGGGAGGGGCCTGTTGTAGTGATTCTCAAGTGTCTTTGCCCCAGGCGGAGTTGCACCGCCCTTACCAGGGGCCGGGCTGAGTAATCCCCTCGGGTTTGCTTTCGGGAGCTTTTGTTCCCTGAGCGCTTTCCGTAGAGTTCCGGAGGACGGGAATGAAGATGGCGGCCTCCCAGTCTCCAGCCCGGAGGAGCCGAGAGCCCGGGGCCCCACTCCTCAGTGCGCCCTCAGAGAACAGCGCCCAATTACTCCCGTCACCCGCTGCGCCCTGAGCTGACCGAGCCTGCGACCGGTTCAAGGTAACCCCGAGCTTAGAGCTCACTCCTCGGCTCCGTCTCTGTAGCCGGCTTCCCCATTCTAATACCTGTAAGCTCTGCGACCCTCAGACACCCCCGATCCTTCTGTGACCCTGCGGGAGCCGAGGCCACGCTGACCCCGCATGGGCTTCACCCCGGTTAAGCCTCTGGAGTGATGTCCCTCAGCGGAACAGACTTTTAAAAGTCCTGATTTTGTGCTCCGTTGCTCCGCCACTTGCCGGGAGCTGGCCCCCCCCCCCCCCCGGCCTCTCTTCCCCTCGCTTTGGATTCACTTCTCCGCTGTCCTACCTTTCAGTAAGTGGTTGATTTTCTGTTTCTAGAATTGCTGTTCTTCTCTTCGATCTCCCGTTGGATTTGTAGGTGTTTGTAATCTTTAGATAAGCTATCTAGCTGATCTCCCGCTACCTGAAGTAGTCTCAGCCTGCTACTTCTCCGCCACTTGACTCCTTCCCCCTATTTTTACTTTTTTAATTTGAGTATAGCTAACACACTTCATTTCAGGTATATGACACAGTGATTTAACAACTCTATATGTTATGCTATGCTCACCACAAGTGTAGCTACCATCTGTCACCATATGATGCTATTATAGTACCACTGACTGTATTTCCTATGTCATACATTTATTCCCATGGTGAGCATTGTGGGACATCCATAGTGGCTGCAAGGGTTGATGGGGTCCTCAGGAGCACCTGTAGATCCAGCAGCTAGGGACTATGGCAGGCAGTGATGGTGACTGGAGCAAAGGGGTGTGCATTCTCAGCTACAGGAATCAGCTGCAAATGCCTGGTTAGTAGGGTCAATGGCAGACACACTCATGGTGGTAGAGACCAGGGTCAGCTGCAAGGGCCAGGGTCAAGTATGGGCTTCCTTGCAGCTGTGGGGGCCCTGGCTGTGAGTGTGCACTCCTGTGAATGTAGGAGCTACCACACACACATGCATTTCAGTGGAGGCTGGTCTCAGAAGTTGGGCTGGGGGCATATAGGTGCATGGCTGCATTGGCTAGCTACAGGTAAGTCCAGTAGTGGAGGCCAGCGATAGGAGATAGGGCCTAATCTGTGCACAAGTGTAGCTATGTGGGCCTTGCCTGTCAGTTTGTACGTCTATGGCTACAGCATCTTATTGTCACAAACAGCAGTGGAAACCCATGAATGGCCACCAAGCCAGCAGTGTACAGGGGCACAGCTGGAGAGTCTAGCCCTGAGTGCAACCAGAGTGGTGGGGCTCAGCCATAGGAATGTAGGCAAGATACACTCTCATAGCCACAGAGGCCTGGAATGGATGCTGGTAAGGATCCTGGGCTCTAACAGGGTCAGGAAGGAGGGAACAGGAAAAGACTCAGGTAATTGGCATCTCTGGATGCTAATACGAAGGGGTAGAAACTGGTGAAATCTGCAGGGGCCCATGACAGCTGTGTCATCTGTTGGTTTCTTCAGTGGTGAAAGCTACAAGCGTCTTCTGCAAGGCATGTCACTGGGAGCTGAACTTGCTCTCACTATGTGGCTGTCATTGGTAGCCTTTGCTCTTTATTTCTAGCCATTTCTGTAAGCCTCAGCTTTGCTGGTCTTCAGTGAAACTGAATCAGACCCTTTAGTTTGTTGCCACAAAAGTCTAGGGAAGCCAGTCTCTCACCTCACTCTCCCTTTCCTTGGAAGAGAAGCTCTCTCTGGGGAGTTCCCTCTTTGCTCTGATCAGTGCCAGCTTAGGGGCTGGGATGATGCAGGCAAACGAAGCTGTTCTTTCTACCCGTCAGTTGCATTCTCTTCTCAGGTTTTTCTGTTCACTGTGTTGCTGAAGTTTCTTATGTGGACTCCTGAGCGTCCCTGGAGCTGTTTCTGTTCATGGTCAGCTGCCTAATTATTCATCTTTGTAGGAGGACAGAGGCTGGGGTTTCCTATGCTGGATAACAGTATGGATTATTCTATGTCTGTACATCTCAAGTAGAGGAATTTTAAAGAATCAGGCTATTTTTGACAACCAATCTGGGTAAAATGGTAAGAATCTTTTTTTCTTATTATCTTGGCTTGCTCTGAAATCTACAGAATAATCACTGGTAATTTATTCTGCATAAGCCCAGCATAATAAAAACCATTCTGGGTCTTAGGAACATTAATATGCCACTCTCATCAGTCACTTACGTCCACGTATGTGAAGGATGGTGTCACCATCTAGCCAATAACTTCATCTCTCCACATCTAGGCTGCTGCAGGAGCGTCCTGATTTCAATCTATTGATCATAATCTTCCCAAATTAATCTTTCTAAAATCCAGTCAATGTTCATATAGATGGTGCCGCTTAAAATCAATCATGTGCTGTCATGGATTTGCAGTACCAAATCCATTCCTATCACTCATCAGTTCCACCCTGTTCTAGCAATTTTAACCCTTCACTATTCCCCCATTGAATCCTGGCATCCAGTTAGTCATTGCTGCTCCCCTGAATATCTCATACACCTTTCTGCACCGGCCCTTGGCCTCATGCTATCTTGCCTGTACTTCATCACTCTGGAGTCCCTTTCCCTCAGTCCATCCAAGCCCTCCCAGTTATATGAGCAAAGCCTTTGGAGACTTTAAAGGAGAGAAGCTTGGCATGTACCCAAGAGGTGCTGCTCAAAAGGGCAGATTCTTATCAGCAGAGGAGCCAACTGGAAAGAAGGGCATTATCAAGAGGAAGGAGGCAATTTGCAACCTGCAAGTAAAATGGGAGGCTCAGGAGCTCTGAGATTGGATCAGATGAGTTGCCACATCAGACAATCTGAGCACAGAAGAAGAAAGTTAATGTGATAGTTGAATTGGAGGATGTAGGAGGAGTGAGGTGTCCATGTGCCAGAGGCCAGTTTGAGAATGTTATTGTAATGTATCCTCTACAGTTGTCCTCTCTCCCATCCTTCTTGGCCCTGTTCATCCAACCTCCAGCAAGCCTCTGTGAAACTTCCTCAGATCACTCCAGCACTCCGTATTTCACCTTCCTCTGATGCTGCCCTTGTTAGCCCTATCCCTCATTTGGCAATGAACCTCATGATTGCCTTGTGATGCCTTTTTTTATGGTGGTTTTTTTGTTTGTTTGTTTTGTTTTGTCTTTGTTTTTGTTTTTTACTTAAGACAAGCATTTTTGTTTAACTTTCTGTGGTTAAATATAATAGGTTTGTAAATAGGTTAATATAATCTTATTAGACTATGAGTAAAACTTCCTTTTGTATGGAAATATGGATCTTTTATTATTTTACACATCTGTCTTCATCTGACATAGAAATATACTCTTTCTAGGCACCCAAACAAATACTTAATGTGCAACAAGGAAAATGGTATATTAACTCAATAATCTTTTTCTAACTGGGTCTGAAATGCAAGCTGGTATCAGGTCTCTCAACTGAAACCATTTCTAAAACTGTCAAAGCTTACCCCAAAGTGCACATTCAAAAATAATTATGTTGATTAAATCCATAGGGAATATAGATATAGTTCAGACTGACACTCAAGAAAGCAACGTATTTGGTGACAAGCAAAAAAAAAAAAAAATCGACTCTGGCTGACTTAAGGAGAAAACAATGTATTATGAGGATGGTTTGTAGTTCAAAATTCATGAAAATTTTGAAGAAGAGACCTCAAAAAGAGATAAGATGTAGGCTCTGAAAATCCAAAGTAGTGGTCCTATCAGAGTGCCACCCCCAAAATAAACAGGCTCTGAGCACTTTCTCCATCCTTGTGTTCCCTCTGCTCAAAGCTCTAAGCATGGGGAGAGAGAAAATCCAGCTGGCCCAGCCTGAGCCATTTGCTGTTCCTCTTGACCAGCAGAAGGTAAAATATGTTAACTGCCCAAAAATGAGGAGAGGTAATTTGCCCAAAGTAAATCCAGGCATTCGTACCAAAAAAAGAATAATGGAAAGCAGGCTTCCAGATAAAAAGTAACTGGAAAAACTGGTGTGCATTATAGTTCAACAAATGTAATAGTGAGGTTTCGGGGGTCAAGGTTCATTATGGTGCACAAATTCTATAATCCGTTGAGGCATGCAGCAGGCGGAATGAGCATAGGACAAAGGGACTGCTTAAACTGGAATACTCTACTGAGGCTTTAACCTTGACGCAGACTTGGCCCCATAGCATGAGAAGGAGCTTTTGTGCAGGAAGCGCAGTCGAGTCAATCTTAAATGCAGAGAGTAGGCAGGTCGCCGGACGAAGATGCTCTCAGGATCCAGACAGATCCGCTGTCTGCTTGGGTATTCCTGTCGGGCCATGTTGCTCATGGTTCTACACGGTTCACGCCGGATAGGGGCTTTGTGTGGGACAGTCCAGTGCTTCATGGTAAAGCGCCAGAGGGATCGATTAAACCAAATATAGCAAGGCTGTACCTAACGTGGATCCTTAGTGCCCGAACAGCATCTAGATTGTACAGAATTATATTCAAGAACACAGGCAGTAGGTAGTAGCTGCCCCGTTACTCATCAGGCATCTCCAAGTGAACACAAAGGTCTTAGAAATGCTTTTTTAATTAAGTATCTGGATACAATGATAAATCTACAAAAAATTTACCAACTAATTTTATTTTGGAAAAAGAATAATACCTTAAGCCTGAGAATAAACTGTACATTGACAGTACGTAGTTTTATTTTATTTATTTTTTAAAAGATTTTATTTATTTATTTGAAAGAGAGAGTGAGAGAGCATGAGAGGGGAGAAGGTCAGAGGGAGAAGCAGACTCCCCTTGGAGCTGGGAGCCCGATGCGGGACTCGATCCTGGGACTCTGGGATCATGACCTGAGCAGAAGGCAGTCGCCCAACCAACTGAGCCACCCAGAAGCCCCAACAATACATAGTTTTAAAAAGGAATAATTTAGGGGCACCTGAGTGGCTCCGATGGTTAAGCACCTGCCTTGAACTCAGGTCATGATCCCAGGGTCCTGGGATCGGAGATCGAACCCCTCATCCAGCTGCCTGCTCAGTGGGGAGTCTGCTTCTCCCTCTCCCTCTGCCTCTCCCCTGCTTGTGCTCTCCCTGTCTGTGTCTCTCAAATGAATAAATAAAATATCTTAAAAAATCAAGATAGTAAACAGTGTATATAGTATAATAACTGAAATAATTTACCGACAGTATGTGTTTCTCATGTTTGTGTTACTTTTAACTGCTTATATTGTTTTAAAGAAGAATAAGTACAAGGCTCACTCTGTAGGAAGATTCTAGTTCTGCTCTCATGTCTTCTGGGGAACAGAAGAAAATTATTGGGAAAATAAGATTCCTTTTTAGTGAAGAGAACTAGTCTCAGTACGAACATGTTTTAAAGGATAATTCTGGCTGCACATGCTGTTCAGAACTGAGCAAGATATTTTATCCTGCCAGCAAATATAGTATACCTACATAGAAAAAGAGCATTCCTGGAACATTAGGAAGAGACAAGAAAAATCAACATTTTATTTTCTTAGTACAGGAACAGAATCAAGCACCAATAAGTAGTCGCTCGATATTTTTGATAAACACAAGAAATAAGAGGACAATGAATCAGGGCCATTTCCACTGCAAAGATGATACTCCAGTTACAGAAAGGCATCGCTAAACTGATGGGAAATTTTTGAATCCATGATTGAAGATTCAGAGCTCAGTTTCTAAAAAGGATATTTTTACCTGTTACTCTCTTGCTGGAAAATGATTTAATATGTGTGAAATTATTTTATTTATTATTTTAATATGTGTGAAATTATTGGATCAAAGGGAGTACAGAGTAAGACAAGGAAGTTCTCATTTTTATGGTGCTCCAAGGATTAGCTACAGAGAGAGTTTCGCATCGGCTCTTTCCTTTCTACCAACTAGTCGTGGAATAAAAGAAAGTTTAAGAGATGCTGTTTACTGCAACATGAAGCTTGTTCCTAGTCAGTGTACAACTAAAAGAGAAGTAAAAATACAGAGCTTTCAAGACATCTGAATGTTACACCTTCTTGGCAACAACTACATTTAAATATTTTGTTCATTGCCCACAGATAATGTACTGTGTCCCCCTCTATAAATACAGCGTCCCAGACTACAGAAAAAAACATTGGCAAAACATTTAACATGCCTCCCCCCGCCCCAATCACCGTTCACATGGATATTGCTGTAGGTAGACACTGAAGCCCTCAGACCCAATTTAAACGTGGCCGGGAGGTGGTGATATTGGATAATGGGCACATTAAAGTGTTTTGTTTTTTTTTTAAGATTTTATTTATTTATTTGACAGATAGAAATCACAAGTAGGCAGAGAGGCAGGCAGAGAGAGAGAGGAGGAAGCAGACTCCCTGTGGAGCAGAAAGCCCAATGTGGGGCTCGATCCCAGGACTCTGGGATCCTGACCTGAGCCGAAGGCAGAGGCTTTAACCCGCTGAGCCACCCAGGTGCCCCTAAAGTGTTTTTAATTCTATCTGCAGGCATTAAACCATTGTGGAAGCAGCAATTTTACTGACTTTCCATAGAGCGTTTTCTCCCCCAGGAAAATACAGGAGGCATGTTATAAAGAATTTCTGTGGGGATGTCTTTTATGATAAAGTCCTTTCTTTTAAGAAAAACGTTCTTGTGCCATTACCCCAGGGCAGTGAAACACACACACACAACTTCTGTTTTGTATTACTTTTGGGAGTACATTAAAAATGTGTGTATTGCAGGGTGAGAAAATAAGTGTAAAAGAAACTAAAATCTTGGTGTTGATTCCAGAGCCCTTAAGGATGCTTGCTGATCTGAGTTCTTAACTGCTGGGAGAACTTTTTAGTGGCTGCAATCTTGCTGACTTCTTGGTCAGCCATCAGCCAGTAGTTAAGAGTCTGTTTCAGGCAAAGATGGCAAGATTAGGCCGAGGCCACAGTTGTCAGTACCTCTTGTTCACTATCTGATGATGTCGAGTGTCTGATAACAGCAGTGGGAAAGAAAGATCTCCCGGGTCGCAGTGGAGCAATTAACTAGATGAAATTGCTTTGGGTAATCTCAGTCTTAAATTCTGCAGGGAAATAACTCCAGTATTTTCCTGCAAGAAAAACAAAACTAAGATCGCCTCAACTTGAAGAGTTACACTATTAGACCTAGGAAAACATCAACCACAAAAACGTGGAGACACGAATGTATTTTAAAATTGTAGAAAGATTATAACATGCTTGTTAAAAATGAATAAACATATGAGAGTTTTAAATAGTGAACAGGTACTTGAACAGGTAGTTGTTCCTAAGGATCTTCTTATCCCCTTATCAAATTTTTCAAAATAAGTAACTGGATATCATTTAGATCTTCGTGGGGGCACTGTCATCAAAGAAGTATTTCATTTGTTTATTTTTCCTTCACTGGACTCAAGTTAAAGCTGCTTGCGGTTTCACAATAACATTTCTGACAGGAAACTTTAAAAGCTGCATATAGAAAATTCGTGCCCAAATTAACAGTGGAGAGAAATCTTCTGTGTGTGGCGTGAACCAGGTGCTGGAACAAGTGTGAATAAGGCCACTGGGAGCCTACATTCTAGCATGTGTGTGCTGAATGAGGGAGGGGCATGAGGAAAAAAAAAAAAGAAGCTAAACAAATAAATGAACAGGCTAATTTCTGTGAGTGGTAAGATCTAGAACGAAAGGAAGTCTGGGTGCTGTGAGATGCAATGACTCTGGGGAGGGGCGCAGCAGAGAGGTAACCCTGGATTGGTTCACTAGGGAAACACCTCACTGAGGAGGTGACTGAAATGACTAGAAAGTAAGTCAGTTAAAGATCCAGAGTCGGAGCATTCCTGACAAAGGGAATAGTCTGGGCAAATCAGATTAGGTGGTAATGAGTGCAAATTCTTGGAGGAGGACAGTGTAGGAAACAAGGCCAGTGACAGGCTGGGACCACATCATGGAGGGCTTTGCGTGGCTTTATAAGGGCTTTGGGTTTACTTCTAGATGCATTAAGCAGTGGAATGGTATACTTTGATATACACTTTTTGAAGGTGCTTCTGGATGCTTCCTGGACTAAATAGGGTGAGGACAAGAAAACGAGCAGGAATTATAATTAGGAAGCTTTTGCAATAGTTCAGGCAAGAGACGTTGGGGACTTGAATCAGGTGGTAAAAATGGAGGAAGGCAGTTGTCCGATGGTAGAGATGTGGAGAGACAAAACAATCTTTCGGAAATGAGTGAAATTCCTATTTCATAAGCTTCCTTCAATACATTCACTTCTTCATTCAAACATTTTTTGAGCACCTACTAAATTCCATTTTGATACTTGAGATATAGTAAGGGAAACAAAATCATAGAATAATACTTCAAAGTAGATTAGAGAAAAATACACAATAACTATGACATCTTAAGATAAAATATAACATTATTCTATGTATATATTTAGTAGTCTTTTAAATGCATAAATACCTGCACTTTAGGAAAAAAATTGAAAATAAAAATATGCAACAGAAAGAAGAAAGAAAGAAGGAAAACTAGACATCGCTAGTAAACTTACCAAAGAAAACTACTCTTAGTATTTCTCATTTAAGCCTTCCTCATTTTTCTCTTGCATTTAACTACTGTTATCTTGATGACAATAAAGCCTGAAAATAAGTATTAAGCTGGAGTTGGGAAATGTTACATGGTTGATATTTACAGGGTTTCGTGATCATTTCATGAAGAAGTAGCTAAGGGATTCTGTTCTAGTCCCAGCCAAGGCTGACTAGCAAACACCCTGAGGCCATCACAGAGGAGCAAACAGAGGGAAAGAAGGTGGAAGTCAGTTCAGGTGGTGCGTTGGGAGCTGGCCTCCTTCACCAAGAGACACACCTGGTCACTTAGCCATGTGGGAAGTCTCTGGACAGGCCCTGTCACAAATCATGCTTTGGGACTGTCTCTAGGAGGAAGGAAAAGACACACCATCTACTTGTGGGCTCTTTCCTCTCTCTTGTCTGCCCCTGGTCAGTGTTCATCCCATGGAGATTTAATACCCTGCCCTTCCCACAGCACGATGCTTCAGATGTGGGGAACACAGAGAGAGACTCCTTACAGTGGCCCCGGTGTTTAGTGACCACCCCGTGTCAGCTGTAGCTGTTTTCCCCCAAGCAAGCAGAGCTAGCATGTACAAAGGAGGTCTAAAATACCAGAGGTTTCTTGGCCTGTGAAGCCAAGAGGGTATGAGGCAAATATCAGAGTCCTGCAGTGTAGCCCCAAAACCAATTTACTTTTGGCTTTGTCAGGATAAAAAGCTAAAGATCTCTTGTGTCCTCTTTGAGTCAACTGGGATATTTCATGAAAAACCTAAGTGTTTAATTTCTAAGCACAAAATTGCTTTAAATGTGGAATTTATGGAACAAAACAAATGAGCAAAGGGAAAAAGAGAAAAAGTGAGGCAGACCAAGAAACAGACTCTTAAGGTGAGAGAACTCTGCTGGTTACCAGAGGGGAGGGACCCAGGGGGCTGTGGCCAGCAGGTGGTGGGAATAAGGAGAGAGATTGTCATGATGAGCACTGGAGGATGTATGGAATTGTTGAGTCATGATACTGTACACCTGAAACTAATGTTACCGTGTAATTTAACTAGGCTGTGAATAAACACCTAAATATATACGTATGTATGTGTGTATACTTATGTATATGCACACACATATATTTTTTAAAATCTGTAAGAAGTTTAACTTTTCTCCCTTGATAAGCAATTTTTTTAAGATTTTTATTTTTCATTTAAAAAATAAGAGAAGGAGAGCACAAGCAGGGGGAATGGCAGAGGGAGAGGGAGAAGCAGACTCCCCACTGAGCTGGGAGCCTGATGCAGGGCTTGATCCCAAGACCCTGAGATCATGACCTGAGCCAAAGGCAGAGGCTTAACCCACTGAGCCACCCAAGCACCATGATAAGCAATTCTTAAAATGCTTTTCTTTTCTTCCCAGAGCTGAGGATGCACTCTTGTCTTAGCAATGGTAGAGAGGCCCCTGCAGATAGACAAACTGGGGCCATGATCTCCCCTTTTCCCTGGATCTCACCTGCCAGAGGTAGATCGGAGTCCTGTGCTAGGTTTTCAATAACAGCAGTGAGTATCCAGGCAGCCTGAAGTTAACCAGGCATTCAGTCTCTTGGCCATGGGCCTGGAGGTTTTCACACTCCCCAGAGAGCAAAGAATTGTCCAACTGCTTTCTAATTTAGCAACGAATGTGCTAAGTTTTATAGTCAGAACTTAGGTAGTGATTTGCATGCATTTTTAGTTTGACTTACATAATTTTGCTTAAAATCTTTCTAAACTTGAGTTTGAAGCCAATTTTCACTGAAATTTTTTTCTCTTCTGCCCAAAAGATACATATTTAGATGATCTTTGGTTTTAAACTGCAAGTGTTTAGTCCAACTATTAACAGACACTGCAGTGGTTTCAACTCCAGTGTCTTAAGGTTCTGCCTCTGTGAAAACAATGGGATCATAATCAAATGAAACCTGCAGTGGACCTCTCTAGAATTTGACCATTGTGTGCTTCTAGTTTCTGTACTTGATTAAAAAAAAAAAAAAAAGCCACTATGTCCTAGGATAAAGCTCTATGCTTATACAATAATGAGGTCTATAAAAACTTCTGAGAAGACTGTGCTGTGTGCCATCAAAATATCCTCAATGAATTCTACATCTCTAACTTTTGATAAGAGTCTAAAAGCAGAGTTTGGTGTTACAGTGTCTGACAAGGGTCTAAAATGTGAATATTCTGGAATGTCGGATAAGAACAATTTCTTACCCCTTCACTATCAAATGTGTGGGATGGAAGGTTGATGTCTTTTTGTGAACAAGTATACACTTTATGTCAAGCTCTTACATGGGAGGTGGACCTATAGTACACCTTTCCTCAGGTTCTCTCTAAAACCCTCTTTAGTTTCAGTATCAGGTCATCTTGAATTTCACTGGGAATAAATGTGTAATTATGTGCAAATTTCCCACTGACACCGGCAATGTCCCCAAGTATGTATGTATGTATGTATTATTTATTATTTTTATTTATCTTTCAAAAAGATTTTATTTTTACTTATTTGTCAGAGAGAGAGAGAGAGCATAAGCAGGGGGGAGCAGCAGGCAGAGGGAGAGGCAAGCAGAGGCGGAAGCAGGCTCCCCATTGAGCAGGGAGTTTGATGAGGGACTCGATCCCAGGACCCTAGAATCATGACCTGGGCTGATGGCAGACGCTTAACCAACTGAGCCACCCAGGCGTCTCTGTCCCCAGGTATTTAAAATACAAGGATAGTATAGAAACTTTAGAAAATAACTTGTTTCTAACATGCTTCATAAGAATCTGTAAGATTTCAATATTCTCTTCTCCTATCTCAATGAGAGATCTAATAATAGTAAATCAGAAATTATAAAATTCTAGACTAGAATTATTATTTTCAGTTTTAAATTTAGATATAGGAGATCAATAGTACAGTGTGTCAAAAGTACATAGACTACTTGTAAATTCTAAGATAATTAGTGATAACTTCTCACAATGTAGAGAATTCTGGCACTCTGTTCCAAAAGAAAAGTTTGAGGTCAAGTAAAGGAAGCAAGCAGCATGTGCAGACTATAGTTTTCTCAAGATACAGACACAGAGGTAGGGGAAGAGCATAATAGACATTGGTAAAATTCCCTTTACCAGGACAGCGTGCAGATCCCCTAGTTGTTGTCGGTGTTGATGTCAAACAGGTTTTAGCTTTCTCCTTTCCTAAAGAAGGGCTCTAGGTCAACAGAAGTGACTTTCTTACCTGAAAATGCTTAGGAAGTCTCACCCTCTTCCCCCACAGGAGCTCCTGATTCCTCAAAGTCTGATTGTTATGATGTGCAAGAGCCTGTCCTACTTCTAGGGAACCCACCTGAGGCAGTCAGTGTGGAGGATTGTTGACATTTATATCAACTTTTTCCCTTCTTTTCCATTTTATAGTGTAAGGCTAGGAATTTACTACTCAGAACACCACTGATGGGTTATTTTATTTCTTGGGTCACCTAGTAAAACTACCCTAACAGGATTTGATCAGTTTGGGTCCCTCATTTCCCATTGTTGGGAACAGCAGACAGAGAGTAGATGGTGGGAGGGAAAAAGTAGTATAACGATAAGTTCTAACAAAATTTCAAGTCAGATGTTTCTGCAAGAGTTGTTTTTAAAAAATAGTGCTAATGGGGTACCTGGGTGGTTCGGTTGGTTAAGCCTCTGACTCTTGGTTTTTGGCTCAGGTCATGAACTCGGGGTCATGAGATGGGGCCCCACATCAGGCTATGCGCTCTGCAGGGATTTGCTCAAGATTCTCGCTCTCCCTCTCCCTATGCCTCTCCCCTCAGCCCTCTTGTTCTCTCCCAATTAAATAAATAAATCTTTAAAAATAATAATAATATAACTGAACATAAATTCTTAACAGAAGTGGAACTGACATTTTTTGACCAACTCCTATGGAGGGCTAGGCATTATGGGATTTTTAAAAATCCCTGCATTTGAATGATAAATGAGCTAATAACTGAATTAACACACATCGGTATATTCAGTAAAAAACTCAAATTCTCATCCAAAATGCACATGATCATTCTTAAATAAGTATATAACTTCTTCTTCCATGAATCTCTTATTTTAACCACTGTAAATCCAGTCTTAACTAACATTCATTCATTCACATATTCTTTCAATCATTCAGCATTTTTTGAGAGACTAGCATATGCCAAATACTGTGAAATGAATGAAGATATAATGGTGCATAATTCCCTTTTCTTAAAGAGCCTACAACCAATCAGAAATATAGACTAGACATGGTCATGGACTGTAATAATACAACGTAGCAGTGCCAAGTACGATGAGGAAGAAACCACCAGGAGAATATAAAGAAAGTGCACTTAACTGGAAATCTGGACTGGAAAAGCCTCCTGAAATTAATGACACTTTAAGCAAAGACCCTAAGAATGTGGGAAGGAAGAGCCTATAGGAAAGGACAAGTGCTAAAGGTTAAAAAAACTGAAATTAGGTCAGACTGGATAAAGGATAGACGGCAAAGAGAAGAAGTCACAGAGCATGAGGCTGAAAGGCTGAAGAGTCCAGGGGAGAGTCTGTCAAAGGTTGGGTTCTTTGGGATGTAGACTCAGGGGTTGAAGCTTTCATGCAGGAAATTTACTGGGAGAACTTTCAATATCAACACCTGTGAAGCAGTGAAGACAGTCTACTACTTAACTTCTATCTTGGTGTTCACGGAAGAAGTTGGGCTATAAAATAATCACAACAGAGTCTTCAACCAATCCGACAGGGAGATCATAAACTGGGATGGACCTTCAGAGTCTTCTGTGCTTGGGATAAGGGGGTGGAATTTCATACCTCTGAGTGGAACCGTTACTGGATGCCGGCTGCCCTGGGAAGGGTATAACCTTGTGCAAGTACTTTCAGCTGAGGGAAAGTCACAAGGCACGACGTAATTGGGAGCTGTTGGCTGTAACGCTCCAATGAATGGTTGAGTCCCCAAAGAGGTCTAGAGAATGCACCCCCATTGTAAATAAAGCATATTAAAGGTACATCATGTAAGCTATGTTAGAATGGCAATAAGCCTGGGCTTTATTTGGGTATGGAAGAGACACAATATGCAGTAGATTTAGAAAGATCTTTTTGTCCGCATTATGAGCACCAGATTGGAGAGAACCATGACTAGAAGCAGAGAGACCAGTTGAAAGTTGGTTGCAAAAATTCAGGCAAAGATGATGGTGGTCTGAAGAAGGGTCTTAGCAGTAAGACTGGAGAGCTGTAGATGAATCTGAAAGCTATTCAGGGAGTAGAAGGGATGGGACTTAGGAATTGGATGTGAAGAATTTAGAGAAGAGAAGAGTCCAAGCTATAACTCAGATTTGAAGCTTGGGCACTCATGATAGGAAACAAAGCAAAAAAAGCCAATTGTTTGGTTGCTGTTGTATTTTTTTAATGGTAAGAGGGAGATGTTAAACTCAATTTGGGAAATCTGGTCTTTAAAGTGAGTTTAACAGAGGCATGTACTAAAAAGCATGTTGCATGTTCCTGGAGCATAGGAACGTGATTTGGATCAGACAAGGAAATATGGAGGCCATCAGCAAGCAAAAAGGTGGTAACTGTGGCCAACAAAAAGATAAAGATAACTCAGGGAAGTGTGTAAGTGAGGAAAACAGAAAGCCCGAAATAAAATCATGAGTTCTTGATTTTTCTTTATCAGTGAGGCTTTCTTTAAATACTTGCCCTATGCTTTCAACATGTCTAAGGAGGAGAGGGGAGAAAAAGGGTACTATTTTTTTAATACCTTTTATGTCTCAAACACATTGTTTTATTATCTTATTTTACAACCCTATGGTTTCAGATTATCGTCTCCATTTGATAGATGAGAACAAAGGCTCAGAAAATTTAGGCAACTTCCAGAAGTCACCATACTATTAACTAATAGGGCCAGAGTCTCAATCCAGATCTGCCTAACTGTATTTTACTATGATTTTTACACTATGCCATGACGAACTTCAAATTATGTAATATAGCTGTATTGTGAATTATAGTTTTTATAATCATAGTTTTATTTTGGTTGATGTAATTTACTATTTTTAAATATGAAAAAACAAAGCTAGGAAATTCAAATCTGCTTTGGGGGAATAGAAATAGGGTCTCCTATGTTCTCAAACCTTAAAGAAGATGTGTACATTTGGTTTCATTAAATAGAAAAACAGGGGAAAAAAAAGGGCTAATCTTTCATTAACCACTTTGTAAAGAAAAGTTTCTATTTATTCTGAAGGGAATTAAAAATGTATAGCATTAGGCATTTAGGAAAAAATTACCTCACAACACAGAGTGTATATACTATTAGCACTGATGTTATTTATTTATGTGTAGCTAGAATTACATGCCCATATAGGACTCAGGCTTATGAAAATGTCTGGAAAGGTTTTCTCAGGGCCGTGGGAAACTACAATTATGCAGAAGTCTGTCATGGGCTTTTTTGTAGGGGTTCTGAGAAACCCTGCATGGCTTCTGTTGATAGAGATGCATCAGCAAATTTCGATCAATGAGCTGTGCTAGTTGGTATCAGCAAGTGTCCTCTCAAACACATATAGTCTCAGAGAGTAGGCGCTCAGTATTCTTGCTGGAACATTCAGAGAGACAATTGCCAGGGGGGACTTTTTAGCTCTACTCACAAGTGGAGAAACCACTCATCAGCTGTTGACTTCCTGTGGATATGTCCTCAAGATAGAAAATAGCACAGTCTTCATAAGGGTGGCATCCCACACCAGTTCCAGAGGTGAGACTTAAGTATATTCTTATCTTTCAGAAGAGGCCATTCAGGTCAAGTGTATGGGTAGATACACTTTGGAACTGCAAAGCCTCGTGTAGTTCTGAAATGAATGTTAAGTTACACGTTTCAGAATTTGTTGCAAGCCTTACCCAACCAAGAACAGAAAGAAGACCTGCCTTTAAAATCATCCTGTATATCATTACATTTCTTTAGGGGTTTAATTTATTTTATTTATTTATTTGTCAGAGAGAGAGAGAAGGAGAAAGAGCACAAGCAGGGGGAGCAGCAGAGGGACGGGAAAAGCAGGCTCCCTGTTGAGCAGGGAGTTTGATGAGGGACTCGATCCAGGACCCTGGGTTCATGACTTGAGCTGAAGGCAGATGCTTAACCAACTGAGCCACGCAGGCGCTCCAGGATGTTGGTTTTGACAGTAAGATTTAGCTGGGCTAAAAGCTGCTATGTAGCTCTTGAAAAATTCTCTTGTTACCTAAGAAAAAAACATTTAAACTATGCAGATCCCATTTTCATGAATGTGGTTTTTAAAAAAGATAAAAATAAGAGTATTGTATTAAAATATGTATCTAGGGGCGCCTGGGTGGCTCAGTGGGTTAAGCCTCTGCCTTCGGCTCAGGTCATGATCCCATGGTCCTGGGATCCAGCCCCGCATGGGGCTCTCTGCTCAGCAGGGAGCCTGCTTCCCTTCCTCTCTCTCTCTGCCTGCCTCTCTGCCTACTTGTGATCTCTGTCAAATAAATAAATAAAATCTTTAAAAATAAATAAAATAAATAAATTAATAAAATATGTATCTATATATTTATATTATACAATTTTAAAACTTGAAGGGATTAAAATGCATTTAAGTTTAGTCTGTTATTTACATGATTACACAGATGGGAAACATATTCAAGGTCATACAAGAGAATTTTAATGATAAAAGTAAGACTGTAAACCAATTTTTTTTTTTTTTGAGATAATGAGAAGGGGAGAGGGGCAGAGGGCAGAGGGAGAGAGAGAATCTTGAGGAGACTCCACACTCATCACAGAACCTAACTCGATGTTCGCTCTCACAACCCTGAGATCATGGCCTGAGCTGAAATCAAGAGTTGGATGCTTAACCGACTGAGCCACCCAGGTGACTCTAAACCAAATTTTTTAAAGTTCCAAATCAAAACATGTACCACAGCAGTACATTGCCTCGTTTCATAATTTCTTGATAAATAATAAACTTAAGATGATAAAACACTATCAACTGATATGTACTAAGTAAAAATGTTAAGTCATAAACTTAGAAATTTTAAGGACAATGTAAACATACTAAAACTAAAGACTCGTAGTTTGCTTGGGCAATGACATTGCTTAGTTTTAAAATATCACATGTAAATCATTTATCTAATGAGCTTCGTCTTACTGCTTTCCTTCCGTTTTTTTTTTAAAGCATCCTCTGTCATTGAAGATGCTAAATAAAATGCATCAACAGAAATTAATAGGCAATGGAACTTGATGAATTCTCCTGGAGAATATTTTTATAATGAAAGCTTGGCAACTGTTCCTGTGATTAATCATGATAATGCACAAACCCTCAGGCTCTAAATAAACTGGCCTAGTCCTTTTTTTCTGGAATAATCCTCCCTTTCCTGTTTTCTTTCAAGAAAGATTAACCACTCCACCTTCTCCATGTTCTTCTCTTTGAAATCCGCCCCCTCCACTTCTCTATCCAAATCCTACTTTCTCCAAGAAGATATCTCACACCCCCAAAGGAGGGGGTGATGTTGTTCTCCTTCAAATTCCAAAATGCTTTGTATTTAAAGCACTCAATACTGATCATACAGTATAATATTATCATATATTCTCCAGACTATAAACATTCCAGAAGGATTCAGTTGTATTTCCTAGAAGATAGGTGTGCGTAGGGAGTCAATAAATATTCCTTGCTAATAGCTAGAATGAATACAACAAATGGCTAGGTACTCCAGAAGCAGAATACTTGAAAAATTCAATCATCAGTGGATTATTGGTTAGCACACATGCTGAAAGCAAGGTTTCTCCATGGAGGGATATTTCCAGGCTTCCCACCGTTGCTGTTACAGAGAAGTGAGAATAAAAATAAACTTTTTTAAAAAAGAAGCTCAAAGAAAAGATTTCCAATTTAGTTTAATCTGAAGGGTTACCTGGCTAAAAGTAGTCTCCTTCTGGGTGACCAGGGATTAAAACTCCCACATTTATGTGAGGGAAACAACAAATAGAAGTGGACTTTATCGACCACTCAACACAATTCGGTGACTAACAAATATTTTCCTACTGAAATTTACAACAATCCTACGAGAGAGGTGTTATTATTCCCAATTTACCCCTACAAAATTTGTGCTAGATGCTAGGGAACCAGGATTACAGAGAGAATATGAATAAGAAATGGCATTTCTTGTAGGTAATATTTCCTCTGCTCTGTTTTGTAAAGTAAGCATATGTTAAGAAATAGTGTTTTTAATACTCATTAATATATATTAAATGTTACTGTTTATTAAAGACTAATAATTCATTAGGGTCAAAGATTAAATATCAAACTATTAACATACTACATTTTAAAAAATTGTCTCATATTAGTAAAGAAATATTGTGTGTTAGTATAGAAATAATTTTTTTTCTTGTAGAGCACTAATCAGAAACAAATTTCATCTGTCTTCTGTATTTGCCAAGCTAGCCATTTGGGGCAATAGCAAAATTGGGGTTTCTTCCAGCCTCCAAATCCTATGATTGACTGATGTATAATCTGCCTTTATAATGGAATTAGAGACAAACTTTTTCTACCTAATTAAGCTTGCTGACGGAGTAGTTTTTTGTATATGCAAAATTTGCTTGCATTTGGATCCTTGTTGCCTGTCCTCTGCAAAAAGGACAATGTTTTCAAATCCAAAGACATTTGCAGCTGTGCAGCTAGTTGACTAATCACTTCTGAGATCTTCTTCCCCAAAATAAAAATCATCTGGGACTAATTGTTACTTGGAATAATAACAGAGTTTGGCATTTCTGAAGATTTATTCATCACTGGATCTCACGTCTGAGCCCCTCTCTGAAATCCTGAGCCTCTCTTCCAGAATGCCACATGGAGGTCCAAATGGTAGCAGAGATTCCCTGTGGCAGGGGTGGGGTCAGAACTGGACTTTCCTCCCCGACACTTTACACCTCACATCCGTGTGGCCCTCCAGTTGACTAGTAGATTCCTGCAGTGTGACATGCCCTGCAGAGCACTGGACGTAGCATTCCAGGTCTCAGGATACATCCTGGGCTCATCTCAACAGAGAGATGGGTCAGGTCAGCAGCTGCCATGCAGACCTCCATGCTGATCCGGATCCTGTAAGGATCTAGGTCTCTAGGGGATGAAATGCATGAATGTGCTTTGTAAAGGAGTAAGCCCATTCATACAAATGTAAATTATAATTCATGTTTGTCTGTTAGGAGTCCAACATTCTCATCAACTTCTTCAGACATAAAAGGGCAGGAAGAAGATGACTCAGCATCTCTAATGTCACTATGAAGAACATGTTTAGAGGTTTTGCTAAATGGAATACACGTTAAATTTTTTATAATCCAGCTATACCTGCAAAAACAAAATGGGGATGCTCATTGTTCATTTTGATATTTGATGGTTCACTTATGCGACCCTGGTCGAGAAGCCCCGTGATGTAGCCTACCCCTAGAGACAACTAGGCTGTCAGGCAAGCCATGATTTTTTTCAAGTCCGTCTCCAATTAGAAAGTGGAGGAGTGAGAAAGAGATAAGGCAAAAGGAACAAATGGGTCTGGGTATCCAGTTCAGCATCTACATCTTAATTCCCTACCTCCAGGGAAATGCTGGCCTTCAGGAAAGGGAGCGCTGCTCCTTTAGAACTCCCTGTACTCAGATTTTCACATCACAATGTGTGAGGGAGCCAAGACTAGCTATTTGAAGACAGAGTTTCTAAAGCTGGGTTCCAAATACAATAGCTTAATTTGGAATTCTGACTGAAAATCTGAGGACGCTGCAGAAGCTATAAAGGGCGGGGCACACAGGGTGGTTGTTGACAGCTTGATTTGCTGAGACAACTGCGAACTTGACCCAGCACATAGAACGGCACAGAGGCCCACCCTAAAAACATGTAAAGTCCAAAAGAATATTAATTAATTAGAAGAAAAGGGTCAGCAAATTGACCGTGAGAATTTGGAAAGATCATGGGATCCTTTGTCCATCGTTTTTCAATAAAAGAAGAGGCAGGATGAGCTGGTGAAATCTAACACCTATCACAAGCATATTGTAAGAATAAAATGATAAATCAACTGTGAGAGTTTTGGATGACTACAGCATGCATGGCACAAAAACATTTAATTTATACTCTGTTAATAATATATAATATATCTGTAATTTTTTGAAATAGATGACCAAATCTAGCTTCTCAAAAAAGGAAGTATTTTAATCTCCTACATATGGATTTAATAAAATGTGTAGAAAACAAAGTAGAACTGTTACAATAACCAGATTATCATTAACAAAAAAGTCAAGCCATTGACTGCAATTGGAGTTCTGAAATATAGATAATGCTTATTTTAAGAATAGATTTTTTTTGGTGGAAAAACCAAATGTAAAGACAACTATTAATTGACATTTTCAAGGAAAATTTGGTGATCTCTTAACAAATGAAACATCTTTTTATAGGATATGTTATTATTCCTAGTGTTTTCTATTTCATAAATCCATGTTTATGCTTTGCTTTCTTAAAGTATATGGGTTCATCTTCCTTGTTATTAATAATCGCAATTTTTAATCACAAGGAGTTGTTATTGAATGCATACTGTGTCCCAAGCAGCCTCCACTTTAGGTACTAGAAATTCAAAGATGAATAAAACACAGTCCTGGTTTTTAAATAGCCAGTTATTTGAGGAAGGTAGTATGAAAGCAAGTATGTTTAACAACATATAATATAAGCACACTAGATCTTTCTAAGTCATGGTCACATCCCAACAAGCAGTAATAGTTTCTGCCTGGGTGGGTGTGAAGGGATAAGGACCTGCTATTTTAAAAAACTGGTCCTTAAACCTACTATGTTTCACTGATCCAGGAAAGGACTACAGGTGGCAACACAAAGCCAGGGTTGTAGGGGTGAGCGGAGATGAGTGACTCCAATGGAGAGACCATTCTAAGCAAATTCATAGAGGTATGAGATAACATAAAGCTTTCTCATATCTGCAAGCAACTCAATGAGATTGGAACACTGGCCAAAATAAGCGGGTGGGGAAGTAAATCGTTTCTTTTGAGTTAGTCTGAGAATTGTTCATAGATCTAAAAGGGAATTCCCGAGTATGCCTAACTATGTGGAGATTGTTAAGAAATAGCATGTGGGGGGCCTTATGAGGAAAAGACAGTGCAGTTGTGCCATCCCTTTAGGGTTAACTTAGAGATAATCTAATGCATTGGATAATGCACCAAGGCTTGCACATTCTTAGATCCCACTTGGGAAAGCAACTTGGAAAAGAAAAAAACACCAAAAAGGGCAAATGTTGAACACCTGGTTCTTTCTTCTTCCCAGGCACCGTCTTTTCCCATCCTCCCATCTGCGCACCTACTTTGACCTAGATGATTCTCCTTTTTACTCAAAAACTTAGAAACTCTGGAGAGTATGTGTTTAATGAAGAGAGGCAGCTGGGAAGGAGAACAGACACTTTTTTAAAAGGGTGCTTCTTCCCAGTTTAAATAGAACACCTACTTTGAATATGTCCTAGCAAGTTCAGAAGAGAATCCAAGACTGAAAAAATATGGAAAGGCAAAAGTATAAGTCTACAGACATTCTGGTTCACTAGCTACCAAGTTACAGAACCATTTAAATGAAAGTAGTCTCTGAATTGCCTAGGGACTCATGCTCATCCCCACAGCGCCAATAAACCTAGTCTCTCTCTCTTTTGCTCTTTTTCTCTCTCTCTCATACACACACCACTGATACTAAGCCCTCTGGGAAGTGAAGACAAGCTTATAATTACCTCGGCAGATTAATTGACCTATTAAAGTTGAGCCAGACATTGTTATCCTTTTCCCCCTTCTTCCTCCTTAAGAGAACCCCAGTTTTGTTGGAAACATTTATTAGCCCAACTTGAAGGCTACCTTTCCCAGCCTTCTCTCTTGTTCCTGTAAGTGCATATAGAACAGTTCTGGCTAACAAGACCCAGGAGGACGTCTACTGAGAATTTCTGAACATTCTGGTTTTTCAGTATGGGCTCAACCCCTTCTTCCCTGTGTCTTCTTGCATTCTTCCTGAAATACCCAAGTGACAGCCAATCATTCACTGGATGCTAGGATCAGATCCTTCTGGATCAGAAACCAACCTCTCAAGGTTCATGTGGACCAGCCATGTTTCTCAAAGCATGTGGGACTGCTGTAATTTGGGGTATTTTACTTAGAATGTAAAAATCCTAGACCTGAACTCCAGGTATTACAATGGAAAGATTTGGAAATCTATACTACAGTTTCTCTGATCTCTGTGGGTAGAAGAAAAAGGATGTGATCCCATTTTCAGGGGCCAAATGTAATCAATCACTAACACAAGGAGCACTATCTCTTTTTCTCCAGGTTAAATCCTCAGTTCTCTGATGTCAAGAAATCATTTCTTGACAATTTCTGCCAATCAATTATAATTGGCAGAATATATCATTGATATATTTTTTAAGTTATTACTGCCAAGATGAAAAGTAGGCAGAGATAGCTTGGTGACCCCAATAACATGCTCCTTTTTGAGAAGTGGCTGCCCAGCTAGGGAGAACATTTCTCAGCCATCCACTGTGTGTAAGGGGATCACATGACTATTCCTCACCATTTAAATACAAGACAGCTGTGTGTGTCATTTCTGGGCTAAAGAGATACATATAATTCTTCATGAAGTCTTTTTCCCTCCGTTGACTGACTCAGAGTACCTAGAGGCTAGAGGAGCCACGAGAGAGAAGGATCCAAGATCCATACATGAAAACATGGAAGGCCACCTGCCAACCAGGAACAACTACATAGAACTTTTCATGAGTAAGAAATGCATCTAATTGTGTTAAGCCACTAATACTTTTGGGTATATTTGTTGCTGAAACTAGTGTCATTCTAATCAATATAAAGGACAAAGATAAAAATCTTACATTTTACTGAGCTAAACCCGAGATAACTGAAAAAGTACTAAAGCAATTGAGCTGACCTAGAAATAATTAAATTTTCTGCCATTAGGCAAAAGCGGGACATTAAAATAGAAATTAAATTAATTTATAGGTAAAGAGAAATTTCCAGTTTTGTTCTCCCTTGAGTTTGTGACTTGTAAAACTCATACCCTCTGGATACTAAATATACTTTAATTGGCTGTCTTCAGTCAGGCTGGATATAGTCTTCTTTTCTGCAAAGAATTTCCTCTATTCCTGTTAAGAGACTGAAATGAGCACCATGTTCCATGTGGCTTTGCAGTATAGTAGAAGCTAGCATAATATTCCATTTTTTCCCCCCCAAATAGGTTATTTCACGGTGCTTGTGACTTGGGTTCAAAGTCAACTATCTTCCATATAAAAGTTGAGTTTGATAGAAACTAAAAATGCCATCATTTTTCCTCCTAAAATCAGAGAATTTCTAACCCAGTCTGGCCAGGAATTTTCTACATGTTTCAAGTGAAACTTTTGATCTGGGGAACCATCCTGTTCCAGGTCCTTTTAAAGATGTCCATATTATTCCTTGTCCCAATATAAAGAACAGCTTGTTTAGAGAGACACTCTTGTGACCTAATTGGAATATGTCGCATAATCTTTCCATGGCTCAGCAGGAAGAGCCACATGCTTTTCATCTAGCTAATTCCAGCAAGACAACACGCGAAACTAAAAAAAAAAAAACAAAGCGAAAGCCTCTCTTCTACATTAGTGAGACACCATTTTACTTAGCAATTGCAGAAATTTCACAGATTAGAGCTTTAATTCAGTATCCATTCATTCTTCTATAGTCAGAATCTTTTCAGAAAGAAACTACTTCAGACAACCTTATTTTGGGGGTGGATATGGGGTAAATGGCATATGGAATTATTTTCTTTTCTCATTCTGGAAAGTTTGTTTGCAGCTTTCTCTTTGCATCTATTTGACACCAATGTAATTATAAATCCATTGCTACCCAAGTAATGTTCCATTGCAAAAGGAGAATAATTTTTTCCATAGAAGATCTGGATATAAAATGAGAAGATTTTTCCTTCTTTTGGAAGATAAATCAACTTAGACTAAACGATCATGCCAAATGCTTTAGGATTTTACCAGAACTACCAAAAGTATATACTAAGGGAAAATGGATACTGGGGAAGCAACCCCATTTGCCTTAAAAACAGAACCCAGCTCAACTGGGAAATGCAATAAGCTCAGCTAAAAAGACAATTATTTGAAGACTCCTCACTAGGAAGAGTGGCATTTCTCACAGTTATGACCCATTAGAATAAGTCTCAATGTGTGTGTAATCAGGAAAGCTCTTGGAGAAAGCTGATTTACCTGGAACTTGTGCTTTGTCCTTTGCACTTCCTACCTTCCTGCCTGAAATCTACTCAGGCTGCTGGAGGAGAGGCAGCCATTTTGACACCACAAGGCAACAAATCAGAGGATAACAGCCATGTGCTAAAGATGGCTAGAAGGAAGGAAAAATTAGCTTAGACGCCTGAAGACTGTGGATCTTGCCAGGACTGTGAAGTCCTACCTTAATGTCACTTAACGTCACTTGAGAAAAACAAAACCTCTATTCGGTTAATCTAATGAAAATTGGATTATCTCTTAGGAGCTGCCAAACCTATACCAAGTTGATCCAACTAGACTGCAAGGAGAATGCTGTTGATTTGTTTTGTTTTGTTTTGTTTTTGTTTTTTTGTTTTTTTTTTTTTAAATAAGAACTGTTTCCAAACAAGTATCTCAGAAGCACTCATTTACTTTGGCAGTTATCAAACTGGTATATTCATAAGTCTTCTTCTGTGCTCTTTAAAATGACACCAAGGAAGACTACTAAGGAAGATCATATGCAACTCTCATTTATGGATCATCTTGAATGCATTTCATCCCTCCATTTATTTATGCAGTAAACATTTACTGAGGTTTCCAGTAAGCACAGTGCTGGGGGCAGAGAGGCAAGGATCAAAAAAGTACCTGACAAAGAGCTCAGTTTACTTGAAAGTAATAAGACCAAATCTTTTTTAAAACACTGTTTTCCAGTTCTTTGCTTTCTCTGGGTTGTTTATTTCATGTACATTAGCCCTCCAAGTCAGGGACAAGCCTAGCTCCACAATCAACATTAACAAAATAAAAAGATCTAAACTACCAGCGTAGTGTCTGTTGTCACATGTTCAGAACACCATTTCATAATTTGAAAATTTTAATTAAATATTGTGCCAATATGTTCATTATGATTGTGAGAAATGCTTGAGTAAAATTTTTTCATTCCATCCACTGCCGAAATTGATTTTCTAAATTCAGACTGTTCCTAATAGCAGATATTTTGTGCTACTCTACTCTTGTTTTCTGTCATTTCTATGATTAAAAAAAAAATCATTGAACATCAGGCCTTTACACCAGTACTAGAGGACAACTGTTTACTGCAGGATGGTAGGCAAAACATGAGTGAGGATCAGAAAAACCACATTCCATTCACCTCTTCTTTGGAGTCACCTTAAACACATCATTTAACTTATTTTGACCTCAGTTTCCATAGGGGTTAAATGATGTAGTGGAATTAGATCATCGTGTTGTTCCATAGTCCTAAAATTCTCTTATTTCCCTGCTCTATTCTCAGTGTGATGCATTAGTAGATAAGTTTCCCAGCTAAGAGCAGCACATTAATATTATTTTTAAATCATGCATGGCTTCTCTATTTCTGTTGCCTCGGGAATTATACATCTTAGCCCACATCCCGTATCAAACCACAATTTTATATATAATTAAACAATATAATATCATTTTATATTAATAATGTCATATCATTGTACTCAGGATCAGAATATAGGGCTGGTTTTATTATTTCTAGCTTTTAAGAACACAACTTGCATTGCACACACTTGAGATAATTGAATGAAAATTAGATGGAGAATATGCTGTTTTTAATTTGCTGTTTAAAAGTATCCTCCAGATATCTAGGAGTGACTGTAACAAACCTTATCTAAAAGCACAGTGATCTTCTTGCCCCATTCTGAGAAACTGCTTTCAAACTCTAAGGAAAGATTCATTGTATACAAAATCTGAATGCTGAACTTCCTATCGTTTTAGTATCAACAATGGCAGTAATTAATGAACACACCTGACAGTTACCTGCCCACCACCATAGAGAGCTAACCTGATTTGCTTATGTCTTTCATGAAAATACCTGAACTGAAATTCATTAAGCATGACCAGTTTAACCCACCCCCTTCTGAATTTGATAAGATTTCAAATGCCATTGTCTTGCTTGCGAAAAGATGTTGAAGGAACATAAACACTCTTTACCACTCTTACAGTTATCCTGCAAACCAGCTCACACCTCCAACTATTATTTCTATTACACAGACACATATTCCCCTCTACTCACCACAATGAGTTAAAGGTAGTCAGAAGCTCTCGGTGGCAGCTTTGAGTCATTACTCTGCTTTACCATTCCCTTCATCTTAGGTGTCATGGCTCAGTACTTTATAGACAGCCATTCACTCTGTTAGCTTTACTGCAAGCACTGAGAGCAGTGCCTTGCACTTGCTGCAAAATTTAGCTTTTACGCTTCTGGTCATTCTTCCCACAAAAACAACAAGACCAGTTTCCGAGCTATTCTTAACTCTCCTTCCGAAACATTTCAAAAGAGAAAGACAAGATTTCATGATTCCATGCAAACTCCCAGCCTGCCGCCTGCCTGCTGCTGCCAATACTTCTTCCTCTTGCTGGTGATGACATTCAGCGAGTTCCCCAGCCCCGACGCTTCGTTATGTAAGGCTGTCTAGGTCAAGTGTAGGAGACACACTGCTGGCCTGTGAAAACTCATGGAACTCTTCCTTCAGATTAACACTTCAGGGACTATGGAAGCTGGAGGAAGCTGAGCTTTTACTACATCTTTTGGGGGTAAATATTTTTGCATGATTCAGTGGTTTGTATGCTCTAGTCTTGGCAGATGCCCGTCAGCCATGCTGAGAGGTGCCGAGAGAAATTACAAAGGGAGTCCAGTTTTGTCAGCATGCTTGAATAAGCATAGGAAGTCTGGTAGCAGTCCTAGTTTTAAGACAGTCGGGGAGTAAATGAATCATAAATTAGGATTTGCTTGTCAAGCACCTTCTCTAGCCATCGAGGAATGAATGTTGCTGTGGCTGTTTAAACTCTGAATACAATCCATTTGCTGGGAGGTGTTGCTGGAAAGCACTATTAGCTCTCAGAGATTTACTGCAGTCCTTGGCTGTTCTGTTGCCCTTGTCTGATGGCAAATTTGCTTTCCTTGTAAATAAGCTTGATGTTTTCCCACGTTTGTCTTCTGTGGTGATTGTTTGTGACAATATGAGAGTGAAGGCGTCATAACCTGGCAGTGATGTGACTTCAACAGATAATAAATCCTGCCTACTTTGTTCCAAGGTGAATCCTGCAGTAAAAGCGCCATTTGATACTAGCTGGCCCTGCTGATGCCGGGCTAACTGCTCTGGTTCAGACTGTCCTGTGTTCAGGGGACGTGGAGGCATGATCCCAGATTGGACATGAACAGTTATTCACTCTGTGAGTAAAATTAGAAACAGCATAGCACTGATTCTGTTTTAGACTCTCACCCCGGGTCCTGGTCCCGGAATTAGTTAGGATAGCAGGCTCTTACGGAACACTGCAGAAGAGCCTGGAGAAGTAGCAGGGTAAGACTGCAGCAGCGGTGTGATACTGGCAAGGAATTTTAATAAGACTTAACCAGAGATCCTGATACAACAGATGGCACCTAATTTAAAAGATGGGTGGGTATTTAAAAAGTTCAAGACAGGAGCAGCACATTTGAGAGGGTTCGGCTTCCTGGGTGCCCTTGGCTGGAGAAGTTCAGTGCTTCGGACAGGATGTCATGAGTTAGGAAAATAAAGGCTGTGTAAAGTGTCTCGTGGTGTTAAAGAGGTAAATGGGAGGCTGAATATTCAGTGTCCATAAATGAGGACTGGCACGGGGCAATCAATGATAGCACACTCAATCACTAGGCAAACAGGTAGTTTTTAAGAATCTGCAATTTCTTACATTATTTTTTATTAAATTAAAGGAATGCAAATGAATGTTGGCGAAATAAATTTCCTTCTGGGTACCTTTCACTTGTTAATAATGATTAACAGTAGTACATTGATTATTTATGTCGGGAATATATTGCTTATCATTTTATGCTATATTTAATTGATTAAACATGTACGTGTTTTCCCAAATAACTTGAAGAGACAGTTATGGTCCCTCAGGGCCTGATTTTTATATTACTAATGTCAATAGGCATTTTCCCCATAGACCTAGCTTGGCATAAGAGCCCCAATCAGACCAGGCTTTACTCAGTTTGGCATCCAGAATAATCCTCACACACAGAATGTGAAAAACAATACATACATACTTAGTCATACTTACAATCTTTAGTTCATATGGCTTTACAATAACACTGTCAGTGCTCAGATATCTATAGATGGTTTTTGTTTCAAAATCTATTTTTAATAGTGATTCTTTTCTCTGTTAATGGAACTTAAATGGTTATATTCACTTGTTCATTTCTAAAGTAAAAGATATGGGTTAAATGAGGCTAAAGTTAGTTTTGGTTCTGCCGTCTCTAGATGATTTTCTTCTCAGTGTGAAGTAGCATTAGTAATTAATCTACGCCAAAGGGAGATTACATTTTTTGGTGCGATTATATTATTAAATGCTTATGATATTGAGCCAACATTGATTGAGTAGCTACCAAATGCTAGGCCAGTGGTTCTCAAAGCGTGGTCTCCTGAGTACCAGGAGCAGCACCTGAAAGCTTGTTATGAATGCAGATTCTCAGGGGCTGAGGGGGGCAACTTGTCTTTTAATAAGTCCAGCAGGTGGCTGTGAAGCATGCTAAAGTCTGAGAACCACTAGCCTGGGTAGAACTTGGGTTAAATATCATGAAAATAGTTTTCACTACATACAGTCAAATGTATGTTATGTAACTGAATTCTCTATTTTTCTGGTGGCCCAGATTTTTCAATGTAAGCAGTACTGTGTTTTAAGGATTTATGCTAGTGTTTAGTACATCTTCAGCCTAAACTTGTCCATAAGAAGCTTTGTGTTCCAGCAGTTCCATTTTTAGCTTTTAGAAGTTACATGGTATGGTGGGAAATGATGAAGGACCTATCCCTTCCAGCTCTTGAGGAGGCAAGGACTTCTTGCTCACTGTGTGACTTGGCACCTGTTACTGACCTTCTCTGATGTTCAGTTTCTCATTTGTGAAATGATAGGTTGGCCTATGTCAGGGTTTCTCAGCTCAGCACAATTCACGTTGGCGGTCAGATAGTCTCCATTATGGGGTCTGTTCTGTACATCGTACAATGAGCAACATCCTTGCCCTCTACCCTCAAGGTGCCACTAGCAACCCTCAACTGTGACAACCCCAAATATTTCTAGACATGAACACATCTCCCCTGAGGGCAAGCTCACCCCTCCCACCTCCTCATTCCCACCCCATCCTTTCCCCACATCTTCAAATCTGAGATTTGCTGGTCTAGGTTAACTCCCCTTTGTAAAGTTATAGTATACGAAACAGTCCAACAAAGGTATTGTTTCTTCTTTTGGAAGCAGGCAGTTTCAAACTTCATAAAATAAATAGATATATGTCTCTTTTGTGTAAGTCGCGAATAAGCTGAGGCCTCTTTGCCCCCTTGAAAGTCTAGGTGTAATTTGTTCAAATACCAGTTCCCACAGTCTGTGAAAGTCCAAAACCCTTCTTCAGCATTTCAGGGACTTAAAATCTTGTAACATCCTCTGTATCCTGGAGTCCTGGTTCCGTGTATGCTACCTCATCACTCTTAAAAAGTGACCTAGATTCTATCTGTCATGAGTTTCTACCAGAGATTTTTCTACACCAATAATCTTTGGGGTTGATAGATTTCACTAAGATTTGAGTTCTTCCCTTCATTCTTCCTCTCTCTCCCATCTCTGCTCCTCACCCTGTTCTTGCAAAGTGTTCTGGGAGCTCCAAATTCCCCCTCTAGTGTATACAGCAGACCAGCTTTCCATGGCTTTTATATCCAGATGTAAATGCCCAGATCTGTCAAAGAGCTTAGAAGATCAAGGGTCTCCAGTTTAGAACCATCTTCCCTTCATGGAAGGCTTTTGGGGTTATATTATATAATCATAAAATCATAAAGTCTTGGGACTGGAACGGGTATCTACTTTAAGTTCATTTACATGTCTTTGGAAGTCATACTGAATAAGAACTCTTGGCCCTTAAGATTACACATTTGCATGCTAGCATCTCAGAATTTTAATGATATTTCCCAAGACTTGTTGCCTCAAACAATTTAGCCATTCAGTCCAAACATTT
The DNA here is from genome assembly GCF_010015895.1 of Lontra canadensis. Classification (NCBI taxonomy): domain Eukaryota; kingdom Metazoa; phylum Chordata; class Mammalia; order Carnivora; family Mustelidae; genus Lontra; species Lontra canadensis. The sequence goes on along the minus strand of NW_022631063.1, from coordinate 4,190,317 downwards.
TCTGGAACTGATATGCATGGTAAAAGTAGATAAGCCACACACCACTCTCACACACCTGTACACACGCATATTTTTTCCCAAGTGTTAGAAATTCTTTTTAGGACAATGTACCACAAACTCAAATTGTATCCTAAGATATTTGTGAATTAAGGGACTTAATCTAAAACGTGGATATAAAAAATGCATCAGATAGCTATATCTTGATTAATCAAAAATAATGGCTTATATTTGAATGATTATATCTGTATTTCCAAGTTATTTTATGGAGATGATCCTTTCTGAGAGCCATAGCAACCCTATAGATATGTCCCATTCCTATTATCATTTTATAGATAAGAAAATGAAACTGAAGATCTTCAGATGCCAAATCTTCTTCTCTTCCCACTATTCCATAAGGCAAGACTCAATAGTGTATGTAGTTTGAACACATTGGTGAGTATAATTTCAAAGTGTTTTTTGATAAAGACTTATTTCAAGAGTCTTTCTCTGCTCTAAAGTCATTCAGGGAGTATAAGGGTGGATGTGTGCTACCAATTCTTTGCTGTATTTGCTAGGATTCATACATTTTCCCTGACTTATTTGTATATAATAGGTTTAATTGTTCTTTGTATGTATTACTAAGTACTGACAGAATGATTTCAACACAGCATTTATGCTACCATAATGTGTATTATGTCACTTAATGCTCTCAAAATCTCCAAAAGGATGGGATTGTTCCCCTTCTTAAGAGATGCCACTGAATTCAATCTAACCAAAACTTGGGTTTTAGCAGAGTTTCTGCACTGACCAGGCTATCTGCCCCGAGGCCATCTCTTCTCACTGCTGCACCCAGGACCGTGGCTCTGCACTGAGCATATACTGAGCCTCAGTAAATACTTGTTGAATGGATGTTGAATAATGATCATTGCTACCTTGTTCCTTTATATTTTGTGCTTTTCATAACATTATTCACCCCAGTCAATTAAGTAGCAACTTGCAAATGAGATCCAGGGTGGAAAATCGAAATTAAAAATCAAATTCCCAAAGGCAGAAGGGTAGGTTCATTTAAGGCTGCCATACACTTGGAGCTCTTTGCAACTCAATCATTCATGCTACTTTCTTTATTTATCTTAAGAAAAAAACCTTTTGGTTTGATACAGAGACTTTCTCAGACTTACAAAGTGAAGTTATTTCCAACATCAAGTAGAAATGTGTTAAAAAACTGGTTTCCCAACACCAGAGTCACACAGTCACTTCCAATTCTATTTGAGCTTAAAGTAAATACCCAGGAAGTCAAAACTTGAAAGATCTTCTATTCCATTTTATTACTAGTGAAGTTGGCACACCATATTATACTAGTTTCAGGGGTGTAGCATATTGATTTGACAATTCTGTTCATTACTAAATGCTTCTCACCGTAAGTGTAGATGCCACCTGTCACCCACCGTACATATTCCATTTTAGAATATTCAGAAAAAAAGTATTCAATAATAGAAGATAATTTAAACATGTATTAAATACAGTAAATTCCAAATGACTTGATAATATATGTAAATTCCACTTTTTTTTTTTTTTTTTTTTTTGGAAGCTGTGACTCAGCTCAATATTACAGTCTTCTGTTGATAGCCGAGGTGCTCAACCTACATCCTAACTCAGGACAGTTAGGGGTGCAAGTTGTCAGTCTGTCTCTTTCTCTATGACTGGTTAGCTTTGTGATGACAGGCAATTTATTAAACCTCTCTGAAAATCTGTTTCTTCAGCTCTCAAGCGAGAATCATCCTATCTCCTGTCCAGAATTTAGAAGAGATAATGTATATCAAGTAGTCTTTTTCACATACTGAAAGTGTTCAGAATATAATAGTTTATAATTATATTTGGCATCATCTGCTTCCAAATATATCAGGCTGTCTCAAGGAGTCCTCTCCATCTCTTTTGAGCAACTAGACATTGGTATTAGTGTAGGCTCTGGGACTCAAAGATGCTGGATTCAATGACTGATGTTCAAAGCACTGATGAGTCAAGATCTGGTGAAGAAACAGGATGAGGCTAGCCATGAATGGACAGTTACTTATGCTTATGCCGCTCCTAAAGATACTTTTAAAAATGCAGTTCCTAAGATAATTAGCCAACCATGTGTCCAGCATTTTTACTTTTTTTTTTTTTTTGGGTCAGCTGCTGTTCTTTATTGTTATTATTATTATTTTAAAGATTTTATGTATTTGACAGAGACACAGGGAGAGAGCCAACACAAGTAGGGGGAGTGGAAGAGGGAGAAGCAGGCTTCCCCCTGAGCAGGGAGCCCGATCCCAGGACCCTGGGATCATGACCTGAGCTGAAGGCAGATGGTTAACGACTGAGCCATCCAGTTGTCCCTGTCAGCCCCTGTTCTTAAAAGATTATATTATCGAGGTAAATAATCCTTTGAGAGATTTGAAAAGCCTAGGAAATGTGGAATTTTTTTTTTTCAGAGTAGAAGGAACAACTATTAAGAGGAAAAGTATGTATCGCTAGAAAAAAAATTTAGAATTATGCTGATTTAATTTATCTTGAAAAACAATTTGGACCTAAAGATAAAGACAAACACATTTCTAACAAGTTAGGGAAACATCTTTGACAACTGAGAGCCCAAATTAAGTAATGCCTCAGGTATTTCTCTAATTCCAATATTCTGTGTAAATGGATCAACTTTGGAACGTGGTCAGCGACATAGCAACCAATTCCAAGATGATTAGATTTGCTAGACCTGTTTCATGTATCCATTGATAATTAAGGAAAAATAAGTGACTTTTAATGTTGCTATTTTAATCATTTATCCTAAAATACATCATTAGTTGCATAGGTCTCATAATCTGGAATTTGTTAAATAAGCTGATTTATGAAAAATTAATCCTTCTTGGGTTTTATAAATGAAATTATAGTTCTCTGATGAAGTGACATTATTTTGTTTTTTATGTCCAAGAAGTGAAACAGTGAAATAGGATGTTTAAAAGAGATATCAGTGTTCTGTTGGGATTCTCTCATTTTGGGAAGCAAAGAAAAATAGAACAGGTATCAATCTTCTATATGAAACTTCCTAAAGATAACATTGTGATGATCTAATTTGGGAGAAAGGAACATGGCAGTAATAAAAAGAGTGTTTTGGTTTCAAAAGTACAGTTTCTAGTGAAAACATCAGAGAAAACTGTGTATCAGTCAGCACAATCAGGACATCTGAAAGAAATGTTTTGGTCTTCAGATTCGCTAAATGTGTCCTCCTGGCTATGAGCCACCCACTCCCCCCGCCCCCACACACACATCCATCCACCTTGTCTGAAGTGGCTTTAGGAGCAAATAAGCCAATTATGAGGACACTAATAATATTGTCAGTAGCCTTAGAGCAAATAGATGGTTCCCTTAAACTGGTGGAAACAGAAGGAGAATATTCAGTTTTGGCTTCTTGACATTATCCTTTCCTGGTCTCCTCATGAACAGGGTTCTGTCTTTCCTTCTGCAGCAGGTGTGCTGGGACCTGTGTGGTCTGGCATCTGCCCACCCCTCCAGACTCTAGCCATTTCTACAGACCCAACCTTGCATCTGTCTGTACACGTTATCTCCTCTTCTTAGAACATATCTTCTCTTTTTTCTCCACATCTCTGTGCTTCTCCTAATAGACTCCTATGGGAAACTCCCAAGCGAAGTCAAGACTTGGTCTGGATATCACTTTCTAGTTAACAAAGAAAAAAGCTTGATAATTCCTGATGATGGCAAAGGTGTGGGAAACGGGTCTCTTAAGCTGTTGACAGAATGTAAAAAGATGCCATGCCTTTGGAGAGAAGCCTAGCAATATCTACCAAAGTTAAAAGGCCCATGCCCTTCCACTCAACTGAGCCATTTCGTGAGATGAGTTTTCCCACAGAAAAACTTGTGCAAGTGGGGAAAATGTTTGGAAAGTGGTGTTCACACCAGCATTGTTTGAAGTAACAGCAAAACAAAACAAATGAAACCAAAACACTGGAAATAACCTAAGTACTTATCATTTGAAGACTGATTAAATAGATTTTTAGTGTATCCATCTATGTGCATACCAAAATACTCTTTACCTTATAACACACATTACATAATAACAAGGGAAAAAATTGAGATACACTATGTATAATGTTTGTAATATGTTACATAATAACAGGGAAAATTTGAAATAAAATATGTAAATCAAACAAAGTGTACATCAATAGATAGTATGATGTCATTTCTGGAAAAAATATATAAAACATATATTTCAGATGCTTGGATAAACACAAGTAATTTCAGACAAATTCAAAAGAAATTGTTACCATGATTGCCTCTCCAGAATGGAAGGAAGGAATGAAGGAAGAGAAACAGGAAAGTTAATTTTGATTTTTAAAATCAAACAGGTCAAGTGACATGCAAAATGTTACTTGAAGAGTAGGTTAGGAATTTTCTTGGTAGAAGAGGGGAGAGGTACCTGTCTCCAGTAGGCCTGACAAGTGTGCCTTCCAAAAGAGAGTGAGCATTCTTAGGGTACAGTGGGAGGAGCAGTGGCTGATTCACATGGTGTGGGTACAGAGGGAAGAGGTTAGGCTTAGGAGCTGAACCTCTGTGACAGTCATTGCCAACCCTACCCTCTACAATAGGGATTCTCAAACTTTAATGCATACAGAAATCACCTGGGAGTCTGGTTAAAATGCAGATTCTGCTTTAGCAAAGAGGAGAAAAGCCCCAGATTCTGCATTTCCACAAGCTCCCAAGAGATGCTCATGCAGCAAGCCCACTGCCACATTTTGAGAGGCAGGGTTTCAAAACTAAGAGTATCAGGTGTTTGTGTCTTCCCAAATATGGTGTGGTATGTGTCTTCCCAAATATGAAGCAGAGCCAGAAAGCACTTGTTTTCAGAAAATGAACTGAGAAAAGGAGTCCTCATCGAGTATGAGGTTTGCAACCTGAGGCTTGGCCAGAGCAGGCTTATTGTCAAATGCTCAAGATCAGCCGTTCTGCTTTCTGAGGCTCTCCATGTTTAACAAATGTTGACTTCTAGAAACTCAGGCATTGCCAGATTGAAGGAAGCGTCTCCACTCCACTCCTCGTGTACTTAGTTTATTTGTTGACTTGGTGAGAATAGTTCCAAACATAGATCCACTCTTTCACATTCTGTGGCAGATTGAAGAATTCAAAACAAAAAGAAGGAAGAATTGCCATCTGCCACCCTCCCACCCTGTCACATGACACCCCCTCAACACGTTTGACAGAAATCCAGTCTGCAGATCTACTGTACACCTAAAAACTCTCTTGGGCTGGCTGCATATAGAAATACCTTTCCTCTATCACAGTCCATGTGAGCATGTGTGTTGTAACCTAGCTCTGCGAGGAGCGGGTATGTCCTCTCCCCTTTGTTTGCTTTTGAACTTGGGTCCCAGAGACTTGCCATCTTGATTTTAATAATGTGATATTGCCAAGAGTTTTATATGAAACAAGACAATATGAACTTAGGCTATGATTGGGTACTTGGAAGATAGAGTGTTGGTTTCAAAACCACATTTAATCAGCCCCTTACCTGGAGATCCTCCTATGTGTGACTTTAGCCAAGTTACTGAACTGTTCTGAGTCTCAGTTTCCTCATCTATAAAATCCCAATAATGATAATGATACCTACTTTGTTACACTGTTTTGAAGTTTAAAAGTCCTGTCATATTTAATTATTATTCCTCTTAAATCATTATTAGACTTGATTTGAAAATGGTCATGTTTGAATAGCAATATGTTTCTGCATACCTACCACATACTAGAGATACATACTATGAGATACACAGTTCTCCCCTCCCCTTTCCCACCAGCCCTTCACATCTGATAGAACTTAGAAATCATCTACCTGATGCTTTCAAAGGAAAGGAAGTTTAAATCAGGACAGTGGGAATGAAGGGACTCTACACAGAGTAGGTTCGGGGGAGCCAAAATGGGATGATGAGGCTGGGACATGCAGCAGGGGGGAGGTCTGAAGGTGTGCATGCCGAGGACAGCCATTGGCAAAAGCTACTCCAGCAGAAGAGGGGCTGCCCCAGCAGGAAATGCAGAGTTCCAAGCCCAAGAAGGGAGCAGAGACACAATGGGTGGGTCAGGGAATAGACCTGCAGCCCCAACAGCTGCTCTCCATAGTTAGACACAATCTGGAAACCCTTGTCTTCTGGGTTCTTTTGGGTTGAGTCCAAGGCAGTCAGGAGTAGGAACCAGAGAATCTTTCCTACCACACCCCACGTTCTAGCCTAAGTCGGGGCATTTGTCTCTGGTAAACCTCCTGCTTGGGTTTTCCAAGTCTTCTGCTCTCTGTAGGATCTGGTGCCACTGTTTCCTTCTCTTATCCATTAAGACCCAGGGGTGGCACAGAGTCTCTCCATCACTAGTTCCTGAGTGCTTTGTCAACCATCTAAGCTACATAGTAAAATGTTTCTCCATTAAATTATTTTCACGGACTGGCTTCTGAATGTAACATCTATTTCCTGCCAGGATCTTGACGAAATCAGAGCTACAGAATTTTAAAGCAATAGATGTTTCATGGAAAGGTAACTCTCTTGTGATGCCCTAGAGAGGAGACTGTGGGCTGATGAAGATGTGGATAAAGGGACTGCTGTCCTCTGGGACAGCAACTACCATGTGAAGTAGGGCAAATGAGCTCTGAGTTTCACCACTGCTGAAGTTATGAGAAGATTCACATTCTGTATTTGCTTAGTTGAAGAAAGAGTAAGGGGGTGGGGGAGCAGTGTAAATATCACATCCCATATATGTTAAAGAGGTAGAGACCCAGAAGGAGCCCTTTCCTGCCTCTTCAACCTGCTATTCCCCACAGAGAGGTGGAACAGGTTACTTTGATGTAATGATAACAACCAGGATGTGAAAGACTTTCAAAGAGACTGTGTAGAACATGAAAAAAAAAAAGTGTATCAGGCTCTGCGCTTCCTTATTTTTCAAGGGTCATGGAAAATCCTGAGACAAAGTGGTTCTTTCATTGCAGCAACCCCTAGCAAGTCGACAAGTCTGTCTCTTATCTGACTATAGACGAGCAGGTACAGGAGACTGTGGGTAGCCTGGGGGGTGCCGCTGCCCAGTGCCTGTCCACAGCTGAGCCCCAAGTGATCCAGGTGTGGCTCAAATAACCCATTGCTCAGCAATCCAGGGTGAATAGGGGCCATCCTATAACTAGTAACTCAGTTCACAAGCTGCAAATTTTCCAAGGAAATTTAGGCAGACTAGGTTAAATGTGGTGATCGTCCGGCTCCATGTACCTTGTCCCCCAGTCACTTACCAGTCTCTTCTGAAGAGCTTGCAGCTCTGAAGTGGGCCCTGGACTGACCTTAGCCCATTATTTGGAATTCTTGCTTTTCCGTGGGAAGATAGAAGGTATGTAATCATACATGATTTGGGTGAGTTTGTGAATGGATTTCTGAAGGTTGAGATGGCTTAGTGATGTGGGAAAGATGTTAATCTCCCAGAAAAATACAGCAGCATCATAATTCTAATGATATATGCAGGCATTATGGATAGCTTTTCTTGGTAAAGACGATGGCTCTTGGTCTTTGAACATGAAAGGAAAAAGATGTTGGTTAAAATCCTTTAGGGAAAAAGGAACTACATGTTTGATTATGTTAAGTTATGGCAAAGTTCAGTTTTATTTTGTAAATAAAGAGTTGTCTTCATAAATATCAGCTATTTTAGTGTAAAGAAAGTTTTCTTCATGAAATAAAAGCTAATTAAACCAATTCAATAGATAGAGAAGTGATAATGTTTTATTTAAAAACATATTTAGATAGCAAACAGGTATTGCGGTCCCAATAAGCAGTCGACCATATTTTTCTTAGCACTAGCTGTAGCTGACTCTTCTTTGGGAAGGGGGGAAATTGCTGTATGAAATAGATCAGGCGAAAACCAAGAATAGTGTGTAATTGATCTACCAGAAGGGAATGAGCACATGTAAGCACAGAATAGAACCCAACACAGTAACTTAGTTATTTTATGTTGCTCATGTCTTTCCTTTATTTATATTGCTATTTCTTTTCTTTCTTTATCCTACCATGGCAGTAGATCTAAACATAAATATTTATGTTTATTGCTTTAAATATTGTGATGTACTTTGATCTTGTTTAAGGAGTCAAACTTTATGAACCTTTTATGTATTTAAAGAAAGAGGCATAAAGCTCAGGCATGTGAAATATTAAATATTTTTTCAATATAAGAAAGTTAACAGCCACGTAAATACGGCTAGTTAGACTGAAGAAACAAAAAATATATTTTTAGATTACATTTTAGCTTTTCAAAGACATTATAGAACTTCAAGATCATTTGCTTACTGGATATTTCCTGGGCCTCTTTTTGGATCTGCATTCCTAAAAGCTGTCAATGTTACTCTGAGTACTTGGTGCTCATGCCCTTGAACTTGAACATTTGTGGTTAATATTTAAGATCAGTATGAGGAGTGAGACTGAAGGACGGTCACTTTCTTTACCCTTTGCTAAAACCAATATTGGTTAGTCCATCACCTTCGTAAACAGTAACTGCAATCACACACACCATCACATCCATCTCTCTGTCAAAACATGAGTGAAAATCAATTGTGGCGTATCTAGAAATACTCCACTCACTTCCATTTTGCTACTTATATGCTGAGGCACCCACTCAATATTAATTTCCTTCATAGTTAGACAGTGGAAAAAATTTGAATGGACTTTTGTGGTATAAAACAAGCTATGTGACCTTGGACAAGTCACATCACTTCTCTTGACATCATTCCTTCTATCCAAAATAAGAACCCTTATCTAGATGATCACTGAGAACATTTCGATGCCACAATTCCTCAAGGATTATCAAAAGCATATCTGTGAAGCAGTGGGAAAAATTTACATCAACTGAGGTTCTGTCTCATGAGATTTTAAAAGTTATTTTATCCTGTCTGTAAATCTTAGTGGAATTTCATTCTGGAATTTTGATTCATCAGTATTCAGCGATGTCATCTGTTCACCTTTGGCAAATACCTTCATTCCACTAGAAACACTGGAGTGTGTTTGGGAATAAAATAAGAAATAAGACCTAGTACTTGCTCTCAAAGAGATTAAGGGATGTAGGCAGGGCAGAAGTTTGCATGGAGGAGGGTGATTATGACCAGAGAGGAAAGGAAGAAAACCAGGTATTAAAAGTGTGATGGCTTCTGGCTTATTTGGGGGAAAGGCAAAGAGTTTGCTATTATGAAAAAGGACATTGCTGTCATTCTCAGTAAATATTGATAATGCACTCTTATACTTTAGTTGGAGAAAGAAGACCAAAAAATAAGCCAGGGCCCCAAATAATAAAGGATTTAAAGCTGAAAACTCATAGAGCACTGAAGTAATTTTTTTAAACATTGCTGGAAGGGTTGCATAATATTGAGAATGAATAATTTTCTATGAAGTGACAAAAAGTAATTCTGTAATTTAATATCCTTGTAAACCAATATCGCATTGCTGACCTCATCAGATGCTTTACATTCATCTATTTAAATCCCTTTCAAGAGATCATCTTTGTGTATTACTAGGTCTTGCCCATAAAACCCATTTATTTGGTTTAGAAATACCACTGTTTGCTTCTCCAACTCCAACAGCTGCCTATGTAATTAAAAAAAAAATTGCGGTGACTCTTCCAACAGGAAGTAACTGCATCCCTGAACATGGTCATTTGTGGATTTCTAATTAAGTTCTAGTTTTCATTGCTTTGGGTGGAATGGCAGGAAGGCTTGGGAGACTGGGCATCATGAGAGGACCTCCCTCGTGATCCCACAACCTCCCTCCATCTCTTTCTCACTTTAAAACACAGCATTGTGGTAAGCGTGAAACAAAACAAAAAACTATTCATTTTCCTTTACTACCAGAAAGAAAGAATTGGAAGTAATTTTAGTGACTTTCTGGAAACTTTATAAAATTTTAAATATTTTTCTGTGTGCCTACAAACATAGATTCTAGCTACTGAGAAACATTTTAGAATAGATTCAGTAAGAAAAATAATTCCGATTATTTAGGCTCAATGTATTGTAGGTGATTTTAAGAATGGCAGTCTCTGAGTGGAAAAAATCACAAACTTGTTACAGCTCTGATTCAGTAAATTCCAGTGTGGGGTGGGCTCAAATATGTCGATATCCTGATTTAGTTAATTCTTTCTCTCTCTCTCTTTCTGTATCTCTTTCTTTCTTTCTCTCTTTCTTTTCTCTCTTTTCCCTCTTTCTTTCATGGGGTATATGGACTTAACAATGGTTTTAAATGTTTATCTTCTAGTACCTCTGAGACAGCCTAAAACCAATAGGCCAATTTTATGCTAGCAAGAAATTGTAACTTTAAACTTTGTAAAAAAAAAAAAAGGTTGGCTATGGTCCCTAAGAGATGGATCTAGATGGCATTTTCTGCATTTATTTATGTAATGACAGGTAAATTCTATACTCCTTTCTGGCTCACTTTCAGAAGGACAAATTAACCTGAAAAGTGAAGAGTTTATTTTCTGCTAGGAAGTGTTTTCTATTTCTAAAATAGTGGCTGCTTACGGCACTGTATTAATAAATGCTTGTGTGAGAGGAAGGAATTAGTAGTAAATATTTGCAGAATATTATCTATATATTGTATGTATACATGTCTATATACATATATACATGTGTGTATATGTATATGTAATATGCTTATATTTATGTGTGTACATCATTGTGTAATATATATTATATAATTGTGTGCACATATAAAGATATAGATTCCCCAGTAGTGTGTAGGTACATATATATGTGTTTATGTGTACATGTATATGTGTGTGTGTGTGTGTATATATATATATATATATATGGTGTGCATATGTACACACACACACACACACACACACACTACTGGGGAATCCATACCTGAAAACGAAGTCCTGAAGTGATAAATCATGTTTACTGTGGAATCACAGTTTTACAATGAACTGTTCTCTAGCTGGGTTCCATTTTCCAATCACATGGGGGTAAAGCCAGGATTTGAAGCCAGGTAATGATACAGTGGTCCTGTGGATGTAGAATCATAAAGTCTGGGTTCAAATTCTGACTCCAGCATATGCAATGGGTATTGGAATCCCCATTCCATCAGGCCTGCCACCACCCTCAGGCCTGTGTGACATCACTATTATATCCTCTGGGACACCATCCCACAGTCAGACCCCTGCCCAGTTTCAACTCCAGACACCAGTAACCCAACCCCTTTCCTTCAGGGAGGACCTGACTTCATGTCACTCAGTGAGCCTAGATCCCCAAACAAATTACAGAAGGATCTATTCACATTTTCTCCTTTAAAACTCAAATGTCATTTATAATTCTGAGCAAAGGAATCCACAATTCAGAATACAATGATTTGACCATTACTTTAGAAGTTTTGTCTCAAAGACCAAGGATGAGCTCCTTCTCCCTGCCAAACCCCAAATTAGTTAAGCGTTAATTAACTCTTTTTATAAGGTAGCTGACTTGAAGGTCCAGAAATCCCAGAGATGGGCATCAAACATAACGTTTTGGTAGAAAATTCTCTTTATTTTCTATGCTGAGCTCTCCCCTTGTACTCTCAAAGTCCTAATCACAGCAGGAAGTTCTCCTGTCTGTCTTGGAACTGATGGACAGCAAGGCCCAGTGCAGCTTTTTCCATCTGAGTGACCTCTCTTCCTCTTTAATATCCAAAATAGACTGACAGCCATGAGGTCCCATTACAGCATTCCTTTTCCTTTGGTGCACTGAGCAGTGAACTGCTGCTGTTAGCCCCCAGCAGAGCTGAACCAAAGTCACGATCCAGTTCTCATGACAGAGAGAACATGGCAAAGACTAAAGGACATCTTATGCTTTCATTCTCTTTCCTTTGTTAGAAACTTTCTCATAGGAAGGGCACAGCCTAAGCCTCTTAGCAGGTGAGCAAAGCTGTGCATTCACAGGTGGAAGTATTGTCACATAGGAAATGGCCAGTGTGTACTTCCCACCCTCTGAGATAAGTTGACAGAGGATCTCCTGGAATGGCTAACATTAAGGGTGGGCAGTAAAGGCGGGAAATCATCTTTTTATTCTCTGAAACTGGAAAGCTAACAGTGAGAAAGAGAAAATTATATCCCAATAAATTAACTTTCTGCATAAAGGTAAATAAAATGCAGAGCTGGTGCCATGGGGAGCTTAGAATCTGGGAAGTGAGTAAGAAATCTACAGAAAGCTCTCAGCACAAGGTCAAAAGAGACAGTGCAATCATGTGAAGATTTAGCACAGATAGAGTTTCATTTTTACTTTATCTTTTGCCAACTTTCGTGAGTGTCTGACTTGAAGTGTATATCACACTAATTTAATAAAAATCTCATATTTGGGGGTGCCTGGGTGGCTCAGTTGGTTAAGTGTGCTGCTCCTGATCTCAGCTCAGATCTTGATCTCAGGGTCCTGAGTTTGAGCCCTGCACTGGGCATGGATCCTGCTTACACAAACTAACTCACTCACTCACTCACTCACTCACTCACTCATATTTTGCCTTGAAGCCAAGGCTTATATAAGGAATATTTAAAGTTACCAATGGTGTTAAACTGCTTCATCTCTGACGAATGGAATGTCTTGTGTACTGAATGACAGACTAGTCCTTAAGAATCCTCTTTGTACCATGGGTGGGATGTTGGCCTTTCTTTTCCAGTCTGTATCGGAGCAGCCATTTATTCTCATGTTCAATTCCTTCAGTTTAACAAACAACCATACTCCACAAGATAAAACGTGAAACAGATCTTTAATTAACACAAAAAAACCAAGATTCAAACTACTGAGGAAACAAGAAAGACATTAGAGACGAAAGAATAGGTGTCCTAAAACATGGGTAGAATTTTCCATGTATGGATAGGAGCGGGGGCAGGCAGGGAAGATCTGTCAAGAGAAGCGAAGATTGTGGACAAAAATACAGAGGCAAAGAGTGTTGTGCGCAGTGAAAATAGTGTGCCTTTCCATCTGTTTAAAAGGTTGGAGTGAACTCCACTAACGGAGGGATTTTGATCTGGTTTGTTCACTGATGTAACTTTGGTTTCTGGAAAAGTGCCTGGCATATAATATATTATATATATATATATATATATATATATATATATATATATATATATATATATATATCAGGAGCTTGAGGAGGTGAATAAATGAAGTGTCAGATGCCCAGAATATGAGCAGTATTTGATAGCTTTCAAGGACTAAGGCATTCAGATTCCTGCAATGAGGGAACTGGCTAGGACTCCACAGACTAGCAGAAGCCAAGTTCAACTAAGTGAAAATGGAGTTTATTTGTGTTTATCATGGAAGCCTAAGTCCGTGAAGTATCTTGATCTTGGGAAGGCCTGGAACGGGAGACAGAAGTCATTGCAAGTTTTCTGGCTCTCATTTGTCACTGCTTCTACTCCTGTGTGATTTCTTGCTCTCAGTGCCTTGGCCCACCTGGTTTGGGGCGTGCGTTTCCAGTGAAGCTTGGCCCCCACAGCCTCCAGAATCACATGAAGCAGTGCTGTTTGAGTAAGGTCAGGTGGACAGACACCTTCCCTGCTCAGTCCTTGGGAGCCAGGAGCACAGGTGCACCACTGCAGACCAGAGAGAGAGAGAGAGATGTCGAGAGAATTGTTGTGAGCAGCCACTCAAAAACTTGACCTTTATAATAAGCAGTGAGAAGGCATGAAAGCATGTGGCCAACAGTGTCCTTCTTTTTATGCCTATACATTTAAGCTATAAGTACTGTTCCTATGAAATATGTTAGCCTGACGTTAAAAAAAAAAAAAGAATACCGCCTGTTAGTTCACATACTTCCTACATCTCCTTCAGCTCCCACAGCTTAGTAATTTCTTACTAATATTGGTCACCGGTCCCTCCGGCTCCTTTCAACATTGCCCTAACTCTACCAGAGGCTGAACAATACCATTTCCCAGACACAGAATAACTTCAATTAAAATGTTCATGCTACCTTGATTGGCTTTGGTGAAAATACAGAATTGCTGAGATGAACAGGAAATGATTACTCAGTTTCCTTCTTTTATAGATGAGAAGATGGGCCCACGAGTAATTTATTTAAAAAGGTTCAGTAAAAGTTTTGTGAACAGAGAAACAAAATATCCTTATGATTCTAGAACAGGGGTGAAAATGGGGACTTTTCAAATATGTTGCAAAGATCAACAGACTTCAGAACCAAGAGCCTTAGTTTTACTGCTTTGTAAGCTATGTTGGCTGAAGCCTTACTGATAAGGTTTAGAGCCTCAGAGTTTTCAACTGCACAAGGAATAGTTATAATAATAGTAATAATAACCATTATACTGTTCTTTGGTAAGGAATAGATAGATGAAGTATTGTAGGTGATATCATTTAATAAATGGTAAAACACACCCCATGAGAGTTGTCAGCAGTAACTGTGTTAGGGGGAAAGCAACGAGGATGAAATATTTACTGCAAAGTACTAATCTACACATAGTTCATTATGAGTTTACGCATGACCGGATGCCAAAGACTGTTTCAGTTTTAAAGTGCAGTACACAACAGAGAAAGTTCTATTCTCAGTTCCCAGAGTTACAAATAGTTTCGCATGGATGTTCCATTGTCTTGGGAACACCTGATGGATGGATTTTATATTTCTATCAATAGGCCTTACTTCATTCAATTAAAAAAATATATATTTGCTTACCAAAACATGTTATTGTAATTAAGCTTTAGCTCAACTCCACAAGATGAGGAAACATTGTGGTTAAGTATAATAAAACTAGTCATTTAAAAAAAAAATTATTTGACAGAGAAAGATCACAAGTAGGCAGAGAGGCAGGCAGACAGAGAAGCAGGCTCCCCACTGAGCAAAGAGCCCGATGCGATGCGGGGCTCAATCCCAGGACCCTGAGATCATGACCTGAGCCAAAGGCAGCAGCTTAACCCACTGAGCCATCCAGGCACCCCTAAAACTAGTCATTTAGAGTGGAAGATAATCTTGGTTAACATCTAAATATAGATGAAGATGACAAAATATAAGTTTTTGTGGCAAGCTCCAGTAGCTAGCTCAAAGGCATGTGTTCATGGGTGTTGAAATTGAAGTAAAACTTAACATCTCTCAGTGAGCTGTTCATTATAATGCAGAACCTTCTACTAAACACAACCTCCCAAATGAGAAACATTTCAAGTAGATCCTCAAAAGAAAGCCATAGATTAGCAATAAAGGGCCACCCCGTTCTCTCCTGGTGGAATAAGAAGACAGAGTTTTTCACAAATTATATAATTTGTAAAGATAGCAACGACTCATAGTGAGAATAAAGTGACAAAAATGCAAAAGCAACATAAGATATTTGCTATGCTTGAAGATAGGTGTATTTACTTTTAAACTCTCTCATCTTGAAGTCATCAGGGGTATGATATAATAGAGCAACTGGAAATGAAGGAGAAACAAGAGGAACCAAGAGTGAGAGTGCCAGAGGGAAGAAGGGAAAGAAGGAAACAGAGAAAAGAGGTTGAGAACACATAAATCTGACCGGTGAGAAAATATTTAGTGTTTGACCACTAGATGGCGATGTAATGTAAGGTGCTACCTCCACTTTTTTTTTTTTTTAAACAAGCTATTTGCTGATTTGTATTAGGTACCATAGAGTGAGGCGAGGATGAAGCCGAGAGGATACTGCAGAGATCTGTGGTGCATGTGTGTATGTGTGCGTGTGTGTGTTCGTGTGTGTGTGTCCCGCCTCAGTGAGACTGCAGCCCTTGTAAATACTTGGTCACCCTTTGCAAACAGAATCTGAACAATTTGAAGGCACGTTGTTATCATCCCGTCTTTGGGAGATGCTGCTCCTCGTTGCAGATGGGTAATTTTCCTTTTTATCAGGTAAGTCATCTGGTTGTTTCGTTGTGATCTTAGTCATATTCATTTCAGTTATTCCTGTGGAAAAAGAGCTCTCGGATATACAGTTGGGACTGAGCAGGAAGTCCATTTTCGTATGTGAATTCAGACCCACGGTCCCCCTCCTCCCTCTCTTCTCCTCCCCTTCTCCTCCCCTTCCCCTCCCCCTCCTCTCTCCACCTTCCACGAACTGAAATCAGGTTTGTTTTGCAGTCAGCATCTTGGTACAAGATGGGATTCTTTGGCCTGAAATAGCTTGGAACCTGGCCAGTTCTTCTTGCCTTTGCTTGCCTTCATCCTATTCAAGGTCTCTTTTTGAAGCCCCCTTTGTCCCCCGTGTTTTAGAGCTGGACTAGCTAGCTGTGAATAGAGGTCATATTGTTCCTAAGGATGGAGCAAAAATTAGATCTCAGTGTTAACCCCCCAGGAAGGAAGGAGGCAGCCGGGCAGTGCTGGAGCTCAGCACTGCAGGGGTGTTCAGCCTCCTCGCGCAGAGGCTGGGCTTTGGAGGAGAAATGCCTCCTGCCTTGGGCCAGAAGGGAACCATGATGCACTCCCCCTAACTCGGATCGAACGGCGCCACAAAGGGAGCTTAAGGGAAGTGGGAGAGAGCCCCTTCTTCCGTGGAACGCCAGGCAGGACACACCGAGTTACTTTTAATTAGACAGAGGTCACGATGAGCAGTGAGACTGCAGAGGCGATTCGGCTCCCGGGGTGAGCGGCTGGCTTTTCCAAAGTGCACGAGAAAGGTCTCCGGGTGGACGGGAGGCTTTTCAAACACATCTTTGTTACCATGGATTCCCTGCTCTCCTACCTGTTTGAGGTATGTGTTTAAAGACCACCCCCCACGTTTACTTCTATTTCTTTTTGTTCTCTCCACTTACTCACGGAGAAGCGTCACTCCTCTTTACCCAATCGGTCCAGATAGAGTGGTGGTAGGTGCCCTTTCGCGTGTCTCGAGAACCGATGGAAGCCAACGCAGGGGCATGCTCTGTCCATCTGTGCATGGGACTAAATATTTTCGGAGATGCAATAGCAAACTTGCGAATTGCCGACGCTGTTGCTCTCACACCTAGAAAATGTGCCTTCCCTTCCTATGGATTGACAGGTTCACGTGGGGTTCCTGATGTGCTAGTGTAGTAACAGGACCGATTTCTCCGTAATCCACTTTAAAGCATCCCAAGAGGACGAGGCCGAAGAGAAATAGGAAAATTCCATGCTGAGGCTGGTGATTCCGGCTTGGGATTCTCCCGTGCAGAGCGGTGGGTAGCTTACCTTTCCTATTTGCTGTGAGACCCGGCCCTCGAGGGTGATGCAGCCTGGGGCTTGGGCACATTCGCTGGACGTGTGACACTTCTCTCTCCCCTTGGCTGGGCGTTCTGGAAGAAGAGTGATTGTTGTGAAAAACTTCTTTAAACCTCTCCTTTGTGGCTGTTGCTCTTGTAATTGCTGTGAGACCATTGCTTCCCTCTTCTAGGAGGACTGCTGCAATTTAGGCCTTCCTGCTCAAAGCTCCTTGAAGAGATTTTTAGATGGTGTCTATTTTAGGAACATAATGTGTAGACAGGAATGGATGGCCACAGAGATTTACGGGAAAACAGTTTTGTGGAGAGGGTGAGGTAACATTATGAACCACTAGAACAAAGCCCAGTGGCTGGTTACTTCGCATGAACCCAGCAATGCAATTAGTTTCCATTAAACTCACTGCAACTCCTTTGTATGGCTTTTTTTTTTTTTTTTTTTAAATCTTCTTCCCTCTTCACCTTGTTGTTTTTTTTTTTTTTTTTTCCAAATTTTTTTTTTGGTAGCCAACAAATCTGGAATGCTCCTACCAGTAAAAGTAATTAATACATTGGATTTGCCGCCAATACTAATAGTCTCTGTTTACATGGCTCCTTCTTGCTGGGAAATTTGGTATCTGGAGACTCATTTATTAGGGCAATTTCCCTTTAAGGCATGGTGGAAAGGGTTTCTCCATCCATGGGAGGGCAAAGGAAGGCACGTTGGAGGCCTAATTAATTATACAGTATCCAAGAAGGCACTGGGGATCTCAGCCAGGATTCTCCATTAGCAACTAGAAATACCCAGGACAAAGGGACAGACTAGAGACATGTAAGTGAACTTTATTGCTACCAACATAGGGAATGAAAACTCCAGAATCTCCTAGGGGAAGTCCAGTAAGACATATTCGAATTCCTTGTATAGAGGGCACTGTCCGGGAACCCAGAGATTCTGAGAGAGAAAACATACGAGCACCTTCTCTGTGTGTTGCAGAAAAGGAAGGGAAAAATCTTGGGCTTGTTTGGAGTTACCCCTAGGACTTCAGAAAACTGGGCAGTCCTCCTGGGTTTACACTGGTACAAGTTTGACACCTAAAAGCGCCCCTTCAAAATTTAGCTGGGTTGGGGGTGGGGGTTGTGGATACAAGGTATTATAGGCCAAACCCATACTTCCTGCCAGGTAAATGGCTACCTGGGAAGGGGGAGGGGAGGAGAAAGGGATTACACGGGAGGGTGGAGAGGGACTGAGAATGAGCTATTGATGCTTTTGTGGTCTTCATCTTTGGGTCAATGGGCTGTGATTTGTGAAGTAATTACTATCCTTTGAAATTCTGATTCGTCGATTAAGCATGTTTCACATCTCTGTTTAGATAATACTGGTGCAGGGCAGGTGTGGGGAAGGGATTTATTTTCTGAGCAACTGTGGTCAGGGAAAAAAAAAAAGTAAACCAAATGTCTCCAAACTGTGCTTTTCCAACGTTTTCTTTTGTCCCTGTTCCTGGATTCCCACTTATTAACTATTTTATTTAGCAAATATGCATAGCATTTACTCCATGCCAGCCACTATTCTGATCAGAACTTTACAGATATTTTGCCATTTAATCAATGAGGTAGGTGCTATTATTAATCAATAGTTTATGGATAAGGAAACCAAGGCCTAATGAAGTTAACTTTCCCTCAGTTAGAGAATTAAGTGGCAGAGCCCAAGCAAACCCAGACAGGTTGGCTGCAAAGTCTGTGCTTTCACCATCCCTGATCACTCCAGTGAGGGTAGAGCTAGGATCTAGCCCAGATATCAGGACTCAGGTAGGGCAGTCTGTATATGGCGGCTATAAGTCTGATGTGGAAACATTGGAGTTCAGAGCCAATGATCAAGAAAGAATTCTTGGGGCATCTTTGGTGCAAAACATGGTTTTATTAAAGCACGTAGACAGGACCCTTGGGCAGAAAGAGCTGCACTTGGGTCATGAGGAGTGGCCCTTTATATACTTTCAAGTTGGAAGGGTATTTGGGATATCTTAAATCTCTAATGAATTTGGAAGCAAGGTTTCCACGACTTTGAGGGGCTAGCTGTGGTTGGGGAAGAGGTCATTTAGTGCTCTCTAGTAAAACCTCAGTCATGAGACTCTTCAAATGTATATTGGTGGGTCATTTGCTGGGAGGATGGTTGCTAACATATATCTTGGGAAGGGGGTAGAGATGAAGTTTCCAAAGGAATTCTTATATGTTAAAGGAGACTCACAAGATCCTGGAGGTGGGTTAATGTTAAACTAAGACTGCCTTTTGTGCTTAGAAAAGAATGGACATAGGCAGTTGAGTTCCTAGAGGAAGATCACTCTGCCTGTCCCAACAACCTGCCAATGGGCAGTAAGTTATAAAGATTCTTTTATCTTTGTTCCCCATGTCAATTCATCTGAAATTTCATATAGTTTGATTTAGAATGATTTCCTAAATGTACTATATTCATTCATTGGGGAAAAAAATTATATCCTACTACAGTATAGGACAGTCCCTCTACTAGGTACAGGAACATGGTGAATTAGACAAAATCCCTGCCCACATGGTGCTTTCAGACTAGTGACAGAGTTAGTAGGCTTATCATTGTGTAATGAAATAGCAGAGAATATATGTTCTTTGAAATAAAATTAAGTAGGGAAAGGCAATACTGAGGTCGAAGGGGGCATGCAGAGAGAAAGCAAAAGAGGTAACTGAGTGAGGGGAGAGGAGAGCATTCAGCACGGAGAGAAGAGGGAAAACACAAAGGATCCCAAGGGCACAGTGTCTCACAGGTGTGAGGGCTGGCACCCACCTTGTTAGCAATCCTGGGAGGAGAAGAAATGGAAGGACTTGGGGACCACACAGGTGACCAGCCAGATCTGGGGAACCCTGGCATTTATAAATTTAAGTCGAATATTTAATGGTGCCAAATTACTGGTTAAAAAACAAACAAACAACAACAACAACAAAAGAAACCTAAACCACTTATTTTTACACACCAAAATGTTTTAACAGTTTATAAAGTTCTGTGGAAAATGCTGTTTCCTAGAATGCTGTGAAATTGGCTTGAAAAGGTTTAAAAGGCACTATTTGATGAAAAAAAATCTGATTGAGATTTTTGGCTAGATGGCTGCAAATAATCAGTTAAAATAAAAAACAGAACAAACAAAACCCCCCCAAAACCCAACAATGCCCCAGGCAACCAGTCTATCTTGCTTACACTTCAGCACTTTCCCCTGAAATGGCTAAATCTGGGACGTGTGGGCTGATGGTAAGGACGAAAATCAGTCTGTCATCCCCCAGGTTCCTTAGGACACAGTAGGCGCTCTGAAGTGTTTGAATAAATCTTTTTTTTTTTGCAAATGAATTAACAGGATCTCAAAATAATATGGGAAAATATAAACATCAGCTTTCATTTTTGTCTATATTAAATGTTTCGTTATATTTTTATTCCTTCAAAATTCACATTCTAATGGTTTATCTTTTTATATCTCCTAGCTGTTTGCTCCCACTCCCTCTCAGTTACCTACAAACATTGTAATTTCTCTCTAGCACGTGTGAAATTCTCTTCTTAGAATGAACCTTGCTTTTCACCCTGTAAGTGGCAAAAATCCTCTCCTTCTCTTGGGGCCTCTTACTCCCTTGATGCCCTGCCCACATCCTTAACTTGAATTGTGATGAAAGCATCTATAGTTCTTGGCTTAATTTTTTCTTTTGTCATTTGTGCTTTTGATGCCATATATATGAAACCATCACCTAAGCCAAGGTCGTGATAATTTACTCCTTTTTTTCTATTCTATTTATAGTTTTAGCTTTTACATTTATGTCTGTGATTCATTTTGAGTCAATCTTTGCAAATAACGTGGAGCAGGGATCCAACTTCCTTCTTTTGCATGTTGATATTCAGTTGACCCAGCGTGAGTTCCTTACCAAACTTAAACTTGTCCATGCACCTGGTACACAGTAGACCAATGTCCAATACATGCTTTTTGAAGCAATGAAAGCTTTATTATCAGAAGGGCAAATCAATGAGGAGGCAGATCATTCCCAAAGTTGCCTTGCCCTGCTGAGCCCAGGGACAGCTTCTATATGTTTGGGAAGAAGATGAATACATGTGAGGAGGGTGAATCATCTCTTGACACCTTGAGGCAGGGGAGGGCTTGAAACAGTTTGGAGGTAAGCGTTCTTCCAGACAATGAGGTGCTGGGACCTGGTCTGATCAGGTAACATCAGGTAATTTCGAGACAAATACCACCCTCCAGTACCCATTAGGTTTCTGCAGTCAATAGGTAAATAGGAAATAGGGATAAAAAGGCAAAGTTAATGACTGATCATATATGAGGTTAAGAGGTGCACAAAACATAATTAGATAGGGAACAAAACAGAACACAGAGCTAAGTTAATAATGCAACTAATGCAACTGTAGTTCAGTTTATGCTTTCAAAACAGGTCCAGGAACCAAGCGTTTGGCCTCAGATTGTTGGGAAGATTCTTGTTTCCCTACTGAATCATCATGTTACTCCTGCTGGCCGGGCTGTATGTTATGTGCATCTATGTTTGTACCAGCAGTTATGACACATACTGGTGCTATGGTTGCCTTTGTTCTTGAAGAAAAGAGCAGTGAGAGTTTCCTTTTTTAGAATCCATATAACTTTAAGTATAAGAAAATTGGCCCACATACCTATAATTGTTAAATACTCTTTAAAGCCAGCTTCATGTCAAATTTTTCTCAAACTGAAAGCATATTCATTTGTGACTCTACTGGAAATTTAACAAGGTAGCAAGTAACAAGGTAATGTTTTTGCAGAAAAATTACTATAAATTTCTAAGAAATATCCCTACTGTATTGCACATTTCCTCCCAAACTTATGCAAACACTGTCCATGTTCTTTATAATGTATGTTTCTTGTCTGCTTTTGTTTCATGTTTATGAAACCATTGGGGGAAACTGTTGGACTTGAAATAGATGAGTACCATTCAAATAGGGTAGCTTGTTGTATCAGTTTGCTAGGGCTGCCATAACAAAATACCACAGACTGAACAACAGAAATTTGTTTCTCATAGTTCTGGAGGCTAGGAAGGCAAGATCAAGGTGTTTCTTAGATTTGGGTTTTTTCTGAGTCCTCTCTTATTGACTTGCCAATGGCAGCCTTCTCTATGTCCCCAGATGGTTTTTTTCTTTGTGTGTATGCTTTCTGAGCATCTCTTTTTGTGTCCAGATTTCCTCTTCTTGTAAGGACACCAGTCAACCTTATCTTAACTTCATCACCTCTTTAAGTTGTAAAGTGTCCGAATACTGTCACATTCTGAAGTTCTAGGGATTAGGGCTTTGATGTATGAATTTTGAGGGGGAAACAATTCAGCCCGTAACAGTTGTCTTTGGTATACGAACGACTGCTAAAATAATGAGCAAAGAAGATAGAAATTGGTAAGACTCGTTTTGTTGTTGATAAAATTATTGTTGTTTTACTAATGGTGAGTTTTCATTATTCATAAGTTTCTCCCACCGGTTAATGAGTTGTCTGTGTATGTGTTAATAGTCCAATAAAGGAAATTAATTAGGCTTCTATTTAAAGGGGCGTGATGAATAATAAAGTGGGCAGAAGCAGAAGAGTGGTGACATTGATTACACTTGTGTGCCTGCAGTGTCATGTTGATATTCACAATCTATGAGTAAAGTTTACTTAGCTCAGGCTCTTACTTGTTTCAATGAGAAAAGTGACATAAAAGGATATAAAAATTAGGAATCCATGAAGATTTTATAAATAATTAATTTCAAAGTGTTTCAATAAACAACTGAGACTGAGATTAATGTAAGTATAAAAGTAGTATCTCAGAAAGTACAGTTCATAAAGATGAGTAGTTGACATCTAGACTGGAAATGACAAGAGTAAGGAAGGCTATGATGGTTAGTTAGCCCTTACTTGGGACTTTCTGGTGGTTTCTGGTGGACTTTTCTGGTGGTTTCTGGTGGCTTCTGCAAGGTGCTATTATCTCCTAGGATGAATTCATTTGACTACCTTAGGCTTCCCCCCCCTTTTCTTTCTTTCTTTTTCTTTCTTTCCTTCCTTCCTTCCTTTCCTTCTTTCTTTCTTTTTTTGTCACTTGGATTAAAAACTAAAATTCTAGGACGTGAGCATCAGTTGGTCAAGTTTGTATTATAAATCTGATCCCCTTAGTTGAAGGTGAACTGTGCCCTTTCACTGACAGTCCTACCAAACTGTTCCCTGTTTAGGAATAGTAATTCCACCCAACCAAAACTGAAAACCGTCTACATATACAATGTTAGAAAAATGGTTAAATAAACCATGGTCTTTACAAATATTGAGATTTTATGGAACCATTAAACATAATGTTTCAGGAATGTTTACTTCTCTGCACAATTGCCCAACATAAAATGGGAACATAAAAAATGCCATACAGATAAATATATATATCTAGTATGATCTCAGTAATGAAAAACAAGAAGCAATAGTGTTTTTACTTAGGAAAAGAAAAAAACAGAAAGAATGTAATAGTTATTTCCAGTTTATGAGATTATGATTTTTATTTTCTTCTTTACAAATTTAAAAAAATAGAATATTACATCTTATTTTTCTTGTAACAAAAGTAACACATGCTCATTACGTAAAATAAGAAGGAATAGAAGGATAAAGATGATAAAATGATCCCTACTCTATACAAGCAAAATTATCACTGTTAATGATTTATTTTATATGCCAA
Source organism: Lontra canadensis (assembly GCF_010015895.1). Classification (NCBI taxonomy): domain Eukaryota; kingdom Metazoa; phylum Chordata; class Mammalia; order Carnivora; family Mustelidae; genus Lontra; species Lontra canadensis. The sequence continues at coordinate 4,166,469 of NW_022631063.1, read as the reverse complement.
GTATTTTTTGTACAAGTTCTCCAAAATAAGCATGTGTTGCTTTAACACCCATAATAAAAGCATACAGGAGAGCCTGGCTGGTCCAGTCAGTGGAGTGTGAGACTCCTGATCTTGGGGTTGTGAGTGTGAGCCCCAGACTGGATACAGAGATTACTTAAATATAATAAAATTTAAAAGAATGTTAGCATACATTATTTTTCAAATGCATTTGGGTAAATCTATTTTGTTTAAAGATCCTTATTGGATCTGTATCAAAATATTAAAACTCAATATAAAGTTATTCAATAAACAGTTGAATGTTTGAATATTTTATCAGGCCACGAACTCTCTATGATAAAATTAGTATTCTGCCAATTTTTTAACAATAGATGAGCTTTGGAAAGGGGTTTAATATAAAGTTAGCTTTAAATGTCAAAGAAGTGTTTTTTTTAAAACTGTGTAATTTGGCAATCTAACTTCTCCCTTTAGAATTCAGCAACATTTTAGGAAAGTTATATTTGTGACACACCTATCATTTGCAATGGATTATTTTAGTAAAAATTGACCTCAGACGAGAGCATCAAAAGCAGACACAAAAAGAAAACCAAAACTGTAAATATTTTTGCAATTTGTACATAATTTTTTAAAAAATATTTTATTTATTCATTGGACAGACAGAGATCACAAGTAGGCAGAGAAGCAGGCAGAGAGAGAGGAGGAAGCAGGCTCCCTGCTGAGTAGAGAGCCCAATGTGGGGCTAGATCCCAGGACCCTGGGATCATGACCTGAGCTGAAGGCAGAGGCTTTAACCCACTGAGCCACCCAGGTGCCCCTGTACATAATTTTTTTAAAGATTGTATTGATTTATTTGAGAGAGAGAGAGAGAGAGAGAGAATGAATGACTGGATAGGAGGGGAAGAGGGATAGGGAGAAGCAGACTCCCCACTAAGCAGGGGGCCTGACGTGGACCCTGGGATCATGACCTGAGCTGAAGGCAGACACTTAACCGACTGAGTCATCCAAGTGCCCTGTACATAAATTTTTAAACTACTTCCAATAAAACTCATCAAATTGGCAAAATCAGTTTGTAAGATTATCAGATAGAATAATAAGAATGCATTAACAATGTATACTATTGAGCCAGAAGACAGGACAGAGCAACGAGGGTCATCATTAGTATACATTGCCTTTGGAGATGTGGAATTACTCATGTGGAGAGGCTAGTGAGACAAATCTGTGTGAAGAGGAGTAGATGAGTAATGGCGCCTTAGATGACAATATCTAGATTATTTCGAAGCAAATACTAATAATTTCAAAATCAAGGAAAGTATTGAATACGGAAAAGAAACCAGAGTTCAGGATTTCTGATCATATATTCATAGAGGAGGAAAAAAAAACAAGAGAATTCTGTCACATGAAATATTATAGTCTAAGAAATTCAGTGGATTTGAAAATCCTGGAAAGAGCTACTTTGAGACTTGACAAATGCTACCAGGCAGCAGTTTCCCTATTATCCTGGAATGTGATACGCCATTTAAAAAGGCCAGTGGTATTTTGGGCTATGTGTGTCAGTGTGTTGGTACAAAACCAAAGAGGCAACAGACTGGTTTCAGGTCTACGATGCCATCATTTCAGTGGGCCTTGGCGTTTCAGGTTTCCAGTGATTTGAGGAGTCTGGAAGATCGTATACCAATATTTAAGGCATTTAGAGGTTTATAAATCAACCTGTAGGAATGAAGACAGGACTGACTTTTTGAAGACATTGCAAAAAAGGAAGTTAGAGGATAATTAAGAACTTAAACAGACATCAGTAAGCAAGAAAACAGAAAAGACAAAGGTGGGCTCCATGAACCTCCCTATGGAGTGACAAAGAATGGAATCCCAGCTTGCCCTCCTCTGGGACCAAACCTTATCTTATTCTCCTTTCCTCTCCCTCTCTCTTTTTCCTTTTAATTTTTAGGCATTTTGCTGAGATCAAGAGTTGGACGTGTAACTGACGAAGCCATCCAGGAGCCCCTGTTTTTGCATTTCATTTCTAACACTCCTTACACTCTGTGGTTATCTAAGAATGTTTCCACAATCATATTCTCAATATGTTCATAGTCTTTGATGCATACAGAATATAATACACAAAAATAGAAAAATTATTAACATGATTTCAGCAGTTATTTTCAAAATGTGGTCCACAGATGCCTCTGAGTTCCCTTGAAAGCGTTTAGGGAGTCGCTCAGGTTGCAACGACTTTCATAATCACACAAAAGAATTTTTCCTTCTTTCACTATGGTACTAGTGGTACCATGTGGTATGGTACTAGAACAATGAAAACCCCTAGCCTTAAACTTCTCAAGGCAGCAGCACCAAACTGTACTTGTCATCATTGCATCCTTTTTTTTTAATAATTTTTTATTTTTTTATAAAAATAAAATGTATTATGAGCCCCAGGGATGCAGGTCTGTGAATTGCCAGGTTTACACACTTCACAGCACTTACCATAGCCCATATCCTCCCCAACATCATTGCATTCGTCACTGCCATCTGCTCCCCATAAAAATAGTTAAATAAATTCATTAAACTAAAAGCCAGTTATAATATTCTGTGTGCTGAAGTTGGAAATACACAGAAAGAATATGCGCCACCTTCCAAAGTATGATGGTGGTTGACTCAAAAGAAATCACTGTGCAATTGTTTGAGCACAAACAAAGAGGCTGCTTTTCCATGGAAGATCATCTTTACTTGAAAGGGTGACTGACACACAAATTCTGCTCGTTTAGACTTGGGTATTTGGCAGATCATTTTTTTGAAAATGAAGTGAGCCTGTCATTTCAAGAAAAATAACGGAGAGTATTTGTTACCAATGACAGCATTGGAACTTTGAAGAGAAAATTAGAATTTTTGAAAACTTCTATCTGAACTCAGCAGCTTCTCAAAACTTAAAGGATTTTCTGATGCGATTAGTAGTGATGTTAGCAGATGGATAATGAAATGTTTCAGCATCTCAAAGACCTGCACAAATCAGTCAACCGAAACATTTACAAATGAACAATGGATAATGATACAAAATCATACATGGATAATGGATCCATTCAAAGTGTAAGATAGACTGATAGATTTTAGTGTACCAGAGTACAAGTTCATTGATAATGGTTTCAGATTCCAGTTGTATAGTTTCTGTAGATTATCAAAGAAGACTGTTCAGATATAAGTGAAAAGACTATTAAAAATTTCAAACTACACATCTATGTGAGGCCAGATTTTCTTCATCCAAATGTAAATTATAATAGATTGAATGCACAAGCTTATTTAAGAATCTGGACGTTAAGCCAGACATTAAAGAGTTTTACAAATTTATAAAATAACACCACTCTCAGATTTTTTTCTTTTAGAGCTGTGATTATTTTTCACTTAAAATATTATTTTTAAATATGTGATTGGTTTGTTAATGCTTATTTATAAATTAATATTTTCATAATTTCTCTATTTTAATTTCTAATATCATAAATATCAGTAAACTCAACCCACACAAACAAAAGTTTTGGGGGGTTGTTAATAATATTATCAATATAAGGGGGTCCTGAGACCAAAATTTTATATGACAAGGATGAATTTGATAATTTATCAGATTCAATGATACATTTATATCTGTTACGCTGTAGACATGTACTCATTGAGATTATTATAATGCAGGTTAACTAGTCCCTGGAGGTTATGCTGATAGAGAAAATATTTGTCACATTATACCAGGTTTTCCATTAGCTACGCACATCATCCTTTTAGTTCAGTAAGTTCTAGTAGAAGTGAACAAAAAGTTTTGCAAAGTAAATCAGAGATCATAAAAGGTAAATGTTCTAATACTTTTTAATTAATTAACTTGTTTTATTTTATTTTATTTTATTTTTTAGGGAGAAAGATCTTGTGCTAGTGAGGGGGGAGAGGGAGAGAGACAATCTCAAGCAGACTTCCACTGAGCACGAGCTAACATGGGACTGAATCTCAGGGGCCTGAGATCATGATCTGAGCTAAAACCAGGAGTCAGTCTCTTAGCCGACTGAGCCACCCAGGTGTGCCAATGTTCTAACACTGTTTGGACTTTCGTCATCCTTCAACTAAACCAATGTAAGAATGTTCTATTGGTCTTCATCTTCCCTACTTGGAGTCAGCCCTCCACACACTCAGCAGTAACCTTTCTAACAAGCACATCAAATCCCCTTTTTGAAACTCTAAGTGATACTCTCAGGTAAACACCAAATTTCTTAAGGATGACTGGCTTCTGTGCACTGTCTAGGTTTCTCCCTTCCCCACAGCGTATCTACCCTGCCATTAGTCTTGCCGAACTAATTGCATTTCTGTGAATAGCGGAAGCTGTTTCTATCTCCAAGTCTTTGCTGCTGCTTCCTTCTCTGTGGGGAAAGCCACCACTGCTTCTCGGTTCTCGGGAGGACTCATTTCCCCGCTATGCCACGGCCGCCCTGCTGGCGTCTGCTTCTATCACAGCACCAGTTGTACTGGAGTGTGCTTATTTCTCAGCCCCTCTTTGCAGGGGAGGGGTCCCCTACCTTCTTTGCAACACTGGCCAATCTAGAGTCCACTATGTCTAAGTATTATCAGCACTGCCTATTTCAGTTTAGAAAAGGTACTCAACAGATGTTTGTTCAATGAGAATGAAAACCAAAGACAATTTTTGAGTAATGTCTAATACCTGACAGTTCCATATTTTAGTACCACTTCTATAAAAATAACCACTTTTGTCAAACTACATCTAAGAATAATATAGTAATTTTCATAATTTTATTTCTTATGCAAATTCTAAACTCCTACTATAGAGCCCATATATTTTATGATTAACACTGTTTTTCAAAGTCATTCTTAATTTTTTTTCTTAATACCTTTAGCATTATGAGTCAATTCAATATTTGATTATTTCCTTTTTTGTCATTTTTGAGGCATATGTTGTTTCCTTACTGGAGTCCCACTTTTAAAATATTATGCAAGAATTATTTTTTATAGTTGTAAAATTGATAGTTATTATAGAAAACTTAGAATATTTAGAAAACCATAATGAAGAAAATAATATTTACAATCTTACTAGCTTTTACATGAGTTTTTCCCAAAATAACAATAGGGTATTGTTTTTAATATTTCAATGTTTTCCTCTAAATGATTTTTATTCTTCTTTGCATTATAGGATTTCAAGAGTGTTTCAATTTAGTATCAGGTGTTATATCTTAAATATTTTTTCATGCCATCAGTACTAATCCAAAAATATAATTCTCATGACTTCATATATTCCGTCATTGAGCCTTACATTTATTTAATTATTCCTACAGTCTGTTGTTCCATATTGTATTTATGATTAGCATATATGCTGATTGTACAATCTGACAGACAAATGAGAGGAAATACTGACAAATAACATTGATTTAGTATTATAATCATGCTCATAGTTAATGGACCCTGGACCAGAATGGTCAGGAAGCTGGTCAGAGCAAGGAATGATTTTTCCATCACCCATTTTTTTCATTTACTATCCATTCACTCCACGTATACATATTGAGAACCGACTTTGTATAAGACTAGTGTTAAAGACTATGTATAAGGTTGCCAAGATACTTACTCTTAAGTATTTAGATTCTAAATAAAAAATAGAAGCTGGGTATGTAAAAATTGTTTTTAGAAAGATGGAATTCATTACTTCTTTGAAACTCTGAACATATTTTATACCATCTCTAAGCTTCAATACTACAGATCTTAAGGAAATCAATGTTCATATTTACATGTACATTGAGTACTGTGCCTTGATGGATCACAATAGGATTCAAAATTCCAGCTTAAATTTAGAACAAAGATTTTTCTTTGTCATAATGCCCAACATAATACCAAAGATAATTAATAGACATTCTGTGAGGAGTAATAATTCTTGACTTTAGGAAAAAAAGAAAATTAGGTAAAGAAACATATTTATGTCCTTTACTATAAAAATGTTCGGTATTTTAGCCTTTGTTCGTTATTATAGCTGTTGAATTTTAAACTATTGTGCTTTTTGCACCTGTCACTCTTGGGAGATGGTATTGTTATTCCAATTATTTTATTGACTAATTCAGCAGCTATTGATTGTGTACCATTCACGAGGGAAGAACTTCATGTAGTATAGTGATGAATGCAAAGATGGATGTTACTCTAAAACAGAAAATGAGACATATTCACAAGTAGAGATAAGGGGAGGTAGGAGTCAGCAAGTAATACAAGAGTTGCAGACAAATGCTTATAGGAACCAATAGATGACTTGCTATTCGTTTTGGAGAACTGTCAGTGAATGAAGAAGTTAACAGTCTGTATAACAACAAATTTGCCTCCACATTGGCCTATTAAAGTAGTTAAGGGGATCAACTAAGAGTAGGCAGTAAGTATCTGATTGATAAAAATAAATGAAAATAGGTAGCTAATAAGAAGTAAGTATAGCCTGTGACAAAAATAATTATTAATAATAATCTTCATTGTACAAGACATGCCAGTTACCAATTTACTGGCCCTCAGCTTCAGGTTCACCCTTTGGTTCCTAGTCAGCCATAGTAAGCTGGGCTCTTTAAGCATTTGTCCTTTACAGTAAGTTTTGTCACTGATATTAAAACTTTGTCAGTAGAGGACATTGAAGGGGCATTGTAAGAGGAGGGGCCCTCTATTCCTGGTTCTAAATGTTACATTTTGATTTTACTTGCTTCTAGTGCATGATCCACTAAAGATGTGTGTGTGTGTTGGGGTGGGGGGGCATCTGGTGATATTCTTCTCAACCACATACCCAGTTGAGGCAGCCCATTGGTGACTTCCCAGCCTTCCCAACACAGATACCACAGGCTCCTGGACTGCCCACAGGGGTGCACCATTCCTTCTGAAGTTGCATTCACCAGCCCTGGAGGGTTGTTTCTGTTTGCCCTACAACTGTGACCCACTCTGGCCTGGGCACCCCAGCAAACTACAAAGTCCTAGAGAAACAGGGCTTCAACCACAGAACCTTCCCATGTTTAACCTCTTTTGGGTGCTCTACCTCAGCCCTAGGACACTCTTTGGTTTTTCTTAAATCTCTATAGTGATTCTCCTGTCATAACTTAGTAACTCTTCATATTCAACTTTCTGTGTTTAGTATGTGGTTCCTGCCTCCTGACTGGATCCCATTCTGTTGTTACAAGTTCTTTTGCTCAGTTAAAATTACTGATTTTTAAATTCCATAGTTTGTAGTGGTAAAGGCTTAAATTTCATGTCACTATTCCTGAAAAAAAAAAAAAAAGTTGGACAGGTGTTAACACATCATCTTCTCACTTGGCTTCATGGAAGATGGCTTTTTCACTAGGGAATGCTAAATAGGGTCTAGCACTCCCATTCAGAAATAAAAATTGGGCATTTGTTGACCAAATAAAGTCTTATTAATCCTATTTCCAATTATAATGTTTAATTTCATATTGAGTTATCAATATAACAGATGTCGTAGGTTTCTTTTGACCAAAGTAAGCCAAATGGAGTGAATTTAAACCATTTTCATATGGTCATAAGTATGAATTATTTTAATGTAAAGAGTTTCAATAAAGTTTAAGTATGTATTCAAAAGTTTTAATAGGTATGAAGTCTGTAGTCCACAAAATCATTTGTTAATTGTAACTTTTGATTTCACTTCCGTTGCCAGAGTATTCAGTTACATTTAGGCCTGGTGTTAGTCATGTTAACAACTAAATTCAGCCCCTCATTTTAATTCTTTGATAAAAGCGGGAGACCCTGGATAAAGCGGGTTTAAAAATTCTATGATTGATTTTTTGATTCACAAATGGCAATTTTACCTCAAAGATTTTTAAAACAACCAAAAACAGTAACAGCAGGGCTACAAGTTTATTGACTCTGGGATCTTTTAAAAGTGAAAATATTTACCAAGAATACCCACTGGATTGGAGCAAGGTACACCAGGCAAATGTGTACAAAATGTTAAATGAAGAATAGTTCACATTCTTTCCTCTATAGCAAAATTCCTAAAAAATAAGATATAAGATCTGAGACATTCCCCCTAGGACTTAGCTGAGGTTCTTTGAAACATATCAGAAATAAACTGAGAAATTATCTCATTTCCTTTTAGAAGTGCTCTCCCACAGATGAAGTATTTTCTGTTATTTTTATTCCCCGAGGAAGTACTTTCTCAGGACCAGATATTAATTGTTTCCTTTCTCACCAGCAGCCTTGCGCTTTCTTATAAACAGCAGGCTGGCAGGAGAAGTGGCCAATTCACTTCCACGATGAGGAAACTTTTCCATTAAGGGTTGTTGACTGAGATGTATCAGTTGAAGATCCCGTACAAAACAGTGCACCTTAGTTTAGCTCTAATAAGGATTATTCTAAGGGAAGAAATAGAAAATGTTATAAAGATATGAGTACCACTGGGTGGCTCAGTCGTTAAGCGTCTGCCTTCGGCTCAGGTCATGATGCCAGGGTCCTGGGATCGAGGCCCACATTGGGCTCCCTGCTCAGCAGGAAGCCTGCTTCTCCCTCTCCCACTCCCCCTGCTTGTGTTCCCTCTCTCTCTTTGTCTTTCTGTGTCAAATAAATAAATACAATCTTAAAAAAATATATATATATGGGTGCCAAATGGAACCTTAGGGGTGATCTTATCCAGCCCTTCCTTTCATGAAACTCTCGTGTCTGATCAAGTTCTATGCCATCTTTTAGAGATGAGGAAAAATTAAGAGTGAAATGTTATGTCTGCTCACTCAAGTATTTGCACTTTGAACAGTTTCTTCTATATCAACCTCCCTATTCCTTGTTTTCTCCACACCCATTTTCTCACACATCTTGATCCTCTGCTTCGTTCCCTTTCTCCAGAATGTAAGATTTTTTCCTTCTTATCAAAATGTTCCTTCTCCCTCTGTCTAGCTATAGTAACATCTTGTCCTCCTGTTCAGTCAAACTTCTTGACAGAAGACTTATTCTTTCAAAATGTCTCCATTTCTCATTGCCCATATACTTTTTTAAACTACTGCCATCGTGTTTTATATCTCTAGCACTCCAAAACTTCCATACATTCATAAGATGATGAAGGACAACCCTGTTGGTAATCCAACAGACTCTGCGGTTCTTCCCATTGTAGATTATGCTGTAACATTAGACGATGGCGATCATTGTCTCTTTCTGACTCTCTTTGCCCCAGTTTCCTCTTCTAAAAAATGGGGATTATTTCTGCAAACATTAGCAGTTGAGTCTTAAGAATGAAAACATTCCTTTTTGATTAATGTCTAGTTTCATTCTTTTCATAAGAAAGTTATGACAAATGTGTGTCTCTGCTTTCTTCTCAATTCTTTTCTCTTCTATCCATAAATACCACTGATAAAATTAACTGACTAAATTGAGTTTGATATCAAATCATTCACTCATTTCTTTCACGCAGCAGATATTTATAAGCAGAGTACCAGGCACCCTGCCATGAACAGAGAGATATTTCCAGCAAATCTGATATAGTGGAAGAACATGGAGCTGTAGTCAGATGAATCAGTATTCGTATCCCAGCTCTCGCCGAATACTCTATGACTTTGATTAGGGTTTATTTCTTCTGACTTTTGTTTTCTCATCTGTGAAATAGTGACAAAAATACATATTTGCCATACAAATTGTATAGTAAAATCTAAAGATCATATTCATCAAGTACATAGCACAGTGCTGGGCACCGTGTTGATATGTTTAAACTATTAGCATTCCACTATACTTTTTCTAAGTAATCAAAAAACCATATTAGTTTTACAGGTTCTATATGTCCTCAGCCCTTTTCCTTTGTCTTCGTGAAGAATTTCCTTTCATTTTATAATACTCATGTCAGCTATCACCTACTTAGGAAGCTTCTCTTAGCAACGTTTCTATTCCTCCCCCATCCTGAAAGAATTGATCATGGCCTCTTCTGTGCTCCCTCTGTGTCTCCAAGATAACTTCCTGTTCCACGTACACAGTGTAACAAATGTGTCTCTCCTAATAGACTGTGTGCTCCTCCTGGACAGAAGCCATGTCTTTCATACGTATATCCCAAATTTGAAATCAAGCTTAGAGCCACTTAGGCAACCCAAAAATGATTGATTCTTAAACAGATTAAACCATGCTTTAAGATACAAAAGACTTTCATTATACATAAAATAGACAACATCAAATTTACTGAAGTTTTATTTGGTAAATATTTTCTCTGTACCTATTATATCTGAATGACAATGAGATAAAATAGTTATTACCTGATCTAAATAATTCAGCATATATCTAGCAAACAAAATTATTTCTTTAATTCAGTGTCTTCTGAATGTTGGCATATATGTTTTGTGTTACAAATAAGTGCTTTACATACTTTTAGAGATAACTATAATATCAAAATGTTCAAATTCTGGTTTAAATTAACAAAGATATGCCCGAGATAAGCCTTCAGTTTTAAAGTGAGGTTATTTCTTCTTTAAATGCATTGATTCAGATAAATATAATAAGATTATTTTGTCATTTGTTGTACTTTTAAAAATTTAAATAATTCTTATTTATGTCATTGTTTTAAATCTCAGACATAATAGTTTCATAGTTTGAAAAACTATGCCAAATTAAGGATTGGCCAGTCAGATTGGTGTTTCATTTCGGCATGTGGTCATTCTCATTTTGATTATTAATATGATTCTTTTCTGTTATTATTTTATGGAATGTGCCATCATAAAGCTTTTAAAATGTTAGTATCCTAAAATGTAGAAATAGGGAAGATGTTTGGCTGGCAAATAGTTTTAATATTCAACCATATAAATTTACTTACTGGCTTTTATAATTACAAGTGAAGAAAATAAAATAAGATTTATCTTTCATGTGACTTTAATGAGTAAAAGCCTTACAAATCACACATTCATATTGTTAAGGGTAGAATGTTCTACTTATAAAAATGTATGTTTCATCATTAATCCCCAGCTTTTATATCAGAATTATGAAGGACTACCACAAGCAAGAAGTTGAATTTTCAATGTCTTAATGGTAACAGTGAACATTGATTGTTAAAAAGGAATTTATATTTTACTTCATAGTACCACATATATAATACATAAGAGTGTATGAACATGTGTAAAGTATGTATTCAACATAAATCCAAAGCTGGGGCTGGCATTACAAATTCTTAAAATCTATAAAATGACTCTAAACCTGATTTCCTACAGTTACTGGTCTGTAGCATATTGCTGTTCGGGTAATTTCAAGTCATTCAAGATGATTAACGCTGATTCCCTAACATCCCGGAGAAATATATTAAGTATACCCTATTGAAACCAATTCCGAAACTATTACTGTTTGATAACTTTTCACTGATCTTGATGTTGAAATTGAAAATAAAAAGTTAAGTGACATGGAGTAAATGATATTAATAGCTCTGAGGGATTTAGGAACTAGAATAACCTTGAAACTTTTAGAAACTGGTTCATAAAGGCAAGAAAAACTCTAGTGTTAAGTTTAACCACAATTTTGAGTCAAGAAAAAGAACTATACAAACAACAAGATGGTGGAAAAACTAATACATCACAACCTGGTGGGATCAACAAGGCCCTTGTGTTTGAAAGAAATTAATTATATTTGTTATTTCTGATTAAGAGCAGGAAGAATAGGAGGATCATAGGATATTTTTATATGTAAAGATCAACTTTAAAAAGATGAATTTTATTGTTTCAATCCTTTTTAAGGAAATATTAAATTGATTTATACAAAGACATAGGCTTAATAGAGATATTCTATTACAAAAAATACCTCCACACTGAAATTTGTACCAAGGGGCACCTGGGTGGCTCCATGGGTTAAAGCCTCTGCCTTCGGCTCAGGTCATGATTCCGGGGTCCTGGGATCGAGACCCGTGTTGGGCTCTCTGCTCAGCGGGGAGCCTGCTTTCCCCTGTCTCTCCCTCTCTGCCTGTATCTCTGCCTACTTGTGATCTCTGTCGAACAAATAAATATAATCTTTAAAAAAAAAAAAAGAAATTTGTACTAAGGTAAATGTATGCAAAAGTCAGACATTATCTTTATGCTATTCTTATTACCATTCTTCCACTTCAGTGTCTAAGCAGATCAGTGAACTTGGGCAGAAATTGGAAAGGAGCAAATGAACAACACAAGTAGTCATACAGTACCCATGCTACTGGAGTGAAGTTTGTTCAGTTTAGCAGAGAGAAAACTGAAGGGAGACACGACAGCTGCCTGCAAGCGTGTGCAGGTTTGTCATAAGGGGAGTACATGACTGGATTTTTTCTCTCTGTAGAAAGACAAACCACTGGAAATGGGCATAAATTATAGCAAGGGAGAGTTGTGTTTGTTTTATGTTCTATTTCTGAAAATGATTTTATCTGACTTACAAAATCAAATAGAATATAAATCAGAATATGGGGCACCTGGGTGGCTCAGTGGGTTAAGCCTCTGCCTTCAGCTCAGGTCATGATCCCAGGGTCCTGGGATCGAGCCCCGTATTGGGCTCTCTGCTCGGCAGGGAGCCTGCTTCCCCCTCTCTCTCTGCCTGCCTCTCTGCCTACTTGTGATCTCTCTGTCTGTCAAATAAATAAATAAAATCTTAAAAAAAAAAAAAAGAATATAAATCAGAATAATAAAGACCAAAGAGCTAAAACAAAGTGGGAAAGTAGCTGTTGTTGAAAACTGAAATGTAATAGTGATTTTTGCTTGATCTTGAGTTTACCTTGTGCTTCTAACAGCTAAAGAAAGGGGTAGGGTGAGGGACATGGTGGGTTACAGGGCTAGTCCTTGTTGTCTGCACAGGAGAGTTAATAATTAAAGGGGAGCACCATGCAAATCTCTTATAGCTTTATGTCCTCTAGCACGCAACAGAATAGCTATGTGATTTAATAGTTTCTTCAGTGATTGATTGATTGGGTGATTGGTGTTTAGTGATCATTTTTTGTTGAATTCTATTCTACTATATATGCTTAGTGACTGTGTGCCTATGCCAACTGAATAGAAATTTCTGGTATTTTTATCTTATCCAACTTATTTTCTGCATTTGGCCCTACTTTGAAACATCTAAAACACTAGGTATTTTTATGCTAAGATCTTTTGAATTTTGAAGTGCCACATTCTGAATGTTATTCCTTATTTCTGCCAAAAGATTATATAATGATGTATAAAACTGTGACTTTATGTGGAAAATAAATTTGGCTCAATTTAATATTCTGGGCACAAACTTAGTGTCAGCTGCACTAAAACTTGTTCTTTCTGGTAGATGTTCTACAAGATCTGAGTTGATCATTTAAAAGGACACTTTCAAACACTCACCTCATTAAGTGGTTCAGGGAATCCATTTGCAAGTAGCTCCTTCTGACGGATCTATCTGTATACAACTCTCCAGATCAGTTATTCTCCAAGTGTCTTTTTTTTTCTTTAATGTTTAAGGTGTAATAATAATGGCTGCCTTTTTTTTTTTCTGGTCATAATTTTTTTCCATCTTTTACAACATAGAGCTCTGACATCCCATCTAGGTGCTTGTCCAAATGCTTGAGATTATGCTAAAGACCTTTTGAGGAAGATTTTGGCTGGGAAGGATTCTTTTAGTCCATTTTTATGAATAAAATGGAATGGCTCCATGGCTCAGACACATAATCAGTGGAGACAATAAATGTTTCTAATAAAATATCAGCTGCTTGAATTTCTGGTTTTAAAACAAGGACACTGAACTGTGAAACAGTTGGATCCGGAGTTCTCAAACTTCTGCGCACTCTGACTGAGGCTGGTCACTTCATTATCTGTGACACTACACTTTACCATACTTCCATGTCCTCTGTAAAGCAGGCAGTTAAAATAGAATGTTAAGAACCTTTTCTATGCAAACTGTGTATACATATCAGGAAACATTTTGTTTTCAAGGATTAAAACCACATTTAAGCTAACGTAAGTCAAATGGATTATTTATTGAAAACCCTGTGGACCAAAGCATAGCTAAGCCAATGACGAGCGTGAATTGGAATCGGGAAGTCAGGAACTAAATCAAAACAGCCTAGTTTTTGGCTGCACACTGCACTTCTTGTGTCTGTTGATCTCTTTTTTGCCATATTGGCTGGTATTCCCTGCTCGCTCGTGGCCAGACATCGGTTCCCAGCCTCAACTCTAGATCACTCAGTTCCGGTTCCCGTAACATTCTGACTCACTCAGTCAGTCTTCGTCCAATTTCAACATTCTCCAGAAAGAGAATCCTGTTGGCTCAGTTCAGCCTATGCAGTGGCTTCCCTGGGATCAGTGTCCTCATTTAACCTCCCAGGCTATGGCCATGGGAAAGGGTTAGGACAGTCAGGTGTTACAAAAAGGTTTGTCTAGGTTTATCTTTCAGCACAGGTTACACTTGGGACACAGTTTCCGAAAAGGCGTGAGGGCTGGGAAGCACCTAGAGTGTGTTATAAGAATTACTCACATTTTAGAGATGATGGAATTGAAGCTAAAGGAGGTCAAGAAACTATTTTAATGTAACAATTCTACTAAGGATTAGAAACAAAATTTGAACCAAAATATATTCTTATTGCAAATCCAATGATCTCAGCATGAAACTTTCTTGGTTGAGAAGATAAATCTCCAGGTCAGAAGTGACCCCTTCCAACATTTAAATTAACTGTACCATGGATTCATCTCTAATTCACAAATCAATACTTGCGTTAATTAACTCAATTGCTTAGGTGCCAAAAGCTTGCTTTTGATGTTTGTCAACGATGCCTTACCTAGTCTGTTTTTCTATACAGTGTTTCTCAACACTTGCCCATTGATCAAGTACAAGCTCTACATCCTAATCAGCCGGACAACTGGGTTAAATACAGAGGCTGGGCCCAACTTCAGCCCCTTGAAACAAATTCTAGGGTGGAGTCTTGGACTGTATGTTTTCTACAAGCTCCCCAGGTGACTTTTGTAAATGCAATGGTTTGTGTCCTCAAAGTTCAGTGTCTATTAGAACAAATAGCAATGTACCATATTATTTTAATTCTCCACATATTTTTGCTTAAAATGTTATGTTACATTAAGTTTTATTTGCATAAGACTCTGAAAATTTTCATTGTGGCTATCTGTTGGGGTTCTCTTAGTTTAATGATAACATGCATGTTAGCATGAGATGGAGAAGAGTGGCATCCCACTTTTTATGATCTGTGCGCTGAGCTGATGGCCTGGAGTAAGCCACTGATTGATTACAAGTTAATTCATGTATTCATTCATTCAAAGAAACACTTACTGAATACAGTGTGGCACATATTTTGGTTCTCTAATGTCTCTGAATGAATATGCTTATATTTTTCGGGGAATAGGAGAAGAACGTAGGACCCAAGAGATTCAGTTGATTTGGTTCTTGTTGATTATTTTTGCATGATTTGCCTTTTTCCTCAATGCTGAAGTTGTCTTTTCAGCCAATAGTGAGGAGGGGTCCTGACTTGCCTGTGCAGCCTGCAAAATTTATCAGCTTATGAAAATGCCTAAAGTGCTGAGTCATGCCTGCCAATGGAACAGGCCAGTCTGCCCCTTCCCTGCAGCTCAGTGAATGTTCTCTACCAGGGCTGCGTAATCCCTATTTTTTCATAACTCTATTTCTACCCTCAAAATGAGCCTCAGACTAAACAAAGCATTCAATAAACTTATCAGTATTTTCTCTGTTCAAATCAGTAGCATCTAAGTCCCTCTTGTAAGGACCCTCTGCTTTGGTTACTGGATAGAAAAAAAAACAAAACAAACAAACATTTAAAAGTGCTATGTCTCTAGTTTCTAAACATTGCTCAACAATTTCCTGAGGTAAATACCTTTCCTTGTAGTCAGTGTTTAAAGGAATTAAGTTAGTTAGATTCATTTTGTGATTTTTCTAAAGAAAAAAGGAGAAGAAAGAAAAAAAAATCACTTTCATCTCAGCTGACTGCAAGCAGTGCTGCTCCAGAAAGAAATGATTTGATTTCCAGCTTCTCCACAGCGTCTCTATACTGCATTAGTACGCTGCTGCAAAGCTGTGCATTGTATAACTTTCCCCATCAGGCAGTCAGCTGCTTAGCTCTCTTTCCCATAAAAGTCATTGTTCAAGAAAGGGCAAAAATAAAAATACAATCCAGGTTAGTTCATATGTCCTGACATGTTTCATGCTGATTATGGTACAATAAAATGCTTGTAACTGAAAGAGAATGTAATTGTAGCTTGAATTATCTTGGTAAATTGGGTTATTTTAAAACAGAAATCTCAGGAAAATGAAATTTTAGCATAGATTATTTAGTTAGGAGTAACAAATAGCAATATGAATAAATGTAATCTAATACATAAAATATTAGATTTGTGATGACCGCTACTATTCTTTTCTGGGTAGAGTGTTACATAAAACAGACAATATCATCCAAAGGCCAACTCATAATATAATATAAAACATTAGATTTTGGAATTTAGAATATGTTGAGGGGATTTTTGCCTTAAAATATGAATTTTATTTAACAATTATTCATTAACCAAAGGTTTTGGAGGGCCTGTTAAGTATGTTATTCTTCTGGGTGTTACCAGAGATGAAAGGGGGTTTGTAGCTAAGGTATATATATAACATATGAGTTACATTTTACAAAAATATCTGTCTTGTGCCCAGTGAGTGGTAAAGGCAACATAAGCCAGGACTGTGGTGACTGGGGAAGGTGTTAGGGCCTGACGGTTCAAGGAGAGCTAAATGTTGCCAGATTCTTACTCATCCCTTCCCTTTTGCTTGGAAGGCACTGTATAACCTCTCAGACTGTAGGCAGGGTATAATTGCTTTATCTCTTAGAGGTTTGTGACTCACACAAATGTTTAAGAGCATTTTTCTCCTTGTTATTATGGTTATTCATGTTCAGCAGTTGTTTCCTTAGTGATCTGAATTGCCTTCTTTTTCTTTCATTCTTGAGTTTATACGCATACGACCTGCTGAGTCAAGAGCAGAGCGATAAAATCAACAAAGGGGACAAGTCACTGATGTGGAAGGATGCATTACCCAAATCTTTGAAGATAGTTCATACTGTTTATAAGAGAAGAAACCTGACTATCTAGTGCAGGAGGAAGGACATGTTATCTCTGCCATGAGTTTGCTTTCCAGAGCCTTCTATTTGACATTTTTGTTAAAAATAAAAACCAATATTATTCATTTAACCACCATGAGTTACACACATAGTGAGGCCATAATGAAATTAATAAACTTGATCTGTCTTGCTGTTTTATTTTTATTGCCATCTCTCCACCATTGATGAAAATCTTCTTCTCGCTGTTTTAACATTCAACCATTTTCCACTTGCAAAAAATAAAGCCCAGTACTGATTCCCTTCAGCAGTTAAGGACTGTCTTCAAGAACAGTTCTAGGAGTGAGTTCTTTCTGGGGCTACCTTATTTTCTGCCCCCATCTATCCTTTCTCCCTGGCATGTGATGATTTTATCAGAAAATCCCCACTAAAATTAGTTCAGCCGTAAATATCCCTCCACTGAAGTTAACAGTTCCCGCCCAAGCCCACACGATACCTCTTCCCACCAAAAAAGAATCCCCGGGCCTCTGTCTTGACTCACTTTGCTACAGAGAAATGAGTTAGATGTTGAGAAATATGCACTCTTTAAATTCATGTTGATACATGAACATTTCATCCTTAGCAAAGATCTTTGTCTTTTAAAAGGGAATGCATGTTAACTGAACAGAAAGTGTTAACTAGTTGAATTTTAGGCAATGTGAAAAGAATTTTTAGCAGGGAAGCCTTTTTTCAGATTTAGGATTTAGTAAACAAAAATACAGGAAGTGTGAATTTCAGATAAACAATAAATTATTTTTTGAATAGGTATGCCTGAAATATTGTATGGGATATGCTCATACTTAAAAAAAAAATAAAAAAAAATAAAAATGAATCTGTTGTTTATCTGAGGTTCAAATTTAACTGGGTGTCATGTATTTTTTCTGGCAACAGTATTGAAATTTCTTAAATTATCTTGATGGTTACAGGTATCCTCCGTGGCTTCAGAGGGCCTTGGCTCTCCCTACCTCCAGTCAGGTTAGGAGCTGGCCTTTGAACACGATTACATTTCCTCCATCCAGCTCTCTACCCTGAAAAGAACAGCAGCTGTTGCTACAAATCTAGCACTTTTCTAGGCCAACTCTGTAACGTTTTAACGACAGTAATGCCCTGCCTGCCCAGGAGCTTTGGGAATTTACTGGAGGCAGGACTGGAGTGACAGTCGAGAAATATTTGGGAAAAATTTAAGCAGAAGGGAAAGCAATTTGAATGTAAGCGTTAGTGGAATGTAATAATTGTATTTAAATTATTTATAAGGTTTTATTTAACAAAGTATATATTTAAATGACTTCAGCTGCCACCTGCTATTGAAGATAACAAAAAGGAAATTTTTCTCAGTATTTACGGAATGTTAGAAAACATTTTGAGATGGAGGAACAGATATGGATCCAAAAGCATGCCTGTTTTCTCCTTTTTTTTTTTTTTTTTAAGAATTTGTGTGTTAACTATCGCTTTCCAGTTTTTCATCACTGACATCTGACAAAAGGCAGTGGCAACCACAAAAATGGGTAAGTGGAAAGAACGTGGGACTTGCACTGAACTTTATGTTTTCTTGTCTTACGTGTTTCTTTACATTCAGTTTGATGTACCAGATGTATTTTTAAATGATACGAGCTTGAAAATGTGCATGTAGATTAGAGGAAAATCACTCTGGCCTGATAATTTTGTGTGAGACACTGAATACAGATGACACAACAGTTGCCCAATTATTAAAAAGTGGTTTACTGATCAGAATTCAGCCCAGCATTGCAGTTTGCTGCACACACATGCACACGCCCACACATGGACTTGACTCGTGGGGTTAGGGAGGATGGCCAGTTTTTCATGCTTCAGTCTTCTGTGTCCATTTCCTTCCTCTCTGGGACTAAAAAAAAAAAAAAAAAAAAAAGAATCCACTAAGATCAGAAATACCTAATTTTCCAAGTAACCTAAAGTCTATTTCATAAGGCAGCCTATAAAAGGAATTTGCTTACATTCCAATATTTCCAATATTGTTCTTTCCCCTTTGGCAACTTCTATCCTTCCCAGCCCTGCCCAGGACCTTGTGCATGGTATGCATTCAGTAAATAGTTCAGGGATGAACAAAATTGATTGCACATACTGCATGTCACAAACCAGACAGGAATAGACCCGGCTAGGGCTCTGCTGTGACAGATGTGCTGGACATCTGGTAGCGTCCCCCTCTAGGTGATCATCATCTGCTGATGGGCACTCAATCTATATAAAACTATAACCATACCTAAAGGGTCACTTTAACCCAGACCAGTATTCCACAAAAGGAATGTAGTGAGAATGACTGAAGCCACAGAACAGACTAAAAGCTGCTAACCTAAGTATTGCATATAATAAATTAAGCAAATTTTATTGGACAGATGATACATGACATATACAGAAAATTCAATATAGTGAGTTTCTGAATCAGGACATTATCCTTCCTCTTGTAAGATCAATTTTCTATAAGTTCTTTTAGCTTACCCTGTACCCATATGGTTCTCCTTTGAACAAGAGTTCATAGCAATAATTGCAGTAATTTTATTACTTTGCCTATCATTGTTCCACGTTCAGATTTTATATATATAATCTTTATCAACTCTGATAACTTCTGGTCTCAATTTCTTATAATTCAAGAGAATTACTTTTGTCTTGAGGCCACTTGGAAAACTGAAAGTGTCCAATAACTCAGGGTGGTTAATTTGTGTGCGACACTCCCCTCTCCCCATGTCTCCCACCATGTCTTTCTCTCATTCTTCACCAGGTAGCTCTGTCCTCGGTCTACCCAGCTGCCTCTGGTTCTGGCCATATTTCCCCACACGTCAGAGCTGTGCCCTGAGCAGTTTCACTGTGTGATGAGGGGGCTTCATAAGAATTCCCTTGAATGGGAGAGTAACTTCAAGTTGAGTTTATGCTAAAGAAGAACCCCTGAGCAGAATTCCACACTCCAGGACATTTTCCGTCCAACACCATTTAAACACATGGCTACAGTATCTCACTTCACACTCTTGAGTTTTCAGGCAGCACACATAACAGTGAAGGGGAAAACCCATATACAAATAAAAAATAAGAGAAAAAAACCTATGAGTTTTTAAGGACGCTAATGCCTAGACATTCAGTAAAGATAGTACCAAAGTCTGATCATGCCTACCATGAGACCTGAAAGGGTTTATGTATTGATTGAAAATACTGCATTATTTCCCTGAAATAGTTATTAAAGTAGATACTGGCAAAAAGGGAGCGTGACAATTTTTCCCTCCACATCTTGTGTTAAAATGTTAGTGCTAGTGCTGACTTCTTTTTTCCTCAACCGGAATTGCACCAAGTAAGCCTGATTTTTTCTCTCCCATTATTATCCCATAGCAAAGGACAAACGCTGACTCTAGCACTTTCCCTGGCTGCTCCTTACAGCTGCCTAACTCCCACCTTTACCAGCACCACAGGCGCAAATAAATGATTGGCATTGCCTGAAAGAAAGCAGCAAGAATAATGGCCTTCATTCTTTCTATATCTTTGTGAGGTTTATATTAAATTACTTTTAAACAGTGGTTTTGGAAAAATATTGAATGGACTCCTGACATTTCTACAGACAGAGGGGAAGGGCGGGGAGTGTGAGGAAGATGAGCTACAGAAGTGAGATGAGTGGCTGGGGAAAAGGGCAGAAATGGAGGATCAAGGAGAGCTGGAAGAGAAGAAAACGAGCAAGGAGAAAGGGAAGGAAAGCAGATGAACAGGCCTGACCACTGTGCTTCTGCTCCTTCTATAATCCACTCTGTTGAAAACCTGCCCTGTATAACCTGGACTTAGGCTGTGCCTTCCTCAGTGCCCACCACACAGGCATGAGAGGCTCTCTGTGCTTCTGTCACACCTCAGTATCTCCAAGTGTCCAACCACAGACACAGCCCAAAGAGACTTCTAGTCTTTCTCTCTACCCTCCCAAACCTCTGTGGCCGGACCACACACCCACCAAAATTAGAGCAATTACTTTCAAACATAGAAGACTTCTTTATGAAGAGACTTTAATTGAAACAATTTGTTTATAATTAAGGTTCTTGCAGTAATCTTGATAGAAACTAAGTTGTGTCAGCGAATATCATTCAGTTATCCTGAGTAGGATGATCAAGAAGAGATCCTGAATTTCACAGGGTTTTATAATGTGGGCTAGCCACCATCCTACTTTCTATGGCTGTCTTTCAAGGGGAAAAAAACCCATCCTAATGATATTATGTTCTTCATGACAGAACTACTGGCAGGTCTGAATCTCATTCAAAAGTTGTATTTGAGAGAGACGTTTCTGTATCATTTGTTAAATCGGTTTAGCAATCTGGTCATTGATTAGTGGCTTTTGCTCACAGATTAGTTAGCTTTGCTGTGTTAAATCAACCCAGAAGTTTCAGTGATGTATATAAACTTGTTAGTGGTTACTGGCTGGCTCTGACAGCTCTGTCTACCAGTCTTCCTGTTCCAGGACCCAGGCAGAAGAAGCAGGCTCTATTTGAGACATGCCATTCTCAGGAATGAGGGAAAAGAAAAAGGCTGGGTGGAACCACAACACAGCCTTCCGTGCGGTTGAGCTTCCGTGTGGTTGAAGACTGTTTGTCTTCTCCGCTCATATTGGCCAAGCAAGTCACCTAGTCAAAGGGACAATGGGTCAAGGAAGTACATTCCAGGAACATCACCTGCCCAGAGGGGCTGCAAGTCACAAGGCAATAGGTGGAGAGTATCCTCCCATCAAGGGAAGCAGTGATTCTCACCTCAATTCAATTCCATGGGGCACTTGTTACAGCCTTTTGGTTCCATTACACCTGCTGCCAGTGTGCAATGCTCAACATAAAGAGGAGTTTGGGGCAAGACTAAGCTTCTGCCTATCAAGGATCTCCTCTGTCAGCTGTCCCCTCTGAGATGTTATCGCCTGCCTAAGGCTCTGCCACCCCCTTCCCCATCTAGAGACTCTAACTGTTCACAGCAGCATCTCTCTCCCCCATCTCCCTGCTCTGGGTCTTTAAACCTCATGTCTGCGGTGCATGTGTCAGAGTTGACCCAGAGGAAGGAAAGCATGGACTTCATGCAGCCTCTGTTTACTGCTCTACTACAATTCATGAGGTGATAAAGACCTTACCATTCAATCTGCTTGAAATGATAAAAATATCTATACAAGCAGAGCACACACAAATTTATATTTCAATAAATGGTGCCACCACATAACAAGTTTTCTAAAGGCTGAGGCTCTCGGTACAAGTGTAGGACACAAATGTGCCAGCACTTCCCACTGTCGATGCATCTTTTTTTAAAAAATATTTTATTTATTTTTTTTTTTGACAGAGAGAGAGAGACACAGTGAGAGAGGGAACAGAAGCAGGGGGAGTGGGAGAGGGAGAAGCAGGCTTCCTGCTGAGCAGGGAGCCTGATGCGGGGCTTGATCCCAGGCAGGCACTTAATGACTGAGCCACCCAGGCGGCCCTCAATGCATCTTTTTACTCAGAAATACACTAAGTACAAGATACGTGCTGTACTGAGTAGTAGTTGAGTGGTTTCTGGGATTCAGGGAACAAATTGATGGTATAGTTAAAGGGATTGTATGGAAATTACAGTTGGCCATAGGAATGGACCCAGTGAACTGTTTTGCCTAATAAAATTTACCATAGGTCAAAGGAAAATAGGACTGAAGGCAGGATGATATCTATTTGAGTTAAGTTTAAGTAGGAAGGTTCTCTGTGGAGCAAGAATACAAGTGTTTGGGCTTCAACAGTATATGTATGGTCAAGTGCATTATGGGAACAGATTTTGAATGATTCAGTGTATTTTTTTTTCAATTCACTAAATACTGCCTCAAACATATTGCCAAACCAAGATATATTCAAAGTTAACTCCAATTGATGGGATTGGGACATTAGGTCCTATTTTGTTTTTCTAAACATGTAATTCAATCATTATACATTGAAGCAAGAGCGCCTAGTAATCACACAATTTTATTAATTAAAAAGTAATGCATTGTATATTTCTTGATTCTAAACATCCCTAGAATAGAGTGTTTTATTTTGGTTCAACATATAGCATTTTTTATTCTACTCTTTGTGTTAAATTTGCATTAGCATCTGAAGTAAATATAGACCATCTATTCAACAGAGTAATAAATGATGTCGATTTGAACAGAGTAGTTTATTGATATTGGATCAACTTAAGGCTCTAGTGGATTGAGTGAATTTTGGAGCTTGTGGTTTATTATTCAAAGTCCCTGAAAAACACTCTTAAGATACACAATGTAGATATCAATATATGTTAGATACATGACCTTATTTTAAATGGAATCGACATATAGCATTAAAAAATTTAGAGATGGATTATAAAAATTTTAAAGAATGTAAGTGTTTTAGACACATGGATGAAATATGTTGTTTAATCTCAATTATCATACTTAAAATGGATATTATTAAAAACCAAATGAAATAGAGACTTTTTAACACACATACCAAACCAAATTATTTCTAGAAAAGAAATTTGTAAAACAATATTTCCTAGGCTTGTGAAATTCCATGTAAAAAGCACTTTCTTTCTTGGGTGTGAAAAAAAAGAGTTATGTGAGATCACAACTGTAAGAATAACATTTTACCTAGTTATTTTTATTATTATTGGCAGCAACATTCTTTTGTAAAATGGGTGGCAGATACACCACAAAACCAACGGAAACACTTCATGAATTGCCATGCCCAGATGGTTTATATGCCCAGAATAGTAATGGGACTGTACAGGAGCTGACAGTCATTTTGGCAGGAGTCTGTTTGGTTTCTCCTCAGCATGAAAATCAAACCACTTTAAAGACAGAATTGCAGATATAGGAATTTTATTTCCCCACCTCAAATTATGTAGTATAAGGGTATCAAGATATATTAAGTATTTAATTATAACTTTGGTGTTAGGAAATCTTTGGGGAAATTGAAGTGGGGCAGATGAATTCAAGAAAGTGATCTGCTCAGTAGATAACTAGAAATAACCAGGTTTAGCGAAACATAAAAAAGTTATTTAAGAGTGGAGGATGGGCTAGATGGGGGATGAGGATTGAGGAGGGCACTTGTAATGAGCACTGGGTTTTGTATGTAAGCGATGAATCACTGAGTTCTACTCCTGAAACTAATATTGCACATGTGTTAACTAACTAAAATTTAAACTAAAAAAAAAAAAAAAAAAGAAATGATAAACAAAGGTTACTGACATAAAGTATAAATTGACAGTGGAAATATAGTTCATTAGATTTTAAGTCTGCATGATATAGTTTCTAAATTTAAATATTACAATTACCTTTTTCTTTTGATGTCAGATTTTCTAAGATAGTCTCCATTTCCGCAAAACACTTTATTTACTAGATTTGTTTCAGGTATCTTTAAGGAATATAATTTGAGTGTTTTACATGTCTCTAAAGAATATAATTCGAGTGAATATTAGTTTAATGTGGCTACTTATGTTGTATTTACGTACACTTTACTAGGTTTAAGATCATGTAAGTGCTTGAAAATTATTTTGTAACTGCTAGATATGGACAGGCAGTGGTTTGGGAATCAGGGAATAAAAATTCTGATCCCAGTTCTGCCATTATTAAGCTGTGTGACCCTGGACATATCACATACTTATTTTGGATTTTGGAAGCACAAAAATTCTAAAAAAAGAAATGTCCACTTTGCTTTGATTCAGTTTGTTTCCTGTTAAGTGAGAGGGATAAATTAGACAATCCTTAACTCTTCTTTAAATGTTTGCCATTTTTTTATCTTATGATGACTTTTCTTTGTCTGAGTCTCTTAAAATACCTTACTTAATGTTTCAGAAGTTCAGAGGTTGAGGCAAAGTAAGTCATCTTGGCCTGAAAGCCTGTCTTGTAGACTCCAGTGACCCCATCCTCATCAGCATCAAAATACTATTACAGTAAGGATTACATATATTCTCCTCTCTGTAAAGAAAAACTTTAAAGCTACAATCTGAGAAAACATAAAGCTGTATGTTGGGTTCACTCATCAGTTGGTCAATTGATTTTTTTTCCCTGTAAATTTTTTCCAGGGCCAGATAAAGTATGAAATAGTAGTAATAATTTAATAACTCATAATGGTAGAAGCTTGAAGGAGAAGATGAGGATTGTCTCACCAGGTTGGTGGTGGGAGGGGTAGGCAGTGGAGATGGAGGATTACTTTTCGGGTTTAGAAACAACATGGAATTTAAGGACACAGTGGAAGCAAAAATATCTCATCAGAAGTTAACAGTTATGCTATTCTTTGCCTAAACCCACGATGACATTAGAATGCAAAGTTGTGGGTATTAGTAGTCTCTTAGGGGGAACGTTAAATAGCATCTGTCTTTCTCACCCACATACTGAACCAAGAGAAAAATTAAACAGAGGACTAAGATAGATACGTAACAAAATATCACCTTCATAGCTCATAGAAGTTTGTTTGGAGGATGTAGCTTTGTGTGAAAGCCCAAAAAAGCCTGCAAACCAAACTCCAGAGTTAACCAGACCCGCACACCCAGGCCCAAGTTGTCACAGATCGAAGTGCTTCCCAAAAAGAAGTTACATAGTCATTAACTTATAAAAGGCCAAACTTCTTCACATACAAAGCATTTATAAGATTGCCTTCATGTTTAAGGCTTTCTGTGTGAAATCCTGCAATGAAAAGGAAATACTTCATTCTGAGCTATTTTAGACATTTCCATTTGGGTGGGGAAATTCAGGTGCCCAAAGGTGTCTGAACTATGAGTACTCATGAGTTAAGATTACTTTAAATGAAGCTATTTTGGGCTCCTGAGTGGCTCAGTGGGTTAAGCCTCTGCCTTTGGCTCAGGTCATGATCTCAGGGTCCTGGGATCGAGCCCCACATTGGGCTCTCTGCTAAGCAGGGGGCCTGCTTCCCCCTCTCTCTCTGTCTGCCTCTTTGGCTACTTACTTGTGATCTCTCTGTCAAATAAATAAATATAATCTTTTTAAAAAATAAAATAAATGAAGCTCTTTCACAAGAGTGATCAAAACCATTTTGTTCACCAGTCCAGGCTGCGTTAGTATAAAAATCTTTTGGCTGCCATACACAATTGTTCCAGTCCAGTATGGAATGCATATATAATCTTCTACAGAAAAGAGAGATCAAAATGTCCAGAAGCAGAGACTTCGTCCAGTACTAGAATGTTTGTTATAATAATATAGATAAGGAATTTGGAAAGTCTTAGAAGTGCTACAGAATATTATCATTACTAACTTTCTGATCTTACAAAGCCCCCCCAAGAATGTGTAGTATTACTAAAATGTAATTCTTAAGGTACTGATTTAGCTTTCCCCTTTTTTTATGTTTGATATCATCAGAATGCATCATTTCTTTTATTTATCATTTCTATATTCTGACAAATTTTCCCCTTTTATCTTTCACCCAGATTAATTAATATTGGGCTATTACTTTATTTCGTTTCAATCTCAAATCCTTTTTTTTTTTTTTTTTTTTTAACCACCTTTTTACCACAGCCTCTGGCTTCCATTTATTCTCTTTTGGATTTTTTTCCCTTTATTTTCTTTAGGACTTCTTATCTAATTGTTTTCTACTTTTGTTTTGCTTGGCCTCCTAAAGAGTCATTCTTCTTCCATTTTTCTTTAAAGATTTTATTTATATATTTGAGAAAGCGAGAAAGAGAGAAAGAGTTGGGGCAAGGGGGAACAGGGGCAAAAGGAGAGGGAGAAGCCGGCTTCCCACTGAGCAGGGAGCCCAATGTGGGGTTTGATCCCAGGACCCTGGGATCATGACCTGAGCCAAAGGTAGAAGCTCAACTAACTGAGCCACCCAGGCACCCCTTCCATTTTCCTATTGTCCATTATACTACTTGTTCCCGACATTTTTTTTATTCTTTCAGATTTGCTGTCTGTTAATATATACTTCCCATTATTTTTGTGTTAATTATGGTTCTTTTTTCTTTCTTTCTTTCTTTCTTTCTTTCTTTCTTTTTTGGTTTTCTTTCTTTATTTTGTCTAAATGCATATCCCTATTCCTCTTGAAAATACAGTTGTGTCTGTGAAGTCTTTTCACTAAGAATGTGAACATGTCATCTTACCTCTTTTGAAAGTTAACTTTTTGAAAGTTAGCAAGGGCTCCTCTGTCAACCCAAAGACATCTATAAATGCTTTCTCTTGTAAAGAGAAAGGTGTGAGCCAAAACCACAAATTTTGTGAGGTTCTCCCTTTCCATATGGAATGAGGTATAATTTCACAAAATTAGGACCATTTATTCAGTTAATCATTTTTGTACTAAAGAGTGAAGTTTCCTTTCAAATGTAAATGAAAAACTGGTGATTATTTTTACACTTTTTAGCAAAGTATGTACAAATTCCAAATATTTAGAATTTTTTCTATAGTGTTACTGACAAAATATTAATATTAAATTATATCTGATAGTTTCTAGATATTCCATAAATAAACTTATGGGATAGGTTATAATTTAAAAAATTTATTTATGTAATTAATATAAGATTTTCTTTTAATATTTTATTTATTTATTTGAGAGAGAGACAGCGAGAGAGAGCATGAGCAAGGAGAAGGTCAGAGAGAGAAGCAGACTCCCCATGGAGCCGGGAGCCCAATGTGGGACTCGGTCCCAGGACTCCAGGATCATGACCTGAGCTGAAGGCAGTCACTCAACCAACTGAGCCACCCAGGTGCCCAGTATAAGATTTATTTTTAAATAGGTATTTGAATATAAGGTCTACTTAGAGTTACAAAAACCCCCTCATTAATCTCAGTGGGATGTCATTATAATATGCATGAAGTTGCTCATATATAATAATTCCAGTGTCTGAACTAATTTATAATTATATATAATACAGTTAAAGTGATCATATTTGTAAACATAAAATGCTTTTCTTCTGTCTTCCTGGTTGTTTACTTTTGCAGCTGGAACTCATAGCCAGTAAGCAGGAAGATTTGCCTGGAGGGCTTTTCTCAAATGAGCTATTTCTGGAAAATAGGAAGGCTTTTAAGTAACTTGCTGTTCCATCTACACAATTCCATGGGCAATGATCTCCAACATAGCATTCCCTTTGAAGGGCAGTTGTTGGCCACAGTGATCATATATATTTAAAATATAGCTATATATAAAATCCAAAATATACATATTAAGGAAGTTGCAAAAACAGTGAAATGGAAAGAATGAAACCAAATGGGATGGTCAAAAACATACCAGATAAATGCAAACAAGAAGAAAGTAGGAGTCATAAGATGGTATCAGACAAAACTGTCTTCAGAAGGAAAGATATTAAAGTGAGATGAGGCCTGCTTATGGTAGTAAAGGGTTCAGTCCACTCTGAAGATCACACCAAATAACATAGCATTAAAATTCATAGAACAGGGGCGCCTGGGTGGCTCAGTGGGTTAAAGCCTCTGCCTTCGGCTCCGGTCATGATCCCAGGGTCCTGGGACCGAACCCTGTATCAGGCTCTCTGCTTGGCAGAGAGCCTGATTCCTCCTCTCTCTCTGCCTGCCTCTCTGCCTACTTGTGATCTCTGTCTGTCAAATAAATAAATAAAATCTTTAAAAAGAAAAAAAAATTCATAGAACAAAAATTGCAGGGACTACAAGAATAAATAGAAACACATTAAAAACAGGCTTTAACTTTCCTCTTTCAACTCATAATAGATCAAGTAGAACAAAAATATGTACAGATGTAGAGGATCTAAACAAGGTAAATTTAACTGAGATATACTGAACTCTATAGCTTTAAAACAAAGAAAATCTTTTCTGTGTTCTTGGAAGATCATTTAAAAAAATCTCTATTAGGACAAAAAAAAATTAAGTAAATTCCAAAGAACAGAAATAGTACAAAGTGCATTATTGGATTTTAATACAATAACACTAAACATAAATAAATAAGAAGAAATCTGTCTTTTGGAAATTGTAAATACTTCCTCTTACACAGCTCTTACAATAAAGATAAATTTGAAAAGCAAATTTGAGTTAATTTTAAGAATTTTCTGATTATTTTTGTTTATTTTTCCAAGCTTGTACAATTCTAAAATTTTCTTGTTATTTTTGTGAAGGGTATATTTAATTTATCAATTAATTCAGGAAAATTTTGTATCTTTATTATATTGTATTTCTATCCAAGAAAAGGATGTGTCTTTCCATATATACTTTGTTTTAGATTATTCAAAGATTTTTTAAAAAGAATTCTTACATTGTATTTATGAAATATTCATTAATTATGTTTTCTCCTTCTAAATAGACTATTTTTTAGGGGTGCCTGGGTGGCTCAGTGGGTTAGAGCCTCTGCTTTCAGCTCAGGTCATGATCCCAGCGTCCTGGGATCGAGTCCCACATCGGGCTCTCTGCTCAGCAGGGAGCCTGCTTCCGTTTCTCTCTCTGCCTGCCTCTCTGCCTACTTGTGATCTCTCTGTCAAATAAATAAAATCTTAAAAAAAAAAGTATAATAAATAAATAAATAAATAGACTCTGATTGACCCTTCCACCTAGTATTATGCATTTAAGTTGTCTTGTTTCTAATCTTAGTGGGAAAGGTTCTAGTTTCTTCTATTGTGTTTTTAAATACATATTATTCCTGTAAAGAAAATCTATTGAGTTTCTTATGCTTTTGAAGCCAGACACTTAATTCTCTTACTATTTGTAGGAGTTTTTCAGGTGTTTACCCAATATGCAAATAAGTATAACTTTACTTCCTCTGTCCTAAATGCAATTATTTCTCACTTCTCATTGGATTGGCTTGTACTTTCAGCAAATTGTTAAGTAATAGTGTTGGGTTTTTTCCTTGATTTTACTGAAACTACATCTACTTTGTGAAGTACTGAAAGTACTTTGTGAAGTTTGTTGCTGACTTTGGTGTTCATACAAATGAATATATATATATTTAACATACCATGAAAGTAGCATCGTGTATTGGTGAAAAAAAGTTAGTGTATGCAGTAATTAATGTTGGTTGGGATAACTAAGGGAAAAAAAAAAAAGAGTATCTTATTTCATCTAGAAAACAAATTCCAAACAGAAAAAGATTTAACTTTATAAAATTAAAGCACAAAATTGCTAAAAATGCAAGAAGAGGACTTGATCTATCATATATCCCTCCACTCCCCCAGAACATGGATGCTTCCCTCGGCATGACACAAAATCTAGAAGCCAAAGGAGAATTACAGTTAGATCATCATGTTAACATCCACATGTCTTAACCCGTAGCACAGAAACACCGCCAACTCAGAAAATACATACCTTTTGAAAAGGTCCAAAATTAAATTGTTGATGCCATATCTAAAAAGTTGATATAGATTTAAAAAGAAAGAAGTGAAAATAGGGACTGTTATGTAAATAGGAAGTCACAGAAAAGAAAACCGCTCTTAACCATACGGAAAAAAGTTCAGCTTTCCTCATAGTAAGACAAATGCCAATTAAAACTATATGATCCCATTTTTGTCCCAATCAGATTGGAAATATTGAAAATACAATTTGAAACACATTACATGGTGAAGATGTAAACAGGCACAACATTATATTGCTGTTAGGAGAACCAATACTTCAGAGCAAGTGATTTTGCAGTACCGACACGAAAGACTCACCTTTTACACAGCCAAGTGCATTTTTAGAAACTAATACCACAAGTAGGTCCACAGATATGTAAAAATATGTGTATGAAATATATTAGTTGCAGCTTTATTTAGAATAGCAAAGGACTAGAAACAACCTGAATACTCATAACTGGGCAATTGATTCAATCTATTATAGTACATGGAAACAATGGAAGACCATGTGGCCGATAAAAAGGTGAATCTGTAAAAATTAATAAGGAATGAACTCTATATTATTAAGGGAAAAATGAAAGGTTCAGAAGAGTTTGTATACTAAGATACTATCTGTATGCTTTTTAATAGAAAATGTGAGAATATGCCTACAGTCACGTGACCAGTGTTTACCTATTACATACCTGGAAAAATAAATGGAGACAAAGAACAGTGGTTACCTCTGGGAGTCGAATTGAGCATTGGCGGACAGGTGGTAGGAAGAGTTTACGCTGTATTTTCTTTTAAATGATTTGAATTTATGTCATTTACACATATTTTCTGTCAAAAAACAAATGAGTTAAAAAGGAAAACATCTGTGTCATAATAATTCCTTTATGAGAAAATGTAACATACTTGTTATCCTAAACTTTTATTTCCAAATAAATAGCTTAGCTGCCAGTGTTTTCCTGATGTCTTATGGGAGAGGAAGGGTTGATTTTTGTTTTTTGTTGTTTTTTTAATTTTTAATTTTTTATTAACATATGATGTATTATTTGCCCCAGGGGTACAGGTCTGTGAATCATCAGGCTTACACACTTCACAGCACTCACCATAGCACATACCTTCCCCAATGTCCATAACCCAACCACCCTATCCCTATCCCCCACCCCCATCAACCCTCAGTTTGTTTCATGAGATTAAGAGTCTTTTATGGTTTGTCTCCCTCCCAATCCCATCTTCTTTCATTTTTTCCTTCCCTACCCCCCAAACCCCCTGCCCTGCCTCCCAAATTCCTCATATCAGAGAGATCATATGATAATTGTCTTTCTCTGATTGACTTATTTCGCTCATCCTAATATCCTCTAGTTCCATCCACGTTGTCGCAAATGGCAAGATTTCAATTCTTTTGATGGCTGCATAGTATTCCATTGGGTATATATACCACATTTTCTTTATCCATTCATCTGTTGATTGATATCTAGGCTCTTTCCATAGTTTGGCTATTGTGGACATTGCTGCTATAAACATTCAGGTGCACTTGCCCCTTGGGTCACTACATTTGTATCTTTAGGGTAAATACCCAGTAGTGCGATTGCTGGGTCGTAGGGTAGCTCTATTTTCAACTTTTTGAGGAACCTCCATACTGTTTTCCAGAGTGGCTGCACCAGCTTGCATTTCCACCAACAGTGTAGGAGGGTTCCCCTTTCTCTTCATTCTTGCCAACATCTGTTGTTTCCTGACTTTTTAATTTTAGCCATTCTGACTGGTGTGAGGTGGTATCTCACTGTGGTTTTGATTTTTATTTCCCTGATGCTGAGTGATGCTCAGTACTTTTTCATGAGTCTGTTAGCCATCTGGATGTCTTTTTTGTAGAAATGCCTGTTCATGTCTTCTGCCTATTTCTTGATTGGATTATTTGTTCTTTGAGTGTTGAGTTTGATAAGTTCTTTTTTGATTTTGGATACTGGTCTTATATCTGATATGTCATTTGCAAATATCTGGAAGAGGTAGAGTTTTAAGGTAAAAATATTCCTTTTCCAGCATGCCTGTGGCTCAGTGGGTTAAGCCTTTGCCTTCGGTTCAGGTCATGATCTCAGGGTCCTGGGATCGAGCTCCACATTGGGTTCTCTGCTCAGCAGAGAGCCTGCTTCCTTCTCTCTCTCTGCCCACCTCTCTGTCTACTTGTGATCTCTCTCTCTGTCAAATAAATAAATAAATTCATAAAAAATATTCCTTTTCCATTCATTTAGATTTACTGATTTAATTTTTCTATTCTTCCAGGCCCTGAGCTAATTACAGGTAGACTGTAAGAAGCTCTGAAAGTTTGGTTAGCTCACTTAGTAGACAGAGGGTGCAAATTCAGTCTTGAATGTCCCGCTTGTTTCTGGTCATTTGCTGGAAGACATGGTCATAAACCTCGCAGCAGTGGGAACATCCTCCAGTGAAATTTGAGGGCCCTCTAGAACTCCTCACAAAACAGTCATGGCTGTAGTGTAATTATCGCAGTTTCTGTCCGCCAAAGCTGCAATTAACGGCATCATAGCTTGTTGACCTTAATGAGTTAACAGTTTCCAGATAAAACTCATGGCCAAGCAGGAGCTTAGGCTCTGGGAAGTTTTGGCTCTGTAGTATCTCTGAAATTTGAGCTCATATTAAATATACCTTGAAAGAATACATTTGGGATTTGGCTCCTGGCATCAGATCAGATCTGACTCTGCTGTATGGAGTTGAGTGTTTCCTCAGGTCCTCATGATACATTGAGTACAATGGGACTAGAGCATCAGCACGGATAGCACTATTGCTTTAGTGAAGCAAAACACTTCCGTCCTTGTTGACCTTATCGCACCCTGGCTTCTTCCCCATCACTTTTTCCTGAAATAGGAGAATTCTGCTGTCTTCTCTCACCTAAAGCCCAATCCAGGAATGTCTTCCCAGCTTGGTCTTTTTCTCATTCCTAGTCACATAAAGGGCATTTGTCCGACACGGAACTGTCTCTTTCCGTGTGCATTCAAGAAAGCCAACCCTGGCATGGTTAATGACGTGGGCAGGTCACAGTTCCCAGTATCTCCATCTCAGGTTAGATCAAGACTCAGGTCTCGGGCTCCATCAGTAGTGACTCTCTGGTGGGTTATTAAGGCTGGCTGAGGCAAACAGTTTGATCGGTTTGGCCAGGAGCCACCTGTCAGGGCTGAAGGGTTGGATTTTATATCCTCTCAGAGACAGCGCCTTTCCACTTTTTCCTGTTGATAAGCTCTCCATTGCCTCTGTGGGGATATATCCTCATCTGGGTGGCTCACAGAGTGAACAGCCCATTAGCGACATGATGGTATTTAGCCTAATGTACTTTAATTAAGGCTATAGTTGAATCACTTTCTTAAGTTATGGCACAGTTCCTGTATCGGCAAAGCACAAGTATTAATAAACATGGGACACTTAACAAAACCCGAGTTAGAAAACAGATCTGTTAAGCCAAAGCCAATGAAGCAGAAAGAATGGTGGTCATGCGGGGAAGGGGGATGGAGGATTGATACGCGATGGATATAAAGTTTCAGTTATGCAAGATGACTAAGTACTAGAGAGCTGCGTACAGCCTGTGCCTGTGGCTAACAATACTGTGTTGCACACTTAAAAATTGATTAGAAGGATAGATCTGGTGTTAAATGGTCTTACTACAAAACAATTTATATTTAGCAATTCCATTTCAATTTCATTAGAAACAAAAATCCAATCCTCTGGTTCATATTTCATGACCAGAGTTTATAGACATTAAAATCTTCTTTTAATTTCCTTAGAATATCAGCATCCTTTTTTTTTTTTTTAGGACTTTCATATGCAGAGTAAATGGTAATTAAAATGTGCAGGATGACAAGATGGAGCAAACAGTGCTTGTACCACCAGGACCTGACAGCTTCAACTTCTTCACCAGAGAATCTCTTGCTGCTATTGAAAGACGCATTGCAGAAGAAAAGGCTAAGAATCCCAAACCAGACAAGAAAGATGATGATGAAAATGGCCCAAAGCCAAATAGTGACTTGGAAGCTGGAAAGAACCTTCCTTTTATTTATGGAGACATCCCTCCAGAGATGGTGTCAGAGCCGCTGGAGGACCTGGACCCGTACTATATCAATAAAAAAGTGAGTGGTTTTTTTAAAAATCAGGCATATTTTACAGCTAATTGCCTTTTACATACCTTGGACTATGATAGCACCAATATGTGCCAAATTAGCAGAAAGTCCTTCTGTTTAAGAAATAAAACACATTTGTGTGTGTTCTATGCATATGCATCCACGAGAAATAAATTGATTATATCATAACAGATGGAGCTGTCCCAAATGCACCACAACACATACCTAAAAATAAATGTATGATGTAGGCAGGCAGCTAATTGAACAAATTAAAAAGTTCTCCCCAGAGATTGTATTTACTATATAATTTTATGTGTTTTCCACACTTAAAAATCTGGAAATTATCAAAAGTGATAAATATTTCAAAAATACTAGTATTGGTTTCTCATGGAACAAAATTTGGTGCCACAAGGGTTTCAATTTCTATACCACATTATGTATAATAAGTTAATTTCCTACAGAAACTTTTTCCTAACTAGACAAGAACATTCCTATACAAACTACAGTTTTAAAAATTATTCAGAGCAAATAATAATGAACTTTTTCCATTTGGATCCATGTATCTTTGGGGAGTATCCTGTTTAGCAGTAGGAGCCATTAAAACTCAGTGTATCAATCAGCTGAACTATGAAACAAACAACTGAATGGCTGTATCAAAAAGTGTTAAATCAAAATTTAAATAATGAAAGCTATTCGGCCATTTTTCTCAATATTTTTAATACATAAATATTGCTTGAAATATTTTTATTTCAAAAAATTATTCAATTTTTTGGTGAAAGTATATTGATACTGGCAAGAATGAAAAGAAATATAGTATTCTAAAGAACTTATGATATTTAAATCCCTGCATTTTCTGTATTCATGCTTGCAATGAATACCTTGTATTAAGTACCCAGTCTTTCATCATGACCACAATTTCACCAAACCAAGAAGGAAAACATAGAAAAAGATAAAATCGAAAAAAAATTACCATGTTGACTTTAGATTAAATTTATGACTAGTTAATTTGCAACATTTTATTATCTTTTTCACCTTTGTGAACTCTTGGTAAAAGGGGGAGGCAAAAAGATTGTAACATAGCAAACAAAATTTTTTAGTTGGACATGAGCCTTAAAATATCCGCAGAACTTTTAGGGACTCTCTTGGTTGCTGGCATAGTTCTGTATCAAGTTATTCCTTATTAAGTGTGTAAGTTTGGCAATTTTAATATGTGGATTAGGGACAGTTTTACCAATCGCTTCTTACTGAGTACTGTAGTTTGAGAGGTAAAAATTTCACTATGTTCAGATTTTTAAAAAAAATTTTTCAGGATATAAACAATTTCAGGACTTACTTTCCCTTTGTAAAAATTGGTTTGCCTGTTATACAGTAAAGAAAGAGATAAAGAATTGTTTTCTATAGATTTCATTATCTTTTATTTAATCTTGCTTTTAACATAATATTATTAAATCTTAGCAGGTAAGAGCTTATCCATTTCATAACTACCATTTAAATTATAAGTTGCTCTTTATCATTCAGTCCCTTGAAAATTAATTTAATACAATATCAAAAGCTAAAACCCAAATTAAGCAAATGTTGAGGGGTTTATTTGTATAAGGAAACAACAATGCAGATAATTCAATTATACAAACATTTTAACTTATTTGAAATTGCTCCATTCTTGAAGTAATGACTCTGATGTGTTTCTAGACAGACATTCATTCACACCATAGAGTTTGTTTCTTTATTTTTTTAGCCTGTTTAGAGGTGCTGTTGTCATGGGTGAGGGGTGTCCGTCCTCAGCCAGGCTTTTGGCTACCCCCCAAATCTGTGCCCCCACTTTATGATAGTAATTACTAAAAATTATTAAAGCTACCCAGTGTCTACCCCTTCCTCAAACAGGGCTGAAATCTAGCATTGCAGCTCATACACCATGTCCTGATTTGTAAAACAGTAAATGAGTACTTCAAGAAAGACCAAACTAATACATGTTGACAAGGACAGCAATTCCTTATGAGGAAACCAGATTATCCAATCAATCTTTCCTTTAAATTAAAGAGTTTTCAGACTGGTAACAGTTATTGTCTTGAGGTTGTGTCCCCAAATAAAACACCCCTTGACTGGTTTGTAACAAATGATATAGAATAAAGGATACAAAGGCAGATGGAAAAGAAAATTATGCAAACCCTTTCAAGTATTTAAAAGAAAGTTCTTCAAACTCAGGATGAAAGACCAGTTTTGAAGGAATGACTAGTCAGCCAGATTCTTTTGCTGAAGTAACCCTTATAAACTTTGTTAGGTTCATGTTCAAAGTTGCCTCTAATATCATCTATCCTTATCTTCAAATGCACATTGTGTGAGGAAGGAAAAAACATTTTGGCATTTTGGAACAAATCACATTGTGCAAGCAGGACGACCTGATAAGAGAAATGTTGTTATCAGGAAGGAGTTCTCCCCAAGGTAAGGCATGTCCAGTGCCTTACCACTGGGCTGACATCAAGCAAGTCTTCAAATGTAAGCCATTCAACAGCAATATAAATGAAACTCTAAAGCACTGAAATCCTTAGAAACTAACATTGTATGCTTAGGACATACAACTAAGCAATGTCTTTAAAATTTCCTTCTTTTGCATATATTTTCACATTAAGACTTTCTAGTTGCTGTTACACTGGTTTCTAGTCTTAAATTTTCTTTCCATAATTGGACTATTTCAGCATTGAGGAGTAGCCTTAAATTCTAAATTAATTTGCTCTGATTAAAGTTGCAATGCACAGAAAATTAATAGCCTCTTAAAAATAATGAATATTTCTTTTGATATTTGGTAACCAGTTTTATTTTCTGACTTGTGTATCTGAGATCAGCAGGGCGATCTTCATTAAAACAGTGGACGAAAATGTCACTGGAGAAAATGCTTCTTGGGATGAAATTTCCCACTATTCCTGATAATGGGGATGTGGATTTTATTGCCTGAATGAGTTGGAATATAAAAATATGAGTAGGCCATTGACTTACTTCCCCAAGGTTTAACTCAAGTACAATAATTAATGAGCCATTTATACATATATGCAAAGTCTCTGGTTTCTTTCTTACTAATATTTGGAATAAAAAAAGCAAGTCTACTACAAAAATGATTGCAGAATCTATTCTTTATGTTATATTTTAAAGTACAGTGGTATTCATATAAGAAATTTATATGTAAGAAATAGAAACAACATAAACACTAAAGCCCTTTATGATCTTCTAAAAAGACAATGTCATTGAGCTTATGGAAGTGTCATTGCTGATGGTGTATTTTCAGATGGCATATGCCCACATATTTTTATCTTCTTTGCCCTAGTTTAAAATGTGCAACTTATATAATATTCAAGAGTTTTACTAAAATTGTTAAAGTAAGTTAATCCATGGTCACTGATATTGTAGTAACAATTGAAGAGATAGCAATCATCTCATGAACATTCCTCATGCATGGAAGCATTTCCAGACCCTCAAAGGTTTTAAGCCTTCAGCAGTCCACCTAAGAATGAAAAAATGAAATAACAGTGCTCTCAGAACACAGTCACAGAGTTTTCTATATCATGTTAGCTGTGGTCCCATGCTCTTCAAAACAGGATTCCAGGTTCAGTTCCTTTTATTTGTTTATTTACTTCAGCTATGTGGTAAGGCACATTTAGCTTGTGAACACACCTTTTCTTTCCTTATTTTTTTCCCCACATTTTTTTTCATAGCTTGGGTTAATTTTGTACCATTTAGCTATACATTCAAATTCTTCACCTACTCTTTATTACAGAAAACTTCTTTCTTCTCATGTTCTTCTTAAAACTACAGATGACTCATTAGTACCATGGAAGAAAATATCCTTTGTGACAGTGTCCTGGAAATAGAATGAGGTATTTTAGATCTGTAGTGAAAATGGATGTTTGTTAATTATGGAATATAGAAATGTATCCAGTTAAAAATGTCTTCTTTCCTTGATTGCCTCATGGGCATTTATGAACAATTTATTCTCCCTTCTTATCAGGTCTTCTAAAAAAAGATGTGCATTGCCTCTTTATTGGAGCAACATGAAGAGTCTTTTATAAATTCGTGATTTCAAATTCATGCCTGTCTGTTATTGCTACAGGAATTTTAAATTGTCATATTGGGTAGAGAGAGTTGTTTGTTTTGTTTTTAATTGGGATTAGGGAGGTTTTCTTGCAATAGTAATTTAATAGAAAATCAGAAAAGTAGATGGTAAATAAAAACTTATGATTCCATAAGTTGTCTTATGAGCAGTCCCCAATTTATAACTTTTTTGTTTTTGGCATATCATTAGCTCCTCTAGAACTAGCAGTCCCCCAGGCTCTCCCTTCCACCCAGGGCACTATAGTTGACTTGCAAATCTTTCTCCTCTTCATCCATCATTTCTTCCTTATACCACTTTCTTCTTTGTCACCTCCCTACCTCTGGCTCAGAAACAATCCCAGATGATGATGACGGTAGTAAAATAATGGTTAGAATTTATTAAGCACCTGCTATATTAGGAGGAAACCCTTCAATTGAGAGTGACAAAAATACAGCAGAAACTAGTTTTGAAAACAAACAAGCTAACTCATTAATTAATTAATAAATGTATGTGTGGGGCAAATCTCATTATAATATCAAAGGATCCAGCAGCTAGAAGAACAGCAGCAACACACAGTCCTTTTCCATTTGGGGGCTCTATTTTCTCCTACGCTGGCTGCATTCACTGGCTTGTTCTTCCCACAAGATGGCAGAAATCTCTACTGGTAGCACCTGGCTAGCATCCTACAGACTACTCACCCCAAGAAAAAGCTCACTTTTTCTTCAAAAGCTCTAGCAAAAGTCCTGGAACTGGTTCTAGTTAGTTCCATGACCACCTCTGAACCAGTTCCTGTAGGCTGGGGTATATGATGGGCTCATTGAGCAGATTAATGCCACATGATGACCTGTGTTGCCAGGGGATGGGTCAGCGCCACCCGAGCCACATGGGCAGACAGTGGAACAGGGGTGTTTGCCAAAACGAAGCACCAGAGGCTGCTGAAGAAGCCGTGCCAGGCAGGCAAAAATTAGAACTCTGTCCTCAATGCACTATCTATCAGGGTATTTACAGTTCTACTTTAATCCTCATGTCCTTCCAAGATAACTCTTGTCTTATATTTTAAAATAATGAAACTGAGGTGAGGTAATTAGCCTAAGATCACAAAGCTATTAAGTAACAGACACTAGATTTAAAACAGATCTGTCAGCTTCTGTGGCCCATTGCCATGCTACTTCAGGTGTGCAGTCTTTGCATTGATAATACTGGTGGAAAAGAAAAGTCAGTAATAGAATATATATAAGCCTACTGCTGCTTTTCCTGCCTCCCACCGCTACTCACACCACTGTGCAGGCTGTACCCTTCATCTCCTAGGTTGGTAATACTTCCCAAACATGACTTGTTGCTTCCCTATTTCTCTCAGTCAGGGGCATGGCTTATCTTTGTGAAAACTAAAATCTTTAGGACTCTGTAGGTTGATACCAACTTCTAAAATAATTAGACAATTACATTTCCTACCAGATTCTAATAGGGTGATAAACCCCTTTTTTTTTTCTCAAAGAGGACAGATTTGGGTCACTTAAATTATGTGCCTCTGTAAAGAAATACATTTAATTTGGGATCTGAAGGGTAGTAAGGAGAGGAGAGAGAAGTCTTCCAGGGAAAGGGAACCTACAAATGGACATACAATATCTCTGGGCTGTAATAAGTAGAAAGAGAATAAGATGTGGTTGGAGACAAGACTTGAAAAAGGTGCTTTGAAGTGCATTATTAAACAGTTTTTTAAGGGCAAAATGAATTTTCAGTAGGACTTAGGTTAGAGGAGTGACATGGTCCACTTTATATGTTCAATGATCAAGTTGGGAACTTTATGGAAGCTTGGTCTAGATTTTTGACAACAAAGACAGAGCATAATGGCTGGGATCTGAATCTATTTTAGAGGTGTACAAGTATCAGATGGCATTGTTTTCTCAATATGAAATGTGGGAGGAAAGATAGAGCAATAACTTTCCAATGTGAAAATTGGTCCTGCTTTCAAATATGCAAGTGTTAGTATGTGTATGTATTTGAGAACAGACGAACACACACTTTTCACCTTTTAATTCTCATATTTTTATAGCACTTTAGAATTCATCAAGGGCATTCCCATCTTTTCTATTCAGATGTAGAAACAACAGGGAACAATCAGCTCAAAGTTCTGACACAGCAAGTCTGCAGTAGAACTGGGCCTCAAACTAGTCCTTGTAGTCCATGAAAAAATGAGCATATAATAATAAACCATACCCGCGGTATAGGCTGAAGATACAGGCTGGGAAATATTTGACCCCCAGATTGTATTTGCACCTGTGGTTACAGTCTCTCTTCTCCCAGGTGGAGGCAGAGACTAAGAG
The DNA here is from genome assembly GCF_010015895.1 of Lontra canadensis. Classification (NCBI taxonomy): domain Eukaryota; kingdom Metazoa; phylum Chordata; class Mammalia; order Carnivora; family Mustelidae; genus Lontra; species Lontra canadensis. The sequence continues at coordinate 4,125,696 of NW_022631063.1, read as the reverse complement.
CCTAGCTGGGCACCTCCTGTGGGGTTGTCTCCTGCGCTGGCCCCACCCTCATTACACACAGCTAAAGCCCAGGGACAAGCAACTTTACAGACTCTTCCCTGGGTTCAAATTCTTCTCTTTTGTATGAGCTTAAACAGAGATTTAAAAAGACAAAACAAAACAAAATCAAAAAACAAAACACAACTAATTGTGAGGTATTGAGCCCACAGATATGTTTGGTTTGACTCATGAAATATTATTTATTTTGAATTAGTTTCCAAGACCTATAAATCAAGAGATTACACACACACACTCATGCATACATGCATGTACATATGATTGGCATATTTAGGATTTCTCTTATAATTATAATTATATAATATATATAACAATATATTTTTATATAATATATATAACAATATATAACAATATATATAATATATATAACAATATATATAACAATATATGTTATATATATTATTGTATATATTTTATATTTATAATTATAAGATTATAAATAATATAATTACATAATATAAATAATATAATTACATAATATAAATAATATGATTATAAATAAATATAAATAATATAATTATAAATTATAATTTCTCTGTCACTGGTTTGCATACCAAAAATTGATAGGGACCTCCCACGACCTAGTCTCTGGGGCCTTTTGGCTTGTGATCCCTGGCTTAAAGAATACATGTGGAATTGGGTGAAGGCCAGCTACTAAAGTGTGGGCACTCCACAGGCAGGCAAATACCACTGGTCGTTCTTTCGGCTGCTTATCCCCAGCCTAACGGGGAAAAATAGAATCAGACCAGGAGAGAAAAAAAATGTTTAAATGTTGCACGCTCCCTTCAGTCATCAGGTGGTGAAACTGTGAGACAGTTTTCGTTCCCCACTGAGCCAGAAAAGGAGGGAAATCCTGGCTGGAATCCACAGGTTATCACAAAATAGGCAGGGATGTAGGTAAGACCCTTTAGAATGCCCACGGTGGGGGGAAAAAATATTAGATGCCATGGAGTTGGCCCAGATGAGGAACGTTCCCAGAGATAGGCACTAATGGAATCTCTTGACTTTCTTTGAAGTTCTTTACATCCCAAACTTCTAGAACATCTATCCTCTTGCCGTGTGGTGGCTCTCATTCAACCCCTCTCTTCTCAATCTCTTCTCAAACCAGTAGCTGAGAACCAGGAAAAGGGTGATTTCTCTTTTGGCAGAAGATAAAGCCAGGGAATTTCCCTCACTCACATGTAGGGGTAAGAAAGGTGTACCCGACAGCCCAACTTGGAATTCTTCTGCCATTTGCAGAGTTACATGTTCTTTTATACAGTGGTAAGGTTTCATAGTACCATTAATACAGAATTCCTTTTCATTAAGAGTTACAGAGGCTTTTGAGTGGTATGTAAATATATATGTATATGTGTATATGTATATATATGTATATATATATTATTTCTGTAGGAAAATATACTCAAAGTTTCAAACAACTGATTTCCATATATATTTTTGGAGCATAGTGTATGTGCAAGTTGAAAATCGTTTTAAATGTTGAGACTAAAGCACAAATTTAATCAACCTAGAGTATATTCTATATGTTCTGTTGTTCATGATCATTGCTAACCTTTCTCTGTTACTTTTGCCAGGGCGTTTACTTTAAGAACAGGAAAATGGAGTAAATTTAGAGGCAGTCCTATTATTTTGGTAATTTTTTGATGTTTAGATAAATACAAAATCAGACCTTAAACTGAAACTATTTACTGTAAGGAACATGGCCCCCAGATAAAAAGAAAAGTTACGACAGTGGACATCTTTAGAAAAAGAGACTGGAAAATTATGGCTTGTTAAATTCAACATCCACCTTGGAAAAAAAATATAAATAAATCATTTTATAAAAACTCAGAGACAAGATCACTCAAGAGTAACAAGCACAGATTCATAAATAGCAATTTCTACCAAACTATTCTAACATAATTGTTTCCTTATTAACTATGCACCTAGGTCAACGGGAAGGATTTTAATGCATATTACAACACAATTATTGGCAATCTGGGGAACTTTAAATATTGCCCATTAATAGATATCGGTTCACAGCCGTGGTACTGAAGAATCACCTGAGTGATTTACTAAAAATACACAATATTAGGCATCAGAATCTTTACTGAACTGCAATCATGGCAACTTTACGAGCTAAGAATATGTATTCCCATTTTTCAAAAGAGACAAATGACCCACAGAAAAATGAAGTAACTTGTCCGGGATCGCAGTGCTGGAAGGCTAAGGCGTCCTGTTTGAGCCAGGCATCTGACTCCAGAGTCTGCACTCCCAATAACTAGAGAAGTTCAACTGAGTCTTACTTCTGCTTTCCTCCCGTTGCTCTCCAGATTGTCAGACTGTTGGGTAGCAGGGGTGTTTGCCTGTTTTTCTTGGTTTGCCTTTCAAATCAGAAATGCTTTTTACCTTGCTGAAATAGCAGTGCTATGCGTGGTGTACATCTAGGTCTGTGTTGCCAAATGGATAGACATTAGCCAAGTGTGGCTATGGTACTTTCCATGCGGTGAATCCAGACTTGAAAGATATAGAATTGGTATGAAAAAATTTGTAAAATGCTTCAATAATTTTTAATACTGATTATCATGAAATGATAATATAATGGATATAGTAGATCAAAGAAAACTAAATTAATTCCTAAAATTAATTTCACTTGTTTCTTTCCTTTCTAAAAATATGGCTCTTGGAAATTTTACAATCCCATATGGGCTCAGATTTGTAATTCACATATTTCTATTGGACGCCTCTGATCTGGTAAACCTTCGCTTATTTTCTTCCATCGGCTGACATAGTTGAACATTTACTAGTATAAAAATTTCTTGGGGTCTTATCTCTCTTTGTTTCCCTTGTAAACTGTAGCACAGAGCTTTGCAAATATTGTGCTAAACATTTCATTTCCATCTTTTGCACTGAAGTTTGGTTAAATTAATATTCGGTCTAAACTATTTCCATGATACATTCCAGGTATTTGTCGTGCTCGTACAACAGCTTATCATATAGGAGCTCAATAAATGCTACTTGAGTTTGATAACTATATAGGAATTGGTCAGTGAAAAACCTGACCACCATCTAATGTATGGAGAGTTATACGAATATACCCTTAAAGTGATAGCTCAGACATAGAATCTCATTTCTGATTCATTCAAAATGCTATGTTTCGAAATTTGTTCTGAGGCACATAATTATTCACATCTTAGAATGATTTCATGAATTTTCTGCAGCCATGGACTGTAAAGAAAAGCCTATTTCAAGCTCGATGCTATTTCTCAGCCTTTCTCCTCTACCACCAATTTTGGACTTTTTCTTTGGTATTGAAGGGACTTCATGTGGTAAATATTATCCTGAGGAGTTGTGTTAATGAAAATTTTATTGAACTAATTAGACTTAAAAGATACTAAGGTACTATAAGAAGCCATCTAATATATTCTTTTAAAAAATCAATGCCAAACTATTCATTCAGAATTAGTTAAGATGGTAAATTTTATGTTACATGATTATTAGTAAATGCCTTAAGAAACACAGTCAGAATCCTTCATTATATGTTATATATATTGTTGTATGTTGCTACTAAATTTTTTTGTCTGCACACTGCCAATTACTCTTGAATATATCTGATTTTTGGAATGTGATTTCATCCACATTCATGGATCCCAGGTTCTTTAAGGGGCTTTTAGCTTTTCCTCTGTGCTAAAAAAGCACTACATGAGATGAGCAGTCACTTGGGATTAGAATTCAATGTGTCAGCTAACTCAGAAATCCCAATACAGAATTTAGCACTCCTGGTCAACAGATACTCTCCGGGGAGCTTGGCTTCCAAAAATCAATTATTGGATTGTGTCCATCTAATGCCAGAGCAGGTTTGTTGGTGGCTGTTTTTATTTCCTATTACCCATGGAGTGATGATATTTATTTTAAAGAATAAGGAGCTAAAAAATAATTTCAAAAAAAGCATTAGTTCTAGTGAGTGATTTTGCATTCTACAGGATTAATTTCCAAGATATTTGAATTGGGAAAGCTGAAACCACTATAAAAGGAATGTAGTGTCTTAAGGGTATTAGGATGACATGAAATAAAATATGCACCCATTTAAGACTCTCATTTAACTCAGATATTTAAGATAAATAAATAAATTCTCTTGGCCAAATTCCTTATGTATCATAAAATTGCAGGTAAGTATCAGGTAAAAGGTAAGTGACACCATTGGCTGTCCTCTCTAGTTAAGAGATCCAGGGGTAGCTTGTCTGCATGGCGCACTTTGGAAGTCGCAGCATTGGAATAAGTCATGATGACAAATAACAGAAGTAGGCAACAGAGTTTAAATGGTTTATACTTTTATACTTCTATGTTGTGTTCCTATCTTACAGACTTTTATAGTATTGAATAAAGGGAAGGCCATCTTCCGGTTCAGTGCCACCTCTGCCCTGTACATTTTAACTCCCTTCAATCCTCTTAGGAAAATAGCTATTAAGATTTTGGTACATTCATATCCTTTTCAAGTGATCAATATTAACTATTTGTGTGTAAAATCTATAAGTGCTTTGTAGCTAAATATAAAATTGGCTTGGGAAATGTCCATATTCTATGGCTTTTATCACTCATTTTGTATCTTCTTTTGTCATATAAGCCTTATTCTTACAGTTTATTAGTCATATGGGTGACACTGAAACTTACAATGTCTTTAATATCATATATATATATTTCAAATATATATTCTACATCAGTCTGTAACATTTCCTATATATATCTTCTTAAAATATTTGCACGTATTGAGTCTTACAAATCTAGTGTAAGGTGGCCATATTTATCCTTATCATCTTCGTACAAAGTTTGTGATTATCTAGAATTTGCAGTGAATAATGATATAATAACAGAAAAATCTATTTCCAGAGCCAAATTTAGACATATCTATTATGTAAAGCACCTTAGTATATCTTAGAATAAACCTTTAAGTTTATTTTCTATGGGAGAATGTCAGGGGGCTTTGGCCAATACTTAGTTAATTCTTGAACTTTCCTAATGAAATCCATGAGGAAATACTGGAATATTGGCTGAATTTCAAATGTAAATCATTGAATTATGACTGTCATGGAAAACTGATTGCTTAGTAAAGACTCTGGAAGTTAATGAAAGAAGCTGAGATTATATTTCCAAATGGTCTTTAGGGATTTGACTTTGTGATTTCCATTGGTGTTAAAAACAGACTCCAACTAAATTCATCTATTCCTATTCACTGGCAAAAAAACTTTATTTCTGAAATAAATATTTTTATTTATTATGATTATTTTATTTTATTATTATATAAAATAAATTATTTTATTCTATTATATAAAATAAATACAAAACTACTGTTGTAATTTTCACGAACACATACTACCTGATTTTTTTTGAAAGTTTCTAAATCTGAAAAGACCATTCTATTTTTAACCTTATAGCAAGAGATTCCTTAGTGGTATAAATATAATTTTATTAATAGTAAAAGTTTCAAAACAAAAATTCTATGTTCAAGGTTTTTACATTTGTGGAGGTTACCTTATCCTAGTTTGTACTCCTAGTGCCATCATGTGGTCATTTGATGAAAACTTCCTTTTTCACTTAATGGAAAATTTTTGTTTTGGCAGTAAACTGTAGTGGAAAGAATATTGGATATGAAGGCAGGAAACTTGTGTTCTACTGCTCAGCCAAGTTATCTAATTTCTCTAGAGCTTAGGTCTTATTTCTCTGATTTCTTAAATATAGTGATTAAACTAGGTGTTTTTCAAGGTCCCTTTCAGCTCCATAATTCTGTTATGTTTAGTAATTTATTTGAGCTAACACTTGGATCGTATCTAGGAACATTTAGGCCTGTGCCAACTACCTTGCACATTTTAACTCATGTAATCTGTGCCTCAAACTGATGAGGTCTATACTTGATTAGCTACATTGTAGGAAAGTCAGTGGAGATATGAGATTCTGTGGCAAGAGTGGCTGAGTGACTTGCCCAAGATCACTTTTATGTGGAGTTTTAATTACATTCATATCACTTTAAGTCCTGGCCTTCTGGAATTTTCACTTTGACTCATATTCAATGTGGCTGCACTTGAACAAACGCCATCAAAATAGAGCAACCCCACACTCAGCACTGTGCTGTACTTGGACTACATATTTTTTAGTGTATCGAACTTATTCTATAACATGTATTTAAGAAGTTACATATTGCATGTGTGTGCTTTCCTTCACAATTTACTATTTTAGTCACCTGAATTAGTTCAGATTCAAATTAGTTCAGATCAATTTTCTCTGCTCAGAATCTGTGCCGCTCCAGATTGCACAGTTTCCCCACCAAAGTTCTCTGGGAGGTTAACATACTGATTCAATAATAGTATCAAAAGCAACATTTGATACTTACATAAAGCTTTCTCATACATTATCTCACTTCATCTATACAACTGCTCTGTGAGGGTGATATTATTGCCCACACTTTACAGATGACAAAACCAAAATTTTAAAAAATTAGATAATTGCCCACAATGTATGAGTCACTGCATCTTAGCCAAACTACAGTTTGAGCTTTCAATGTTTTATATAATATAATACATGGATTTGGATTTTCTTTTGTGTGTTCCTTAACAATTACCTACATTATTCAGCATGCTCATTATGTGCACTATTTTGACAAATTGTGTGTTTATGACAATGAGTAACCCTCCTGACTGGACAAAGAATGTAGAGTAAGTTCAACTTATATTTAAACCACCTACTATGTGAGCATGTGTGTGTGTGTGTGTGTGTGTGTGTGTAGCTATAAATATATAGAGACATAGAGACATGTATATCTGTATCTATATATTTAAGATTTTGAAACTATGCTTCCAAACAAAACTGAAGGGTATTTTATACATATATATGTATATATAGTATATATATATATATATATATATATATACACTCTTATATAGCCATTTCTAAGCACAAGTACAAAGCAGGAAGACAAATGACATTGGCCCTCAGGGCTGCTGGTGTTAAATCTAATACCTATCCTTCACCTATATTTGATGATTATCAGAATCTCATCATCCTTGGACACTCACCATTTTTCCTTTAGGATCTACAGTGGCCAAAGCAAATGTTTTGAAAGCCATTGCGGAAACGAGCCAATATGGTAGATCTTGATTCCCATTAAATTCCAGATGAAGTCAGTGAGTTCAGAATTCAACAGGGGCTGTTACATGGGCCATAAGAAGAAAACGTTGAGCCTCTTCAAGTTTTCATTGCCATCAGGCACATCTACTTTATGTCAGGCCTCTGTCAGTTTCGAGCATTGTCATCAAAAAAATTCATTGAAAAAAAAATCCCCAAATTTGATTTTACAGCTTGAAAATTCAAGTTGTAATTCAAGCAAGTTTTACTTGCTAAACTAACTGAAGTGAAAGTAATGGCAGAGTTTTTGGAAACTAGAAGCATTACTAATTGCACTGAGGACTCTGATCTGGGATTCCTCTGAGGGCAGAGAGGCTGGGTTTGTGTTAAGTCCTGCAGGGCCCGCGCCCTGCCCAGGTTCTAACCACTCTTACTTGGCAACTGCTGACCCTGAAAACAACCACCACGAGGGTGTGCCCAAGAGCCCCTTCCCTTCCTGGACACTCCCAAGTTGGAGCCAATCTGAAAGAAACAGAGATCCTACAGGAAATAGTAAAATTTACATATAAAGAATATCTGAAGTATTGAAGTTAACATGTGAGACTCATCAATCTTCAGGCCCCCTGATTTCTGTGACTTGATTCTCTAACTTCTGAGTAGAAGGTCAGAACTTTGGAAACATCTAAATTTCTGAGTTACCCCAACATTTCATTCTAAATTAAATTTTTACCACTTATGACCCTAGAATTATCCTATTTTGATGTTAACAAAATCCTTTTTCCAAGTTAGTTAATTGTCTTATCTCGTAGAAAGAGAAAAACACAAGACTTGCTAACTTGTCACTGCTCTCTCATTCATAAAACATGACTGAAATTAGCTTTTTACTTTCTAAAGGAAAATCATTTTATGCTTCTGCAATATTATTTGTTGCCACTCCATCCTGTGAACGTACTGGTAATTTTCAGGAGGTTCTAATCATTTATGTCAATGCTAAGACATTTCAGACAATAGCTACATAGACTTTATATAGCATGTATTTCTTACTCTGCCTTTTGCTCGCTTTAAAAACAACTCTTTATATCTTAGGGAGTGAATTTGAATTTAGGGGTATGTTTTATTTCAATGAAAATAACATCAACTTGCTTAGATTCCTTTTTTAATATTCTTCTATTCCAATGACAGAGTGGTAAGAAATTGATATACTATAAGAGAAAATCATCGCTTTATCAATTCTTTTTGGATACTTGCCTCCAGGTACACCTTCACAGGAATATATACTTTTGAATCACTTATAAAAATTATTGCAAGGGGCTTCTGTTTAGAAGACTTTACTTTTCTTCGGGACCCATGGAACTGGCTCGATTTCACTGTCATTACATTTGCGTAAGTGCCTTTTTTGAAACTATAAAGTAGAATGCGGTTTGGCTTTCTATGAGTGCTTCTGTTTTTAAAGACTAAGCTTGCTTTAACTGAAAAATACCTTGGTGTGATTTATACATTTAAGCTCCTGATCTTATTTAGCACAACAGGAGTCAAAGTGGCATTTCCCTTTGGCATACAACCTCTGCAGGGAGTTGAAGTTACAATTTCCACGTGGAAAAAACATGTCAGCAAACCTCATACATGCCACTTGTTCAACACACACAAAACCCCTTCCACATGCACATAATATGAAAGCACAGGTGTATTCACAACACATCTGTGAAAGTGCCTCTAAAAATTATAGCTACAAACAACTCCTGGCTACACAAATCTTTATTGACCTTTTTTATATTATGTATTCTCTCTGTCTTCTTCTTTTTTTTTTTTTTTAAGATTTTATTTATTTATTTTTTTATTTGAGAGAGAGAGAGAGAGCCTGCAAGCAGAGGGAGGGGGAGGAACAAGTAGACTCCATGCTGAGCACGGAGCCTAACATGGGGCTTCATCTCACAACCCTGGGATCATGACCTGAGCCGAAATCAAGAGTTGGATGCTTTACTTACGCAGCCACCCAGACGCCCCTCTCTCTGCTTTCTTTTATTAGTGTGGTAGAATAATGGAATATAAACATCTATGAGCATCAAAACATTTTGACAGATAAAACTAATAGGAAAAAATAAGGTGTTTTATATATTATGTATCTAATAGACTAAATTTTTGTTTCATCAACAAATTGGTTTTGAAGACTTATGAGCAGACACGTTCTCCATCTCTTCCTATTCCTCACCTGATCCCATTTCTTTCTTCTTCTTTTCTTTCCCTTTATGATTTTCTTCATATTGTCTTTACCCTCAACCTAAACCTTGTCTTCATCTCCCATCCAGACACGCTCAGGAATATGCACAATTTCTCCATCCATCTCCTTTTTTTTTCTAGTGATAAACTTGCCCAAGGAAGGAGAGACTCAGAGGAGTAATTGAAGGCCGTTGAGGAGTAGGTGAAATTAGTGTGGAGGAAGGTGGTCAGTGTCCACCTGCCCTCACCGTTTCTTCAGGAGCTGTTTTTCTTGGCTTCTCGTAGGCCTAATGGGGTAGATGGGAGGAGAAGCAGGGCTGACATACCCAGGGCTCCAAATGCTGCCTGTCTCATCTTCTTTCCATAACTAGTTAGGATAAGCCCGTTCTTCCCCATTCCTTCTGGCTACAGTTCCAAAGAAAGCATGTTGAGACAATGGTTTTTTGAGACTAAAGTAGCAGTAATTCCAGGGGCACCATAAAGCCCTCAAAAAATCTTGTTCTTACCTCGCCTAACTTTCACTTAGGAGTTGCACTAGAAAAACCTTTTCATGTACAGATAGTTAGTAAGGCAATCTGCCTTTTCCTGCCTAAATCTCTCTTGGATGATTTCATGCCTTTTATTCTTTTTTTAACTGAAACCCTGAAACTATAGCCAAGAATTATTTCTGTTTACTCAATTCTCCTTAGTTACACATGATGTTGGTTATATTGCTTGCCAAAATAGCAACAGGATTATATACTTTATGAAGTTTACATCTACCAACAGCCTAAAATTACATAGGTTAAGAAAACAAAATTATCATTTTGAGTCACAAAGAAGGTCTTCATAAAAGGCCCAAGAAAATAATACAAACGCTGCTTAAATCTTGAATAACTCTGATTTAATTCTACAGGTATGTAACAGAATTTGTAAGCCCAAGCAATTTTTTAGCTCTTCAAACTCTCAGAGTCTTGAGAGCTTTGAAAACTATTTCTGTAATTCCAGGTAAGGAGTGATTGGTGTGAAGCACAAGGCTCCTTGTATCTACAACTCTTTCTTTGTATCCTGTTATTGTGTTGTGTGTGTGAACTCCCTATTACAGATACGTGACAGAGTTTGTGGACCTGGGCAATGTCTCAGCGCTAAGAACATTCAGAGTTCTCCGAGCACTGAAAACAATTTCAGTCATTCCAGGTGAGAGCTAGGTCAAAAACTGGGACTGACCCATCAAGTTTTTTCAGTGACAGTTTCTTTGCTTGGCAGCATTACAAAAAATCAAGAATCATAATAAAGTAATCAAAATCATAATCAAAATCAAGTGCTTTACAGGAAATAATTCTTATTTTTTGGACTTAAGTTTTTTATGTTTTTCTACTTTTTATCAGCCTAGGAGTTTAATAGTGTTTTTTATGACATACTGAGATATATAGTCTGTGTGTGATTTGTACTTAGAGATGTCATGTTTTATTTTCTTTTTCTCCATGTCAATTGTACCAAGGATTTGGTCTCTACTGAATGTACCAATTTGTAATTTCTTGTTCATTATAGGTATTGATGATGATGTATACATAATATAATCCTAATATTGCTTTAAAAGAAAGGAAATAAGATAATAAAGAGTAACATGAGTCTGCATAAAGGATTTATTATCTGAAGGTGTAGTCATACACTTTCACCACATACACCACCTCCAGAATTATAGCAAAATTTTCCTCTTTATAAATAGGCATTTAAGAATATGTGTTCAAGTAATTTGCTATAAAACTGACCTAATGAATGTACGGGGTGAGTTTCATTAGCAAAAAGGAGAAATACAAGAGCCTTTTCTTAATATAGGCTTCATGAAGACCATGTATCTCCCATTATTTTCTCTTAAGATAATGGGATATGACCTTCATTTCGATGTTTGGATAATTATGTTTCCAGAGCTTATCTCCTTAGCACTTTAGCCTTCCATGAATTGTTGCTTTTCCACTAGCATTATAATTATTTTCAGACTGATGCATGAAATTTATGTTTTCAAGAAAATTGAGTGAAGTTTCATTTCTTTCTGACCTTCTAAGTCTTCATAGTCATAGCCTTCTTTCTTTAAGGTCTGAAGACCATTGTGGGGGCTCTGATCCAGTCGGTGAAGAAGCTCTCCGATGTCATGATCCTGACTGTGTTCTGTCTGAGCGTGTTTGCCCTGATTGGGCTGCAGCTGTTCATGGGTAACCTGCGGAATAAATGTGTACAATGGCCTCCCACCAATGCTTCCCTGGAAGAGCACAGTATAGAGAAGAATGTAACTATGAATTACAATGGCACACTTGTCAATGAAACTCGCTTTGAGTTTGACTGGAAATCATATATTCAAGATACAAGTAAGAATTTTTGTTATATAAATTTATTTTTTACAAAATAAAAAATTGTTGATCTGCGTTCCACCAAGGCATAGAAAATTTTCTGAAAATGATTGCATAATAGATTGTGATCTCTTAGTCATCACACCAATGGTTTGCATATACACTTAATTATTTTATTGATAAGTGTTCTAATTTTGACTCCTAAATGCCATTTTCTATGGTATCATTATATGGGAGGCTGAAAAATTCAGCTGCAAAGGAAGTAAGTAAAATTTTCCCTTTTATTTACTTTTCGTATTTGCCAGCGGTAATATTTCAAAAGCAGGCACAGAACATAATTCATGGGAAAGGGAATATCTTTTTTAAAGAAAAGTATTAAATATATAAAACTTAGTCTTTAGATGGGCTTATATCTTTATTATTTTAAGGTGATGAGTAATACTTAGGAAAAAAAAAACAACAAAGAATAAACCTTAGTGACTGCTTCGTAAAACAAGTAAGATTAGTCATGAAAAATTACTTGTAGTTGGATAATTTTTGAAGTCATGATAGGATAATAAAGAAAACTACTTAGTGTCTTTTTATAGTTGGAGATCTAGAAAATACCTTGGAGGATACAGATTAACTCTTTCATGACATTAGTGATATGCCAACAAATAATTTGCAAGTAGTTACAGATCTCTAGGTTAAGAAAAATACTTGTCCCTTATTCACTTCATATATGCCAATGAGTCTACTTCTGTCACCAACTCCCTGAAATCTGTTATTTTTTTTTTTCTCTTCATCTGAAATCAAGGAACTAACTGTGAGGATGTCACTTAGGGTTTATGCTCTCTAGTGAAAATGTGCTGGACTCCTTTTCTCTTATAGTCAAAGTAAAAGAAATCCTAAATATTGGAGGTGTTTTCAGCTCTATAAACTTGTACTTATCTTTTTGCCTAACAAGGCTCCATCTGTTGAAAAGATGATTTTACGTTGAATGCAAATACAAATAAAATGGTTTGTCCTTTAAAGTAATAGAAAATCAAATTGGTTAAAATTAAAGATAAACTTTATGACTGAAAGTTGTCTTTTCTAAAGATTAAGCTTCTAGATCATTGACATTAATGGCTAAAACTTCATTTATAAATACCTGATGTCAAAAACTCATCCAGAGTGTATCATATCCCTTTCAGTGCATTTCATTTTAATTGAAAGTTAAGAAATACTATCCAAATTTACTTGTCTATGTTAGAAGAAGTAAAGACATAAGCAATGGAAGTATTTCCCACTGTGTGCTTTTGTATCCTCTATAGAACTATGCATAGAATAAATTTCTCTGAAAATTTAACATCTAGAAAATACTTCTTTTTATAAAATCCAAAATTTTTCTTCTTGAAACTTGATTATAGGGATGCTTGGGTGCCTCAGTCTCTTAAGCATCTGCCTTTGGCTCAGATCATGATCCCAGAGTCTTGGGATAGAGTCCTGCATTGGGCTGCTTGCTCAGCAGGGAGCCTGCTTCTCTTCTTCTCCTGCCTGCTGCTCCCTGTTTGTGTGCTTTCTCTTTCTGTCTCTCTCCCTCACCCTGACAAATAGAAAAATAAAATCTTAAAACAAAACAAAATACTTGATTATTTAAATGTCATGATCTCATCCTTTTTTATAGCTTTAAAATATTGTGTGTGTGTGTGTGTGTGTGTGTGTGTACATCACATCTTCCTTATCCACTCATCTATTGATGGACATTTAGGTTGCATCCATATCTTGGCTATTGCAAATAATGCTGTAATAAACATAGGGGTGCATATATCTTTTCAAATTAATATTTTCATTTTCTTTGAGTAAATACTCAGTAGTGGAATTAGAGGGTTTTATTTCACTAGGCAGTGAAATAAGTCAGAAGAAGACAAATACCATCTGCTTTCACTCATAGGTGAAATCTAAAAAAATATGATAATAAATGGATAAGAAAATGAAAAACAGACTCAGACCTATAAATACAGAGAATAAACTGATGGTTGCTAGAGGGGTAGGAGTGAAAGGTTGGCCAGAATGGGTGAAGGGGAGTGGGAGACACAGGCTTTCAGTTACAGAGTGAGTAAGTCACAGGAATAAAAGGCATAGCATTAGGAAAACAGTCAATGATACTGTAATAGCAATGTGTCAGGACAGAAGGTAGCTACACTTGTGAACATAGCATAACGTAGAAACTTGTGGAATCACTATGCTGTACACCTGAAACTAAAGCAACATTGTCAACTTCACTCAAATTTTTAAAGTGATGATTTAATTTGATACATTTCTCTTTTTGTCATCATTTCACTTATTTATTCAACCAATTTTATTGAAAGGCTGCTGGGCCCTAGTAATAGTAATATGGAAATAACTAATGATCAGACTTTCTTTCAAGGAGTAACAATATTTGTAAAGAAATAATTACAATATAGGACAATGAGTATAATAGTAATGGAAGTAGCTACATATTACTGGTAACACAGTGAGAGGAGTTCTTAATTTTGCCATTCTTTAGTGGGTAGGAAGTGGAGAATATCAAAGAACAATTTGTAAAAAAAGTGATACTTCAACTTGATATTAAAACAATCTAAGGAATTTGTCAGAGGAAGAAAGTTTTGAGATAATAGTCACCCCTACTAATTATTTTAGCTTTACTATTTAACACTTTCTATTACATTTTTTAAGCAGATTTATGTACCTTTTGCTATAAGCTGTCTCTGATATATTCTGGAAATTGATACAATGTAAATTAAAATTAACTGTTAAATATTTATAAATAGTGTTTAAATATACAGAAGAAAGAAAAGATACAATCCCTTTATTTTCAAATGTGTGGCCTTTTTGAAAAACAAAGGAATCTGTCGTCCTTATCTATTTTTACAGAATGAATTTTTTCTTTTTCACAAGGGTGGTGGGAAAAACACTGATACCTCTTAAATTTTTCTGCTAGCACCTGTGATTATCACTAATTTTACATTCACAAAGAACAAATGCTTTCTATTATTAAATATCCAATCCTTACAGTACAAAATCTAGTATTTAGAGGGACAAGTGGCAAATACCTGTGTCTTTGAATGAATTATATAATGTATTTTAAATTACTCTATGAGTCCTAAAAGTTGGGCCTGATCTTGTTTCATTTTGCAATGTAATGCAAATGCTCATCATTTGACTTTCTTTTTTCTCACCAGGATATCATTATTTTCTGGAGGGTGTTTTGGATGCACTACTATGTGGAAATAGCTCTGATGCAGGGTAAGCCAATAATTTGTATGTGCTTGTGTATGTGTATACTTTATTAATACTTATTGCTATAATTAATATTACTTCTAAGGTAAGGGATTATTCAAAGATTAGGCAAGCTTTTATGTTTCATAAAACAAGGAATAATACTTTTACCTTTAATGCTGTGTCCCTTAGAGTAGTATATGTGAGCTAGAAGGCAACTCTAGAGGCTTCCTAGTAGGGAAAATGAACTAGAGTGTGCTAAAATGCTAATTATCAACAGAAAATAGTTTTGTAAAATATTATTAAAAATGCTAGGCAGTTTTTTAATGATGACATCAAGAGGCTAGTAAAACTATGTTATGTCAAAAGCTGGGAAATATGTTACTTACTTATCATGCTTCTATCCCTTGAGATAACTTCTATCCCTTGAAGTAGCCAATTTTCCTGGGTAGACAGTGTTATAAGTATAGCATGCTATGAAAATAAAAAAGTTAGCAGAACTTCTTGTAATACTATCTTTTGTCCCTTTTATAGTCAATGTCCAGAAGGATATGTGTGTGTGAAGGCTGGTAGAAATCCTAATTATGGCTATACAAGCTTCGATACTTTCAGTTGGGCTTTTTTGTCTCTGTTTCGACTGATGACTCAGGACTTCTGGGAAAATCTGTACCAACTGGTGAGAATCTGAGGAGATACACCGCATTTATGCAGAAGGATATAAGAAAATCATCTTCGTTATGAAATCCAGATCACAGTATTATATAGTAAGAAGGAAAAGAAATTGAAATTAGGAGAATTGAATTCCTTTATCCTATTGATTATAACACATAGTAATCATGGTGATGACAGCGCTAGCAATTCTCTCTCATTTCTTTTTGACCCAAAACCTATTTTCCACCCTCTCCAAACACAGGTCTTCTCAATTACAAGTACATCTTCCCCTCTGCCCCATCTGTGCCCTCAGGTAGCAGGAGATGAAAATCAATAAGCAGACATAGAAAGGTAACTTTGATGTCTTCCTTAACTTTTATCACAGGCTCAGATCTTTGATGGAATCTTCATTGTATTTTATTTGATTCCATTTTATTCTTGGTGAGTCCAAGAATTCCCTCCTAGAGATCAAAATGTGAATGCATGAGTTAGGAGAAAAGGAAGAGGAAGAGGATAAAGAAACAAAGAGGTAGAAGGGGGTGTGACCATCATAATTATTATTTATGTTGGAGTCCTACATGACACACAAGTAAGTTGAAAGTTGAAGCCACTAGTTCGTGAAATGATATTCAAAAAATAATTTTAATGATCTTATTTTCAGACATTACGTGCTGCTGGAAAAACATACATGATTTTTTTTGTGCTGGTCATTTTCTTGGGCTCATTCTATCTGATAAATTTGATCCTGGCTGTGGTGGCCATGGCCTATGAGGAACAGAATCAGGCCACCTTGGAAGAGGCAGAACAGAAAGAGGCTGAATTTCAGCAAATGCTCGAACAGCTTAAAAAGCAACAGGAGGCAGCTCAGGTAAATTCACTGAATCAAATATGTCCTGTCTCATGGTACAATTCTTTTTCATTGTTTCAGTTGTTACAAAAATACCTGAGAGAAAGTGAGAGATGGATAATTGTTTGACTCTACTTAAGAGAAGCTGGTAGGGGACGCCTAGGTGGCTCAGTTGCTTAAGCCACTGCGTTTGGCTCAGGTCATGATCCCAGGGTCCTGGGATCAAGTCCCACACCAGGCTCCTTGCTCAGCGGGGAGCCTGCTTCTCTCTCTGCCTCTGCTCTGCTGCTCTGCCTGCTTGTGTTCTCTCTCTCTCTGACAAATAAATAAATAAAATCTTAAAAAAAAAAAAGAAGCTGGTAGTTTGAAAGATTAATAATTATTGCTATATATTGATCATCTATAGATCATTTAGTTTAATTTTTCTAATATGTTTGCAATATTGACCACAGTGGAACTCTTTCATGCCTTTTTAATATTTTAAGATTTTTATAACTAAAGTGGGATTGTGATTTTAAATCTTCTCAAGTGAAAAACTTACAGAATGGGTATACTGGCATTAGGAGAAAATTGTAAGAGGCCATCTTTTCTTAGAAAAAAAGTATTGGTTATCATATAAAAAGATGTTTATCTGACTCTTAAAAGATAGTCTATCCTTTTCTTTAACCAAAAATATATTGGCCTTTAATATGATTGTTTACTTGCCTTTCATATATAGTAAATAAGGAAGTGATGAAGTATTATAATGTTCTATAACAAAGCAGTATTCAACAGGCATATGAAAGTCACCAATTTTATGGAGAACAGGTGACCTATGGATTGTTTGTTCTTATAAAGAGGTGTTCGTTCTCATCATACAACAAAATGCCTGTCCTATCACTTTCATCTTTCCTCGTGCTTTCTGCTCAGTATACAAACTCAGAGTCTTTACTTTAGAATAAAGTTTTGGGGAGTATTAATTTATTGGCAAGAGTCCCTGTATTGAGGGTACTCTGAGAACAATGCTAATAATCCAAAAGTGCCATCTGAGTACCAGTACAAGCTATGATCAAAAACATTGTTCTCATTCCATGCCCATGTGTCCAGCAAGAACCAGTGCTGAGCTAAAGAAGCTGGGGATGGTATTCGGAGAAAGGAATGTCTTGTCTTGCTTAGTAGAAACTGTTGACTGCCCTTTCTCCAGTCTTCTGGATTATGGAGGGGCAAGGAAGGGATTTGATCATCTTCCATAAATTTGATTGATAATATTTTGGCAGCCTGGTTTCAATAACTAGGAAGAGGACCTCACCTTTTTATTGCATTCCTCCTACCTTGAGATATGACCTCAATTAAGTCATTTAGCTTTTCTTCCATGTTACAGTTTCTTTCTCAGAGAAAAGAAGATAGTGTTAATTAAATACCAATTTTTAGAGTAAATCAAATCCCCAAACACAATATAAGTTTATGTTCTTTTTGATGCTTTATTGATCCTTTTGAATATGTGGTCTTTGCTGTGTAATATAAACACAATAAACGTTAGCACAGATAAAACCCACATTAAGCCTGAAAGTCTTCATTAGATAGAAAGAAGGGGAAATCCCATTTGTACTTGCAGAGTTTCTTCTATGGACCATCAGCTTGAGTCAGCTAAATGTAATTTTTTTAAATGTGCTAAAAATACTTGAGCTTAAAAAGATAAAATCTCCAATGATATACTAAAACCATTTCTCCTTAATGTAGCAGGCAGCAGCTGTCACTGCCTCAGAGCATTCCAGAGAACCTAGTGCCATTGGGGGGCTCTCTGACAGCTCATCTGAAGCCTCCAAATTGAGCTCCAAGAGTGCTAAGGAAAGAAGAAATCGGAGAAAGAAAAGAAAACAGAAAGAGCAGTCTGGTGGGGAAGAGAAGGATGAGGATGAGTTCCATAAATCTGAATCTGAAGACAGCATCAGGAGAAAAGGGTTTCGCTTCTCCATAGAAGGGAACCGACTGACGTATGAAAAGAGGTACTCCTCCCCACACCAGGTATGGCACCGCAGAGTTAAAGGATGCATGGATGGAAATCAGAACACTGAAGAGAGGGGGAGAATTAAATCAGATTTAGGAATTGTCATCAACTGAATTGACTGCTATGTCTATTATATTTAAACCTATACTTTCTTCACATAGCTATGAGAAAATTTTACTCGACATCTATGTAAGCCTGTGGCTTTCTGTAGTTGGGGTCACACTGGGTTGAAATTCAGAAGACCTGGATTCTCACCCTGACACTATCTACTGATACCTTTTGAAATGAATGACATTTATACTTCCTGCTCCTCAGCCTCCTTAATGAAAATAATAACAAACCAAACAAAAAATGTGCATAAGGGGCTGGCTGATCGATAGCTTCTTTTGGTTATTTTATGTGGTGTTTTTTGTTTTGGTTTGGTTTGGTTTAGTTTTTTGCCTAACTTCTTTATAAACCAGCATGTGTGCTTCTGAAAATATTAGGTGTGATATACATTACCAAAAAACACATTACTCTGAATTTCAGAAGTCTGTGCCTTACAGATGAAACAGTGATAATAATGAAAGTAAACTGATTTTAGGAAGATGGCCTAAAACAATTTGTGAAACATGTTGAAATTCCTTAAAAGAAAAGAGCAGTAAGAACAAATGTGTCCTTGTGAAGGTCATGCTGCCAATGTTTATTGAATGTTGATGGTGTTCATAGTATGTGCTAAGGATATTTCCTTTTGAATGTGAAAAATGGTGATTTCAGGTTTGGGGGGTTTTTTTTGGTAACTTTAAGTTGTGATCTATCTTCCCATTCATAATCTCAAGGACTAGAAGTCTTCTCTTATAAAACCGATTTAATTTGAGCACATAAAATGAGAATGTTAATCAAAAGGAATGGATCACATTCTCTTATGAATACTGAAATCGCCTTCAACTTAATCTTGCAAAATTAAAAGCACATTTCAAATGGCTATATTAATATGATTATACCTTTTTTGGTTTCAAACTTTTAGTCTTTGTTGAGCATCCGTGGCTCCCTGTTTTCTCCAAGGCGAAATAGCAGAACAAGCCTTTTCAGCTTTAGAGGGCGAGCAAAAGATGTGGGATCGGAGAATGACTTCGCTGACGATGAGCACAGCACCTTTGAGGATAACGAGAGCCGGAGAGACTCCTTGTTTGTGCCCCGACGACATGGAGAACGGCGCAACAGTAACCTGAGTCAGACCAGTAGGTCTTCCCGGATGCTGGCAGTGTTTCCAGCAAATGGGAAGATGCACAGCACTGTGGATTGCAATGGTGTGGTTTCCTTGGTTGGTGGACCTTCAGTTCCTACATCGCCTGTTGGACAGCTTCTGCCAGAGGTGATAATAGATAAGCCAGCTACTGATGACAATGTAAGGAAGTTTTAAATAGTTCAGGCATGGCTGGCCCATTATTGCTGCACCAGCCAGTGTTTCTACAGAATGGAACCCTTTGAGAATGATTCCTGGTTGGTCAAGCTGTGAATGCACCTGCATCTTGTAATACCTTTAATAGACTAACCAACTAAAATTTAAGGCCTCAACACTCCCTTGCATAACACCGAATGCATTTACTTATTAAACGTGCTAAGAATAAATTAGACACAATAATAAATTGCTGCCTCCGCTTGGAGGATTTGCTGTATACCCATGCTGAGCTGAGATAGCAAGACATTCTCTAAAGCTTTGATACAAAAGTAAATGAATGATTCCTCTGTTCAAGTATAAAGGGTGTATAATAAATCTTTCCAACAGATTCTTCACTATAGCTCTGCCTTATTTTAGAAGATTTTCAAGAACACTGTGCCTACATAGATAGCTTCATTGTTATCTTAAAATTTCCAGTATTCACATATGTCTTTCTGAAAAAAAAATGCTGATATAAGTCTTCTTAAAATGAACCTAAGTGATGAGACATAAATAAATCGTTAACACAAACAGATAAAAAATTGTCTGTACAAACATGTGTTACCTGTTTGGGAATATAAACGAGGATGAGGAATTTCTGAACACAGGCTGCCTCTTATTAGATGAGTAACTCACTTGGAAATATATCAGCATGATGAGGCATGACGAAGTCAGAATTAGATGACTTATTGCTTTGGTACCCTGGATGAAACTGTTGTCCATGCAGCATGTGTGTGTTTCTCACATACAGTTTGTGTTGTCAATGACCATCTATGTCTTGTGTACAGAAAATGAGATGGTGGCTACCTGTGTTGTAATCATTTGTATTTCTTGAAAAATAAATGCCTACCTTCTCAAAATAAAATGCCTGACCACGTGTATGACTTTTCAGGTTGTTCGTTGTATATGATCAGTTCAGAAGTGAGGCGAACTGTTCAATATGTCTCTCAAGAGACTTATTAACTGTACCAAAATGACATCACGTTTTGTAAAATTATGTAATTAGAAGGTTAAAAAACTCAGTTTTTGCTGTATGACTAAATGGTTGACAGTTTGGATATTCCAGGTTAATGATACAATAAGTCAGCAATATCTGCCATCACCAACTAAATACGAAAGTGCACGATGCATGTGTTTCATGAAATTCACTGTGTCACACTTGGTTCTTTTCTTAGCATGTTTCTCAAGTTAATCATTTAATACATTAGCATTTTCTTTATAGGGAACAACCACCGAGACTGAGATGAGGAAGAGAAGGTCAAGTTCTTTCCATGTTTCCATGGATTTTCTAGAAGATCCTTCCCAAAGGCAACGAGCAATGAGTATAGCCAGCATTTTAACAAATACAGTAGAAGGTTTGTTCCACATTCCATTTCCATTCAGTTATTTTCATCAAGCTTATGTTGTCTCACTTGAAACAAATATCTCTATTTGTAAATTGAAAACAAGACATTCTAAAGAGAATATAATAGATCTTATTGAAGAGTTAGTATTTGTTATACCTACTCATATAGTCTAGGAGCTTTAAAAAAGATTACTTAAGCACAATGATATTGGAAATCTAAAGATTGTTTTCCTGCGTGTGACAATTCCTTGGAAATGCAGAATAAAGCATTTCTGTTAGGGCTGCTAATCTCATTAGTCATAGTGACCCTCTCTTCTGTTCCATTTAGCTTAGGATTTCAACATCATTCTAAATACTCTCAAGATTGGAGGGAAGAAGTGGGTCATTTCACAGAAGAAAACAAAAAATTTTTAAAGATTTTATTTATTTGTTTGACAGAGAGAGTGAGAGACAGCAAGAGAGGAACACAAGCAGGGGGAGAGGGAGAAGCAGGCTTCCCGCTGAGCAGGGAGTCTGATGTGGGGCTCGATCCCAGGACCCTGGGATCATGACCTTAGCTGAAGGCAGATCCTTAATGGACTGGGCCTCCCAGGTGCCCCAAGAAAACAAATTTAAAGATGATTCTTGACTCATATTCATTCCTACCCTATCTCTTGTTGCTTTAGGTTGACAGTTTAGACAGATATTAACATAAGATTACACACAGTATCTACATTTCTACATCCCGTGTTCCTATTGAAACTTCATTTAAAAGACCATTCACTTCAGGCCAAGTGCTGAGCCATATTGTCAATGCATATGAGAAAAATACTATTCTGTGCTATCTCTGCTCTATGTGTATGTTGACAAAATATCTTCAGGTGTCTAAAAAATAAATTCTATAGTTTTTTTTTTTTAAGTACAAAAGAGATTGACTCTTTAGCAAATAAAAATGTGTTGACTACTGAAAAACAAGTCTAGTGCATCTGAAATAAATATATGTGTGTATGAAAATATATCTTTTGGTGTTTTTTTTTTTTTAAATTTAGAACTTGAAGAATCCAGACAGAAATGCCCGCCCTGTTGGTATAAATTTTCCAACATATTCTTAATCTGGGACTGTTCACCATATTGGTTAAAAGTGAAACATATTGTCAACCTGGTTGTGATGGACCCATTTGTTGACCTGGCCATCACCATCTGCATTGTCTTAAATACTCTTTTCATGGCCATGGAACACTATCCAATGACAGAACATTTCAATAATGTGCTTACAGTAGGAAACTTGGTAAGCATATTGGAAGGTAAATGTGTTCAATCTTTGAATTTTCTGTTTGAGAAACTGTTTCCATTTAATAATAGCTTAAAGCACTCTTTCTACCACCTGGTTCCCAAAAGACGAGAATTGTATCTAGCTGGCTACACCTTACTTTTTTGCCCACCATAATGGCCCTTAATGTCAAAGCATAAGCTGAGAAAGACAGCAATAGGCATAGGCCTAGAATACTACTGGAAAAGTCAATATTGATATTTATAATTTTTCCAAGATGCAGAAGCAATTTAAGGACACGCTTTTTGAAATGATATTAACGCGGTTTCCCTAGCTGATGAAGGCTTAAAAAGGGGAGGGGGTAAGATCTTTTTGTTTTGCTTAATCATCATCATTATAAGTAAAAATATAACAACTCAAAAACGTGTTCAGCTTTTCCACTTCGAAGATCTAAGTAGGATATGTGTTGTTTTATCCATCTCTTCTATATCAAAACCATCAAATATTGAAAACCTGCAGTACATTTTGTGTTTTATTTGATTAGTGAGGCATTTTTGGTAAAGGCTGTCACCTAAATCCTCCTCTTCTGTGCTTAAAAAACATGAATTATTAAAGTGTTTGTCAGTTGACTCATTTAGGAATACTAGCTTTTATTTGTTGAAAGAAAGAGGACTTTAAAGGAATGTACGGATTTTTCATAGTATTTGTTTTGAGGTTTAAGATTTTTGATGGTAAAAAGCAAGACATGTAAAGCACCCTGTATTATAGTATTTACGGTTTTAAAGCTTCGATATTTATACCATGGAAGTAATTGACTTTTTCTCACAAATTGATAATAGTAACACACATATTATAATAATAGATATATGTGTATAATAATGATCAGATTTGAGGAAGATGGGAATTTGCTTATAGATAAATAAAATGTTCAGGGGCAAGATGTTGTGAATACCTGTGCTGCATAAAGTCTGGAGGGACAGGCAGTTTGATGTGATGGAAGTTAAAAATAGATTGGGGCTCAAATCCTAGTTTTGCCATTTTCTGGTTGTATGATACCAGGAGAGTCACTGGTAAAGTAATGTTTGTATTACCTGCACTAGTGACTCTATAAACTCCTGTGGCAATAAAATGAAATAAAGTAAATGGAAGCTCTTTTATAAACTATAAATTACTACAGAAATGTATCTAGTAATAGAATCATTGTGGGGAAATTAGCATAAACATTTTGTTCTATGATCAAATACTAAGTCATTCTATTTTATCACTATATGATGGAATTAAAGTAATTTTGTTTTGATCTTAGGTTTTCACTGGGATCTTTACAGCAGAAATGTTTCTGAAAATTATTGCCATGGATCCTTACTATTATTTCCAAGAAGGCTGGAATATCTTTGATGGTTTTATTGTGACACTTAGCCTGGTAGAACTTGGCCTTGCCAATGTGGAAGGATTATCAGTTCTCCGTTCATTCCGACTGGTAAAAAAACAAAAACAAAAAAACCCCAGCAACAGAAACAAAACCTGTCCAACAAGCAGGGCTCTTATTTACTACTCTCATAGGTTTTACTACACAACTATTTACATTTTAAACTTTTGTGTAACATTTGCATCATCAAAACTATCCCTGAATGAAAAAAGAAATTATCTCCACTTATTTAGAAAAAAACTTTATTTAAAAAAATAGGTGAAGTTTAATATATAATCATTTGCCATTGTTACTATTGTTTCTAGAGATGACTACAGTTAATATTTCTGGATTGAAGAAAATATTTTTAATGAAAATATATCACATTTTAATAGTAACTTGAAAATATAAACAGCCCTTTGTATGGTAAATGGTGATCAGAGGCAAGGTGGGCACGCAGAAAATTCCTTATTGGACCTCTGGAAAATATGCTCCTTCCCTAAATTAGAGGAGAAAAATATGTAGGATTACTTACCATGCCCACTGATTTACATATATGTCTTTGCAAATCAGGGAAATAACTATAGGTGTGAGAAATCTCCAAATTTTTAAATGGAGGCATCTAGTTATGTCAATGGTCCAAAGGAGTATTAATGAATAATAAACATTTGTCTCTTCCTATAGCAGGGGCTCTATATGATGTCACCTTGCATGCTATTTACAAACAAGTAACTTTTCAACAGAGATTATTGTGATTCAGATGCTAATATTAGTGTCAGGCCTGGCATGCCTTAGAACCACATTCACAAAACAAATGAAGGACAGTTGGACCCCAAGTAATCTCAAAAAATTCACTCTTAGGGAAAACAATCTACCTGGTTAAAATATGGAAGAATGAGATTCTTCCTAGGGGGTCCAAAAATTAGCCATGAGCCTGAGTGGGTTCAAGGGCAGGACAGATGTTGTAAGAGATTCAATAGTAATCATGATCAATATATGAAAAGATCATAACAATATATATTATGTTCTTTTTTTTTTTTATTTTCCAGCTCCGAGTTTTCAAGTTGGCAAAATCTTGGCCAACATTAAATATGCTAATAAAGATCATCGGCAATTCAGTGGGGGCTCTGGGTAACCTCACCTTGGTGTTGGCCATCATCGTCTTCATTTTTGCCGTGGTCGGCATGCAGCTCTTTGGTAAAAGCTACAAAGATTGTGTCTGCAAGATCTCCACCAGCTGTGAGCTCCCACGCTGGCACATGAATGACTTCTTCCACTCCTTCCTGATTGTGTTCCGCGTGCTGTGTGGAGAGTGGATAGAAACCATGTGGGACTGTATGGAAGTCGCTGGTCAAGCCATGTGCCTTACTGTCTTCATGATGGTCATGGTGATTGGAAACTTGGTGGTGTGTACCCATTTAAGATATGTATTTCAGAAATAGATTGAGTATAACAGAATGGTGACCATTTTGTCCAAAACAAAAACTATGATTAATAATTTATGAAGTGTTTAGCTTTACATATGCATAGGGTCTCACACAGCAATATAGTAGTGACCCTACAGTTTTTATATTCAAATCAACCTTGTCAGTCATTTCATCACATTTAGTAATGCATTTTAAATAGAGAATTAAAGACAGGCCTAGAAGGATATGCTGGGAATATTTTACAAATTCAGAGAAAAGGGAGGGAGAAATCTGAAAAAATTTTTAAAGAAAGCTTAATCTTACTTGCCAGTATAGGACTGAAGGGTGGTGTCTTTTAAGTGTTCATAGTGATTTTTCCATTTCCTTGCTTCTTCATGGCATATAGCGTTCAATCACTCTAGGTCATTTGGCAGGTGTGTTAGCCAACTTATGTTAATCAATTCTCTAATGGTTCTCAGTCAAATAAGGGTGGGCTAATGATGCCTGAGATTACCCAAATGGAGTAACTGATCAATTCTTCTCTCCCTTAAGTTTAAAACATGAAGTACTATTTACAGTATAGAAAAATTTAGTACATTCCAAAAGATACATATATTAAGTGTCAGTCTTATGGAAATATTAGAGATTATTTATAAACAGTTCTCCTAATTAATCAGTAGTGGAGTATAAGAAATATAATAGGTTAAGAAAATAAGTGTTAATGCCTATGTTAAGATACCGATTCTTGTTCTGGATCATAATGATTAGTTTTAATTAATATCTAACTCAACATCTCCATTTACCAAAAGAGAAACTATAGAATATATTTAAGTGCATAATGGCAAACATCAATGATTTTTAAGCTTAGAACTTTTATACGGTACATATTTCAATATGTTTTCTTATAATCATACAATTTTAAACATAGCAAAACCTTAGATGAACTCGTTTGACTCCTTCATTCTATAAGTGGGAGAATCTGAGACCAACAGAAATCATGTCTTTGCCCAAGGTTGTAGAGTGTAGTAGCTACTGAGCCAGATCACAAATTCAGATTGCCCAACTTCCAATCACTGTGCTCTGGTGTTTCTTTCTTACCTAGCTATTAGAACTTACAGTTTCCTCTACACTTCAAGGAGTGAGTGATCTCAATCTGCTCTTCTTTACATTGGGGTAAGATTATAATCATGTCTGTCCTATTTTTAAGGTCCTGAACCTCTTTCTGGCCTTGCTTCTGAGCTCATTTAGTGCAGACAATCTTGCAGCCACGGATGATGATAATGAAATGAACAATCTCCAAATAGCCGTGGACAGGATGCACAAGGGAGTAGCTTACGTGAAGAGAAAAATATACGAATTTATTCAACAATCCTTTGTTAGAAAACAGAAGATTTTAGATGAAATTAAACCACTTGATGATCTAAACAATAAGAAAGACAGTTGTATGTCCAATCATACAACAGAAATTGGAAAAGATCTTGACTATCTTAAAGACGTGAATGGAACCACAAGTGGAATAGGAACCGGCAGCAGTGTTGAAAAATACATTATTGATGAAAGTGATTACATGTCATTCATAAACAATCCCAGTCTTACGGTGACTGTACCAATTGCTGTAGGAGAGTCTGACTTTGAAAATTTAAACACAGAGGACTTCAGTAGTGAATCAGATCTGGAAGAAAGCAAAGAGGTAAGATTTTATAATATGGGTAGGTAGAAATTTATATGTATATACATGTGTTATTACTTGCATATAAATATATATATGTATCTTGCTGCCTTTGGGTAAATCAGATTTGCGTAATGAGTCAGGGAGAGAAAGAGTGCAAAGATATAATGGTAGGCAGATCCTCATCTCATTTCACATGTCTATAGATAATGGATTCAGGGGAAAAAAATGATAGATCATTTCTGTAAAACATTCTATAATTTTTTCAGGACTTTAATTTGAGTATTATCTCAGTTCAAATGTTGTTTGTTAAAGATTTGGGTTTTACAAAAGAACCAATGGCAGATGATTTTTTTAAAATGATTTTTATTTTTATAAAATTGGTTTCAAAGTACTGTTAAAATGAATTTGGCAGTATTTTTCTAGTCCCTTTTTTTTTTTTTTTGGTCTTGAATCTTCAGATGTACGTTTACTATTTGATGAAGACTAATAGCAACCACATGCTCTATTGAATTAAAAAAAGAAACCTTTAAAAAGAGAAACTTTTATGACAAAGACCATCCATAACAAATACTTTGTCTATAAAAATTTTATGTGATTTAAACTGTTTTTCGGGGCTAACAGAAAAAAACTGATCTTTTTGTTAAAAAGTAACTATCCACTGAACCACTGGAGGCAGTCCTATTTCTTCATACTCTGTGTCATTTCATAACTTGGACTATCATTACATTAGTTGAAAATTTAAGTATTGGGGGTGGTAGAAACTTTAGAGAAAATGTGAGGCAGTATTTCTCAGATAATGAGTCATGACCTAGTAGGAGTTGATAAACCCATTTATTATACCAGTATTTTCTTTAATTGTAATTAAACAGAATAAATAATACCAGATCTCATGGCATGATGTAGGGAATACTGATGAATGAAGCTGGGGCTGCCTATGCCAAACTCAGAGTCTCTGCTTTTGTAATTAGGGGGTCCTTGGGGGGCAGGGAAGTGCCTGAAGTGCAGAGTTCTTAAATGTGAGAAACAATGTTTCAGCTCTTTGGAACTAGTGATCATGAAAACTTCTGCACCCCAGGCAGAATTGATGGCTTCTCTTTTGGTTCCCAGAGACAGAAGGCAGAGCATAGGTAATAAGGAACTCATGCTCTAGGCTCATACATCTCACAAAGTATGGTGACATTTTGTTCAAACTACTGATATGCATGCATGTCTCTCCTTTTACATTGTGACACACTTGAGTATGTTTGCTACAAAGTAGGCACTCAAATTAGATTTTTCCATCCCATTTAACTCTGTTTAATGAAATGAAAGGATTCTCATTATCATACTTGCTCTGATGAGAGCACATTTGAAAATATAGTTTTATATCCCATGATCCAAACTCCATTATTCTCCTAATTCAACCTAATATGGTGTTAGATCTTGTTTTTCTTTTTGCTTTTAATAATTTTTTTTTATTTTTTAATAAACATATAATATATTATTAGCCCCAGGGGTATAGTCTGTGAATTACCAGGTTTACACTTCACAACACTCTCCATAGCACATACCCTCCCCAATGTCCATAACCCCACCAGCCTCTCCATACCCCCCTCCCCCCGGCAACCCTCAGTTTGTTTTGTGAGATTAAGAGTCTCTTATGTTTTGTCTCCCTCCCGATCCCATCTTGTTTCCTTTTATTCCTTTTCTACCCCCAACCACCCCCCCATGTTACATCTCCACTTCCTCATATCAGGGAGATCATATGATAGTTGTCTTTCTTCGACTGACTTATTTCGCTAAGCATAATACCCTCTAGTTCCATCCACGTCATCGCAAATGACAAGATTTCGTTTCTTTGATAGTTGCATAGTATTCCATTGTATATATATACCACATCTTCTTTATCCATTCATCTGTTGATGGACATCTAGGTTCTTTCCATAGTTTGGCTATTATGGACATTGCTGCTATGAACGTTTGGGTGCACATGCCCCTTCAGATCACTATGTTTGTATCCTTAGGGTACAGCAGTGCAATTGCTGGGTCGTAGGGTAGCTCTATTTTCAACTTTTTGAGGAACCTCCATGCTGTTTTCCAGAGTGGTTCCACTAGCTTGCATTCCCACCAACAGTGTAGGAGGGTTCCCCTTTCTCCGCATCCTCGCCAGCATCTGTCATTTCCTGACTTGTTAATTTTAGCCATTCTGACTGGTGTGAGGTGGTATCTCATTGTGGTTTTGATTTGTATTTCCCTGATGCTGAGTAATGTGGAGCACTTTTTCATGTGTCTGTTGGCCATCTGGATGTCTTCTTTGCAGAAATGTCTGTTCATGTCCTCTGCCCATTTCTTGATTGGATTATTTGTTCTTTGGGTGTTGAGTTTGCTAAGCTCTTTATAGATTTTGGATACCAGCCCTTTATTTGATACGTCGTTTGCAAATATCTTCTCCCATTCTGTCAGTTGTGTTTTGGTTTTGTTAACTGTTTCCTTTGCTGTGCAAAAGCTTTTGATCTTGATGAAGTCCCAATAGTTCATTTTTGCCCTTGCTTCCCTTGCCTTTGGCAACGTTCCTAGGAAGAAGTTGCTGTGGCTGAGGTCAAAGAGGTTGCTGCCTATGTTTTCCTCAAGGATTTTGATGGATTCCTTTCTCACATAGAGGTCCTTCATCCATTTTGAGTCTATTTTCATGTGTGGTGTAAGTAAATGGTCTAGTTTCATTTTTCTGCACATAGCTGTCCAATTTTCCCAACACCAGTTGTTGAAGAGGCTGTCTTTTTTCCATTGGACATTCTTTCCTGCTTTGTCGAAGATTAGTTGACCATAGAGTTGAGGGTCTATTTCTGGGCTCTCTATTCTGTTCCATTGATCTATGTGTCTGTTTTTGTGCCAGTACTATACTGTCTTGATGATGACAGCTTTGTAATAGAGCTTAAGTCTGGAATTGTGATGGCTGCCAACTTTGGCTTTCTTTTTCAATATTCCTCTGGCCATTTGAGGTCTTTTCTGGTTCCATATACATTTTAGGATTATTTGTTCCATTTCTTTGAAAAAAATCAGTGGGATTTTGATAGGGATTGCATTGAATGTGTAGATTGCTTTAGGTAGCATGGACATTTTCACAATATTTGTTCTTCCAATCCATGAGCATGGAACATTTTTCCATTTCTTTGTGTCTTTCTCAATTTCTTTCATGAGTACTTTGTAGTTTTCTGAGTATAGATTCTTTGCCTCTTTAGTTAGGTTTATTCCTAGGTATCTTACAGTTTGGGGTACAATTATAAATGGGATTGACTCCTTAATTTCTCTCTCTTCTGTCCTGTTGTTGATGTTTAGAAATGCAACTGATTTCTGTGCATTGATTTTATATCCTGACACTTTACCAAATTCCTGCATAAGTTCTAGCAGATTTGGAGTGGAGTCTTTTGGGTTCTCCACATATAGTATCATATCATCTGTAAAGAGTGATAGTTTGACTTAATTGCTGATTTGGATGCCTTTAATTTCTTTTTGTTGTCTGATTGCTGAGGATAGGACTTCTAGTACTATGTTGAATAGCAGTGGTGATAACAGACATCCCTGCCGTGTTCTTGACCTTAGCAGAAAAGCTCTCAGTTTTTCTCCATTGAGAATGATATTTGCGGTGGGTTTTTCATAGATGGCTTTGATAATATTGAGGTATGTGCCCTCTGTCCCTACACTTTGAAGAGTTTTGATCAGGAAGGGATGCTGTACTTTGTCAAATGCTTTTTTCAGCATCTATTGAGAATATCTTTCTTTTATTAATGTATTGTATCACATTGATTGATTTGCGGATGTTGAACCAACCTTGCAGCCCTGGAATAAATCCCACTTGGTCGTGGTGAATAATCCTTTTAATGTAGTGTTGGATCCTATTGGCTAATATTTTGGTGAGAATTTTCACATCTGTGTTCATCAAGGATATTGGTCTGTAGTTCTCTTTTTTGATGGGATCCTTGTCTGGTTTTGGGATCAAGGTGATACTGGCCTCATAAAATGAGTTTGGAAGTTTTCCTTCCATTTCTATTTTTTGGAACAGTTTCAGGAGAATAGGAATTAATTCTTCTTTAAATGTTTGATAGGATTCCCCCGGGAAGCCGTCTGGCCCTGGGCTCTAGTTTGTTTGGAGATTTTCAATGACTGCTTCAGTCTCCTTACTGGTTATGGGTCTGTTCAGGTTTTCTATTTCTTCCTGGTTCAGTTTTGGTAGTTTATATGTCTCTAGGAATGCATCCATTTCTTCCAGATTGTCAAATTTGCCAGCATAGTGTTGCTCATAATATTTTCTTATAATTGTTTCTATTTCTCTGGTGTTGGTTGTGATCTCTCCTCTTTCATTCATGATTTTATTTATTTGGGTCCTTTCTCTTTTCTTTTTGGTAAGTCTGGCCAGGGGTTTATCAATCTTACTAATTCTTTCAAAGAAACAGCTCCTAGTTTTGTTGATTTGTTCTATTGTTTTTTTGGTTTCTATTTCATTGATTTCTGCTCTGATCTTTATGATTTCTCTTCTCCTGCTGGGTTTAGGGTTTCTTTGTTGTTCTTTCTCCAGCTCCTTTAGGTGTAGGGTTAGGTTGTGTATTTGAGACCTTTCTGGTTTCTTGAGAAAGGCTTGTATCACTATATATTTTCCTCTCAGGACTGTCTTTGCTATGTCCCACAGCTTTTGAACCATTGTTTTCATTATCATTTGTTTCCATGAGGAAACAGTTTTTCAATTCTTTAAATTCCTGGTTGACCCATTCATTCTTTAGAAGGATGCTGTTTAGTCTCCATGTATTTGGGTTCTTTCCAAATTTCCTCTTGTGATTGAGTTCTAGCTTCAGAGCATTGTGGTGTGAAAATATGCAGGGAATGATCCCAATCTTTTGATACCGGTTGAGACCTGATTTAGGACCGAGGATGTGATCTATTCTGGAGAATGTTCCATGTGCACTAGAGAAGAATGTGTATTCTGTTGCTTTGGGATGAAATGTTCTGAATAGATCTGTGATGTCCGTCTGGTCCAGTGTGTCATTTAAGGCCTTTATTTCCTTGTTGATCTTTTGCTTGGATGATCTGTCCATTTCAGTGAGGGGAGTGTTAAAGTCCCCTACTATTATTGTATTATTGTCGATGTGTTTGATTTTGTTATTAATTGGCTTATATAGTTGGCTGCTCCTATGTTAGTGGCATAGATATTTAAAAGTGTTGGACAGACCCTTTGAGTATGATATAGTGTCCTTCCTCATCTCTTATTATAGTATTTGGTTTAAAATCTAATTGATCTGATATAAGGATTGCCACCCCAGCTTTCTTTTGATGTCCACTAGCATGGTAAATTGTTTTCTACCCCCTCACTTTAAATCTGTATTTGGGTCTAAAATGAGTTTCTTGTAGACAGCATATTGATGGGTTTGGTTTTTTTTATCCATTCTGATACCCTGTGTCTTTTGATTGGGGCATTTAGCCCATTTACATTCAGGGTAACTATTGAGAGATATGAATTTAGTGCCATTGAATTGCCTGTAAGGTGACTATTACTGTATATTGTTTCCGTTTCTTTCTGGTCTACTACTTTTAGGCTCTCTCTTTGCTTAGAGGATCCCTTTCGATATTTCCTGTAGAGCTGGTTTGGTGTTTACAAATTCCTTTAGTTTTTGTTTGTTCTGGAAGCTTTTTATCTCTCCTTCTATTTTCAATGATAGCCTAGTTGGATATAGTATTCTTGGCTGCATGTTTTTCTCATTTAGTGCTCTGAATATATCATGCCAGCTCTTTCTGGCCTGCCAGGTCTCTGTGGACAAGTCTGCTGCCAATCTAATATTTTTTACCATTGTATGTTACAGACTTCTTGTCCCGGGCTGCTTTCAGGATTTCCATTTTTTATTTCATCTCATTAATAGCTTTTAAATTTCAACTTTGTTAGATTTTAGTTCTTTTTTTTCTCCAGAAAGGGCTTTTATTTCTCCAGACAGTGTTCCTCTAATATCTTCCATGCCTTTTTCAAGCCTGGCTAGCATCTTGAGAATTGTCATTCTGAACTCTAGATCAGACAAATTATCAATGTCCATAATGATTAGGTCCTTAGCCTTTGGTACTGCCTCTTGTTCCTTTTTTTTTGTGGTAAGTTTTTCTGCCTTGTCATTTTAGCCAGAGAAGAATATATGAAAGAATGAATAAAATACTAAAAGGGTGGCAAAGACCCCTGGAAAATGTGCTTTAACCAAATCAGAAGAGACCCCAAATCGTGGCGGGAAGAAAGGGGGTAAAAAGAAGTTCAGAAAAAAAAATTAAAAAAGAAAACAAATAAAGAAGAAATATAAAAAAGAAAATATATATATTAGACTGGTGATTAGAACAGGGTCACCCACTTAATTTTGGGAGTATTTTGGTCTCTTAGAAGAAACTACTTCCCCAAATTTTAAAGAATAAAAACATATATAAGGGTAAACACAATGAAGGGATAGAATATTAGTAAAAGATGATAATTATTTATTTATTTATTTATTTATTTAAATCTCTAAAAAAAGAGTTGATAAGTTAGTTGGGAGAATAAAGAAAAAGAAAGTGAACAGAATTTGCTCAGGCTGGAGACTAGAACAGAGCCCTGTGCTAGATTTAGGGTGTATTTTGATCTATTAGAAGAAGTTGTACCCCAAATTTTTTTAGAAGAAAAAACCCTATGTGTATACAAAAAATAAAGTTAGATACAATGAAGGATAAAATATGACTATAATAATGAAGGTTCAAAAAAGATTTTTTTATGAAAGGTATTGTTAAGATAAACTAGTTAAAAAATGTTAAAAGAGTAAAAGTTAAAAAATATTAGCAGAAGAAAAAAATAAAATTAAAAAAATTAATTAACTTTGCAAGACTAAAGAATCATGGGGAGAAAGCCATGAATTCCATGCTTTGCTTTCTCTTTCTCTGGAATTCTCCCATTCTCCATGGCAGGTGAACTTGGTCTTGGTGAGATTTCTTGTTGATCTTCTGGGGAAGGGGCCTGTTGTAGTGATTCTCAATTGTCTTTGCCCAAGGCAGAATTGTACCTCCCTTACCAGGGGCTAGGCTAAGTAGTCTGCTCGGGTTTGCTTTCGGGAGCTTTTGTTCCCTGAACACTTTCCGTAGAGTTCCGGAGGATGGGAATGAAAATGGCAGCCTCCCAATCTCCGGCCCAGAGGAGCCGAGAGCTCAGGGCCCCACTCCTCAGTGTGCCCTCAGAGAAAAGCGCTCAAACACTCCGGTATCCCTGGCCTCCGGCCGCGCTCCAAGCTCACCCAGCCTGTGACCAGGCTTCTCTGTCTCTGGCACACAGCCCCTCCTGGAGTCTCCGAAACCCACAGATCCCTAACTCTTCCAGGGGGGTCTCCCCGGATCTTATGGGGACCCTGCTCACAGAGCAGTGGCCTGTACCCCAGATCACAATAAGGTAACCCCAAGTTGAGAGCTCACTTCTCGGCTCCGTCTCTGTAGCTGGCTTCCCCTCACTAATACCTGTGACCTTTGCAACACTCAGACACCCCGATCCTTCTGTGACCCCGCATGGGCTTCACCCCGGCTTAGCCTCTGGAGTGATGTCCCTCAGTGGAGCAAACTTTTAATTAAAAGTTCTGATTTTGTGCTCCATTGCTCTGCCACTTGCCGAAAGCCGGACTCTCCCCCTGCGGTCTGTCTTCCCATTGCTTTGGATTCACTTCTCCGCAGGTACTACCTTTCAGAAAGTGGTCGATTTTCTGTTTCTAGAATTGTTGCTCTTCTTCTCTTCGATCTCCTGTTGGATTTGTAGGTGTTCGGAATGGTTTGATAAACTATCTAGCTGATCCCCTGCTACCTGATGTCATCTCAGCCTTCTACTCCCTCTTTTTTTTTTTTTTTCTTTATTAGACATTTACCTTGTCAATTTATGTTGGGTCTCTCTCTCTCTTTTTTTTTTTTTTTAGATTTTATTTTTTTTTTATCTGACAGAGAGACAGAGAGAGAGTACAAATAGGCAGAGTAGCAGGCAGAGGCACAGGCAAAGGGTGAGGGAAAAGCAGGATCTCCACTGAGCAGGGAGCTGGACACAGGGCTCCATCCTAGGACCTTGGGATCGTGATCTGAGCTGAAGGCAGCTGCTTAACTGACTGAGCCACCCAAGTGCCCCTATATTGGGTTTCTAGGAAAGTAATTATCCTTCATCTTTTTCTACAAGAATAGCTATTGAAATGCAGTTGTATCTCAACCAGTTGAATTTTTATATTCAATACTGAAACTTCTATTCATCCCCACTACATTTCAGTTTCTTTCATTCATTTTTTAGTTGACTTTCTGTAAATATTCTTTTATAAATCACCATATTGTCACAAATTTTCTGTCACTTTAGCTCACCATTTATTTCTTCCTTCTTGGTCAGAAATAAACCCATATAAAGTTATTTCTCCTCATTGCTTTTTTAGTCTTATATGTACTCTCTTCAAAGCAAGGCACACTTTGTATGATGCTCTTCTTTTAGTTGATTTAAACTGAAGACAGATACCTCAAAAGATGAAGATTCTTAATTCTAAATTAGGAATGCAGCTTATAGGGTATTAAAGGAATCTCATCATTTTGGTTCTTCCCATTTTAGCCTTTATTCTTTTGCCTACCTTCATTTATTCAGCAGTTACCATGTGCCAGAGATTGTACTAAATAATGGAGGATGCAAATGAGCCATAGTTTTACATACATGTATGGTAATTATCATATGTGTGTATGCAAATACATATATACATATGTATGTATACACACACACATATATATGATTGACCCTCCCACTACATGGGTTTGAACTATATGGGACCATTTATACACTGATTTTTTTTTTATAAATACAATACAGTACCATAAATGTATTTTCTCCTCCTTATTACTTTCTTAATAGCATTTCCTTTTCTCTAACTTTATTGTAAGAATATAGTATATAATATATATACAAAATATATATGTATTAATCAACCGTTTTTGTTATCAGTAAAGTTTCTCATCAACAGTAGGCTATTAATACTTGAGTTTTGGGGGAGCCAAAAGTTATATGCAGATTTTTGACTGCACAGGAGGTTGGCACCCTTCACTGCCCCGCATTGTTCAAGGGCCAACTATATATATATATATATAGATTTTAGAAAGATAATTTTCAACTTTTAAATATGAATTTCCATTTTGGGACATACCTTATGGACTCACAGTGTTACCTGCCATGGGTTCTGCTAACCTGTTCCATTTGAATTTGTTAATGTTTCTATGCCTGGATTTCAATAATGAGCTTTATCTATAATGGATCATTATTGAAATTATATCAGTGCCTTGAGTTAAAGTTATAAATGGTCATTGTTTCTTATCAATTTTCTAAGCATTTGTTTTTAGACATGTAAACCCATAATTATAGTGTTATTCATAATAGATTATTCTCTGGAGCCAGACATTGTGTTTTATGATTCCATTTTAGCCACATACCATGTGGCCTTACCTGACTATCCAGCCCTCAAGTCTCATCTCAAAAATGAGGATAAAATCACCTACTTCATCCTTTCTGTGGAGTATAAAATGAGACAATAAATGTGAAGTAGTTACCATAGAAGCTGAAAAATTATAAATATTTAATAAATTGTCATTATTATTATTATTACTAATAGCATTCCCAACACTCTACTGGCCAGTGTTTTCTTATAAGAATTACTAGTAACATATTCCACTGTTAGTCCTTTTGTGTTGTCTGCCTTCTGCCCTTTGTAATGAATTGCTTTAAAGGTTTATCTGGAAAAGTGACAGATTTTGTATTTTCTGTTTCATTTTTAAACTGTCTCGTTAAATTCTTGATACAGTAAACTCCTTGAAGAAGTTAGGAAACTTTTTTTCTAAAGAACATTCCAGTCAGAAAGAATAAATATACAGAAACCTAGAGACATGACACAACAGGATGTGTTTATAAACAGGATGTGTTTCTGTGATATAAAGTCACAGGAGATGAAGCTATAGGAGTATACAAGGAGCAGACTGCCTCAGGTTCCAGAAAACAAAGAACAGACGCAAATGAAGAGACATATAAAAGAGAGATCTGTATTTGTTTTGCCTCCCCCATGAGGTGCACACTTATGCACCACTATCCCCCATTCCAGGACAAATCCTTGGGCTATCTTTCTATACTTGTCCCATGTTTGTCCCCAAATGCAGGAAAGGCATTGCATGGGTAAGATTCCACACTTATGTAAGTCCCCGCAGACTTCAATCCACAAAGTATATTCAAATAACCTAAGGAATTGTTTTTCAAACTTCATAAAGTTTCTTGACTCATGCAGTAGAAGAATAATAGATCAGTTAGAAATCAGGGTTTCCACTGAAAATTAATAATAAGGAATGGTGGCTTAGACAGATTTTGAAGAGCTTTAAAAACTGGGAAAAACTAGCAATATAAAATCATTATCTCCCCAATTAGAAAATAAGTTTCTTTGATTAGAGATTGTATTTTATATAATTTTAGTCTTCTGAGGCCAACTGCAGTGTTAGACAAAAATGTGTGCTCAATAACTTTTTGAGTTTGGGTTGATTTCTTTGGAGAACTAGCCTAAAAGTCTGGTGGCCTTAACTCTAGTTGGCAAGTCACTAACTCTATATTATTCCATTTCCTAATTTGTAAAAGGGGGTCAACTGTTCTCTGGTGCTTGTAGGAACGTTATGAAGACTCAAAAGCTATTTGGAAGTTCAAAGTGCTCGAAAACATAAGGTGATAACTATAATTCTGTCTGCATCAATATTTTTAAATAAATTAAGTGGTTAAGCTTATACCTTTTTGGAATAAAATAATATATTACTAAGCTAGTTAGGGGCAAAGTATACTTATTTTTGCAATGAGTGAACCCTAGAATGAGTAAAAATGTTATTTGGATCTTTGTAATTCATGCTAGTAACAGATATCATTTGTTGAGTGTTTAACCATAGGAAAACACTGTTCATAGGGTTTTAGATGCATTTTCTTACTCAGTCTTCATACCAACGGAGAGATTATTCCTATCTTTTGGATAAGGTCATTGAATGCAGCATTTAAGTAGCTTGCCACTCGCACAAATAGTAAGGACTGATCCTGGACTAGAAGAATTCAGGCAGTTGGCAACACAGTCTATGTTCTTGATTATTACACTAAATCTCCTTAACCGTGTCTGAAAAAAATGTTTTCTTTGGTTTTACTTTAAAATTAATGATATTGTTTATTGAAGTACTAAGAACAGGTATCCATGATAGAGCTGGTCTTAACTACCAATACCTTTCCACTGGGCATAAGTTAATGGCATAGCCACAAGGGTCTGAGTCCTCTCCCTTGGTCCTGGAGGATCCTCTTCCTTCAGCGCTGGCCTGAAGGTTAGACCAATCTGCTTCTGCATCCCACACTGACCTATGGAGGTCTACTTCTAATTATAGAGCATTCATCCTCTTGAACTATGATTGCTCCAAGCTGTGTTTTCGGAAGATACACTTCTGAATTTAATGCTACCCGAAAGAATCTTCCAAATCATTTGGAAGCACCTCTGTAGTTGCATCGTTAGCTTATGAAGTCTTTGGAAACAGATGAAACACTAACCAGGTCTCACTCACTTTAAGGCCACAGTGAGTACAAAATGTTTATAAGTGAAGATTTACTTCTAGACTCCCATTTTCCCTCTCAATTATAATATCTATGTTAAAATAATAGTTATTTGCTGCTTTATGAATATTCTTTTATTTAATACTTTTACCTTCACTGTATTTGGGATAAAGAACATATGATAATTCCCAACCAAAGCATATACTGCTCAGTAGACTAAATGTATACTACCACAGAAAAGTCTACGGAGAATGCCTTATGTGAACAATGCTCAATTTTTAAATGTAGCTGAGAGGGATTAGTCCATTTCATTTACCAAAGTATAGCCTGCCTTCATCATGGAACCTAGCATAGAGTAGGTGCTCAGTAAATACCTGTTAAATAAAGAAATAAGAATAGGGAGTTTCTGGTTAATCTAGAGTCAAAATGGATATGTATGTAGATTTTTGCACATATCCCAACTCATGAACACCATGATAACATAATTTTCTCCACTGAAAAACATTGCACAACGTATCTAGGGGTATTAAAAGTCTCGGGGAGATAGATGTGTATGCCCCCAACTGTTCTTTCTGTACGGTCTCTTCACAAATCCTCACGGTCTCTGATGCAGCAACTATTGCCTCCACCCTGTGTTACACTTTCTCCTTCAGAAGCCCTTCCCACAAACTCACATAAAAGGAGAAGACTCCCATCCTAAAATAAAATAAAATCATGTATATTTTAAATGTTCCTTTGATCTCATCTCTTCCTTGAGTTTCTGTCCTTGAATTCATTGCCAATCTTTAAAAGATAGATTAGATTATACTCACTGTCTTCCCATTTTCCACTGCTCAGTCACCTTCAAATATCTCCTTTCTGGTTTCTTCCCCTACCTTTCTCTTTTTCAAATATCATTGATGTTCTCTTATTTGCCAAGTTCAGTGACCCTATCTCACTTGATTGTCTGCAATATTTCCTAATTCTTTAAGCTCTGTCATTCCTTGGCTTCCAAAAATCCAGGCTAATTTCCTCCCAACCATACAAGCTCACAAGTAGCTTATGAGAAGCTTGGATTCATTCTCAACTTCTCTAATAGGAAGGCCCTCGTCAAATTTACTGCCAAATCCTATGGGTTTTATCTCCTAAATCCATCTCCAATCTTGACCTCCCACTTCCTGTCCTATTATTTCATCTGTATCACTAGAATTACCCTCTGAAACACATTTCCATGGGAGGAAAAAAGGCAGTCTTAAATATATCATGAGCAATTGGACAGCCTTGATCAGACTCATTTCATCAGTCTAATTCCCCATGACTCAGCTCAGTTCTAGTCACACTGCTCCATGAAATTTCTGTCCTTGGACTCCAACATTTCTTGTTTGAAATTACCTTCTTCTCCTTGCCATTCTCTGCAAAATCTAACAAAACAAAATGACCTTTGAATCAATATTCAAGACTTTGTCCATGTATTCACTCCACAAAAATATTTTGTG
Organism: Lontra canadensis; assembly: GCF_010015895.1. Lineage (NCBI taxonomy): Eukaryota > Metazoa > Chordata > Mammalia > Carnivora > Mustelidae > Lontra > Lontra canadensis. The sequence continues at coordinate 4,085,743 of NW_022631063.1, read as the reverse complement.
CTCTGATGCTCACTATAGCAAACAACTATATTATATAGCAAACAACAAATATTTGTTGCTCTGATGCTCACTATAGCAAACAACTCTTAATTCTGGAAAGCCCTCTGGATTTTCCCCAACTAGAATTAATGGCTGCATACAATGAAAGGTATACATTGCACTCTATTTCTCTGTTGTGTATCTGTCTATCCTACTTGCTAATCTTGTGAGCAACTTGAGAATAAGAACTGTGGTGGTACATATCTTTGTACTTCAAGTAACTTCTACAGTACCTGGCACAAATGAGGTGCTGGGTCAGTGTTAATTGGCATCATGTAAGTAAGTGACATGTTTTATGTTACCAGTCCTACCTTCTGAAAGCATGCAGATGAATAAATTGAGCAATACTATTCCTAAGTCACGTTAAGTAAGCAGTTTGCTTTTAGATGCAGCTTCTCTTTGGGGAGGGAGGAGAGAAGAAGGAAAAGAAAAGAAAACACTCAGAATTTTCATATAATTGCCTGACAGATGTTCATGGAGCACTTGGTAGAATCCCATCTGGACATTGGTTGGATGTGTCCCTTCCAGCTCTTGACTATTTCCTTATTCTGAGCTATAGTTTGTCAGGGCTATGATCTTTATGAGATGGTAACAATGCTATATGAGAAGTGCTACCATCTAGCCAGTGGATACCCAAACTCCTTCTTCCTTACATCTGATTGATTGCCAGGTACTGCCAACTTGATGCATCTTTGTCTCCTCTGCATCTCCACCAGCTCCACACAATGGCAGACCTCCATCATCTCTCAGATTTAACTGCTGCAACCTTCACAAATGTTCTCTCTCACTGCTCTACTCCCTACATAATAAGTGGTCTTTCTAAAAGGCAAATCTGGTTGTAGCCCACCCCTCTTTCTAACCTTTCAGGAGTTGCCCCATGCTTGCAGTCTATACTACTTACCATGGCCTACGAGTCCTTGCAAAAATTGACCATCCTCAACCTTTCCAGCCTCGCATAGTATTCGCCATCTCTCACCATCCAAGTACACTGATCTTTTGTTTCCTAAAACTCCCCATGCTTTGTCAGGTTCTGATCCTTATACATGTTCTCTCCATACAGAATATTCTTTTTTTTTTTTTTAGATTTGTTTTATTTATTTGACAGACAGAGATCACAAGTAGGCAGAGAGCCAGGCAGAGAGAGAGAGAGGGAAGCAGGCTCCCTGCTGAGCCGAGAGCCCAATACGGGGCTTGATCGTAGGGCCCTGAGATCACAACCCGAGCCAAAGGCCAAGGCTTTAACCCACTGAGCCACCCAGGCACCATTCTTATGCCATCCTCTCCCCCTGCCCAAACCCCACCCAACTCATCCTTCTCTTCCCAAGTGTTACTTTCTTTTACCTTCCCTTCTTAGACTGAGTTAGGTGCTGCTCTCAAGATACCCTGTGCTAACTCAATGACAGTGAGTGACAACTGTTTGCTCATGTGTATCTTCCATCTGACTGTGAATGCTTTGAGGGCAGGTACTCGGTCTATTATCTTAACTATTTCCTTTTTCAAGTCCTAATCCTGTTGTTGTACATGGACTGATACTTTTGGTAGTTGATAAGGTCAAATACTAGCAATTACACATATTACAAACTATATATAATACTGTAATGAAACTTATTACCATTTATCGGGTAAGCACGTGACATTTTCCACATACTATATTGTTTGATCCTTATAACAATCATGTGACATAAGGACAATTTTACAAATTAGAAACTAAAGCTTAAGGAGGTGAAGATAATTACTAAAAGTTCATAAAATCACTAATTGTGATTCAAACCCAATCTTGTCTGACTCAAAACAGAACTTTTAACTCTTTTGTTATAGTTACATAGTTCCTCCAGTCAGTAGATACTTATTAAATATTTGTAAAATGTTATCATTTATGAACAATTAATGTCAAAAGAACACTAAGACTCTATGCCCATTTTGGCAAAATGAATTAAAAACAGTGGAAAATACTCATTGGATTTACAATTTTGATTTGTAGCTTGGGAATTTTAAATGCAATTTTGCAGACTTTTTTTGTTTCTAACTTATTTGCATTATGATAATTTTGTGTTGGTCCAATATATGATGAAAGGTTCTATTTCTTTTATATTTAATGATAAATACAAAATTCATGTCTGACATATTTTAAAGCAGAATTCAGAGTATATTAGAGCTGTATTCCTTCACTTTCCCTTCTACCTTGGTGAAGTGTTTGACTAACACTAGATTTCACAATTAATAAGAACAAGTTAATATTTAGTAAATATGAATAATGCACTGGAGACTTCCATTCCACCTACAATTTGATGAAGAAATGATCTGGGTTTTAGGAATGTTGTGGGAATTAATGAGTTAATATTTAACTTTTCCAGCCAGTCTGTAAAAATGCTAAATCTCAGTACAGTGTATTTTTCTTTGATATTATATTGTTGCTTTGTTGAGAGTCTTTAATAGGGGTCATTTAAATTTTTAATATGCTGGTGTACACCAGAAATATTTACTCATACATAATGTACACAATAAAATATTAATACTAATACTTTTTATATAGAGCATCTCATTTATATATGATTTAAAATATATATAACAACATAAAATGCCCACCTTTAAAATAATACATGCCTAGCATTAAAAATAAGTGTTTTGGGGGTGCCTGGGTGGCTTAGTCAGATAAACATCTAACTCTTGATTTGATTCAGGTCATGATTTCAGGGCCGTGAAATGAAGCCCCTGTACTGGGCTCAGAGTCTGCTTAAGATTCTCTCTCTCCCTCTCCTTCTACCCACCCCCCCATGCTCTCTCTCTCTCTCTCTCTCTCTCTCAAATAAATATATCTTTAAAAATAAGTTTTTTTCGGGCACCTGGGTGGCTCAGTGGTTAAAGCCTCTACCCTCAGCTCAGGTCATGGTCCCAGGGTCCTGGGATCAAGCCCTGCATCGGGCTCTCTGCTCAGTGGGTACCCTGCTTCCCTCTGTCTCTTTCTCTCTGTCTGCCTCTATGCTTACTTGTGATCTCTGTCAAATAAATAAATAAATAATATTTTTAAAAATAAGTATTTTTCAAAAATAAAAAGATACATATGCGTGTGTACATGCATACACATCTTCTGTATCCTTTTGACACTTAAATTCCAGATTTACATTTTAATAAAGTTACCACTTATTATAACTTGAACTATTAAACCCTATAATTAAGCTTCCTGTAGGAAATGAAGTCTAAAATGAAGGCATAAACATCTTGTCATCAAGTCAGAGAATAAGAAAAAACCATTTAATCATTAACTCTTAAAAAATATTATAGAGTATTTTATTTGCTGTGCCTTGTTTTGCTTCACCCTCAAGGTCAAAATCATTTGATATAGTAAAGAACAATTTTTAAAAGCAAGAAATGTGGGGAGGAGTCAGATGGCGGAGAAGTAGCAGGCTGAGACTACTTCAGGTAGCAGGAGTCAGCTCGATAGCTTATGTAAAGATTGCAAACACCTACAAATCCAACAGGAGATGGAAGAGAAGAAGAACAGCAATTCTAGAAACAGAAAATCAACCACTTTCTGAAAGGTAGGACTGGCGGAGAAGTGAATCCAAAGCGAGGGGAAGATAGACCGCGGGGGGAGGGGCCGGCTCCTGGCAAGCGGCGGAGCAACGGAGCACAAAATCAGGACTTTTAGAAGTCTGTTCCGCTGAGGGACATCGCTCCAGAGGCTAAACTGGGGTGAAGCCCACGCGGGGTCAGCATGGCCTCGGGTCCCGCAGGGTCACAGAAGGATCGGGGATGTCTGAGTGTCGCAGAGCTTGCAGGTATTAGAACAGGGAAGCCGGCTACAGAGACAGAGCCAAGGAGTGAGCTCTAAGCTCGGGGTTACCTTGAACCCGTCACAGGCTTGGTCAGCTCGGAGTGCGGCTGGAGGCCAGGGTGACAGGAGTAATTGGGCGCTGTTCTCTGAGGCGCACTGAGGAGGGGGGCCCCGGGCTCTCGAATCCTCTGGGCCGGAGACTGGGAGACCGCCATATTCATTCCCGTCCTCCGGAACTCTACGGGAAGCACTCAGGGAACAAAAGCTCCCGAAAGCAAACCCGAGCAGATTACTCAGCCCGGCCCCTGGTAAGGGCGGTGCAACTCCGCCTGGGGCAAAGACACTTGAGAATCACTACAACAGGCCCCTCCCCCAGAAGATCAACAAGAAACCCAGCCAGGACCAAGATCACCTACCAAGGAGTGCAGTTTCAATACCAAGGAGAGCAGCGGAATTCCAGAGGAGGAGAAAGCAAAGCACGGAACTCATGGCTTTCTCCCCATGATTCTTTAGCTGTGCAGTTAATTTAACTTTTTTTTTCTTATTCAATTTTTTTTCTCTTCTTCTGCTAAAATTTTTTTTAACTTTTACCCTTTTTTAACGTTTTTTAACTAGTTTATCTAAAATATATATTTTTTTTCCATTTTATATTTTTCTTTATTCATTTTCTTCTTTTAATTGTTCTTTTTTTTTTTTTTTCTTTCTGAACCTCTTTTTATCCCCTTTCTCCCCCTTCACGATTTGGGATCTCTTCTGATTTGGTTAAAGCATATTTTCCTGGGGTTGTTGACACCCTTTTAGTATTTTACTTGCTCCTTCATATACTCTTATCTGGACAAAATGACAAGGCAGAAAAATTCACCACAAAAAAAAAAGAGCAAGAGGCAGCACCAAAGGCTAGGGACCTAATCAATACAGACATTGGTAATATGTCAGATCTAGAGTTCAGAATGACGATTCTCAAAGTTCTAGCCGGGCTCAAAAAAGGCATGGAAGATATTAGAGAAACCCTCTCGGGAGATATAAAAGCCCTTTCTGGAGAAATAAAAGAACTAAAATCTAACCAAGTTGAAATCAAAAAAGCTATTAATGAGGTACAATAAAAAATGGAGGCTCTCACTGCTAGGATAAATGAGGCAGAAGAAAGAATTAGCGATATAGAAGACCAAATGACAGAGTATAAAGAAACTGAGCAAAAGAGGGACAAACAGCTACTGGCCCATGAGGGGAGAATTTGAGAGATAAGTGACACCATAAGGCGAAACAACATTAGAATAATTGGGATTCCAGAAGAATAAGAAAGAGAGAGGGGAGCAGAATGTATATTGGAGAGAATTATTGGAGAGAATTTCCCCAATATGGCAAAGGGAAGAAGCATCAAAATCCAGGAGTTTCAGAGAAGTTCCCTCAAAATCAAAAAGAATAGGTCCACACCCCATCACCTAATAGTAAAATTTACAAGTCTTAGTGACAAAGAGAAAATCCTGAAAGCAGCCCGGGAAAAGAACTCTGTAACATACAATGGTAAAAATATTAGATTGGCAGCAGACTTATCCACAGAGACCTGGTAGGCCAGAAAGAGCTGGCATGATATATTCAGAACACTAAACGAGAAAAACATGCAGCCAAGAATACTATATCCAGCTAGGCTATCATTGAAAATAGAAGGAGAGATTAAAAGCTTCCAGGACAAACAATAACTGAAAGAATTTGCAAACACCAAACCAGCTCTACAGGAAATATTGAAAGTGGTCCTCTAAGCAAAGAGAGACCCTAAAAGTAGTAGATCAGAAAGGAACAGAGACAATATACAATAACAGTCACTTTACAGGCAATACAATGGCACTAAATTCATATCTCTCAATAGTTATCCTGAATGTTAATGGGCTAAATGCCCCAATCAAAAGACACAGGGTATCAGAATGGATAAAAAAACAAAACCCATCTATATGTTGCCTACAAGAAGCTCATTTTAAACCCGAAGACACCTCCAGATTTAAAGTGAGGGGGTGGAAAAGAATTTACCATGCTAATGGACATCAGAAGAAAGCAGGAGTGGCAATCCTTATATCAGATCAATTAGATTTTAAGCCAAAGACTATAATAAGAGATGAGGAAGGACACTATATCATACTCAAAGGATCTGTCCAACAAGAAGATCTAACAATTTTAAATATCTATACCTCTAACGTGGGAGCAGCCAACTATATAAACCAATTCATAACAAAATCAAAGAAACACATCAACAATAATACAATAATAGTAGGGGACTTTAACACTCCCCTCACTGAAATGGACAGATCATCCAAGCAAAAGATCAACAAGGAAATAAAGGCCTTAAATGACACATTGGACCAGACGGACATCACAGATCTATTCAGAACATTTCATCCCAAAGCAACAGAATACACATTCTTCTCTAGTGCACATGGAACATTCTCCAGAATAGATCACATCCTCGGTCCTAAATCAGGTCTCAACCGGTATCAAAAGATTGGGATCATTCCCTGCATATTTTCACACCACAATGCTCTGAAGCTAGAACTCAATCACAAGAGGAAATTTGGAAAGAACCCAAATATATGGAGACTAAACAGCATCCTTCTAAAGAATGAATGGGTCAACCAGAAAATTAAAGAAGAATTGAAAAAATTCATGGAAACAAATGATAATGAAAACACAAAGGTTCAAAATCTGTGGGACACAACAAAGGCAGTCCTGAGAGGAAAATATATAGCGGTACAAGCCTTTCTCAAGAAACAAGAAAGGTCTCAGGTACACAACCTAACCCTACACCTAAAGGAGCTGGAGAAAGAACAAGAAAGAAACCCTAAACCCAGCAGGAGAAGAGAAATCATAAAGATCAGAGCAGAAATCAATGAAATAGAAACCAAAAAAACAATAGAACAAATCAACGAAACTAGGAGCTGGTTCTTTGAAAGAATTAATAAGATTGATAAACCCCTGGCCAGACTTATCAAAAAGAAAAGAGAAAGGACCCAAATAAATAAAATCATGAATTAAAGAGGAGAGATCACAACGAACACCAAAGAAATACAGACAATTATAAGATACTATGAGCAACTCTACGCCAACAAACTTGACAATCTGGAAGAAATGGATGCATTCCTAGAGACATATAAACTGCCACAACTGAACCAGGAAGAAATAGAAAGCCTGAACAGACCCATAACCAGTAAGGAGATTGAAGCAGTCATCAAAAATCTCCAAACAAACAAAAGTCCAGGGCCAGACGGCTTCCCGGGGGAATTCTACCAAACATTTAAAGAAGAACTAATTGCTATTCTCCTGAAACTGTTCCAAAAAATAGAAATGGAAGGAAAACTTCCAAACTCATTTTATGAGTCCAGCATCATCTTGATCCCAAAACCAGACAAGGATCCCATCAAAAAAGAGAACTACAGACCAATATCCTTGATGGACACAGATGTGAAAATTCTCACCAAAATATTAGCCAATAGGATTCAACAGTACATTAAAAGGATTATTCACCACAACCAAGTGGGATTTATTCCAGGGCTGCAAGGTTGGTTCAACATCCGCAAATCAATCAATGTGATACAACACATTAATAAAAGAAAGAACAAGAACCATAGGATACTCTCAATAGATGCTGAAAAAGCATTTAACAAAGTACAGCATCCCTTCCTGATCAAAACTCTTCAAAGTGTAGGGATAGAGGGCACGTACCTCAATATTATCAAAGCCATCTATGAAAAACCCACCGCAAATATCATTCTCAATGGAGAAAAACCGAAAGCTTTTCCGCTAAGGTCAGGAACACGGCAGGGATGTCCGTTATCACCACTGCTATTCAACATAGTACTAGAAGTCCTATCCTCAGCAATCAGACAACAAAAAGAAATTAAAGGCATCCAAATCGGCAAAAAAGAAGTCAAACTATCACTCTTCACAGATGATATGATACTATATGTCGAAAACCCAAAAGACTCCACTCCAAAACTGCTAGAACTTGTACAGGAATTCAGTAAAGTGTCAGGATATAAAATCAATACAGAGAAATCAGTTGCATTTCTCTACACCAACAACAAGACAGAAGAAAGAGAAATTAAGGAGTCCATCCCATTTACAATTGCACCCAAAACTATAAGATACCTAGGAATAAACCTAACCAAAGAGACTAAGAATCTATACACAGAAAACTATAAAGTACTCATGAAAGAAATTGAGAAAGACACAAAGAAATGGAAAAATCTTCCATGCTCCTGGATTGGAAGAATAAGTATTGTGAAAATGTCTATGCTACCTAAAGCAATCTACACATTTAATGCAATTCCTATCAAAGTACCATCCATTTTTTTCAAAGAAATGGAACAAATAATGCTAAAATGTATATGGAACCAGAAAAGACCTCGAATAGCCAAAGGAATATTGAAAAAGAAAGCCAAAGTTGGCGGCATCACAATTCCGGACTTCAAGCTCTATTACAAAGCTGTCATCATCAAGACAGCATGGTACTGGCACAAAAACAGACACATAGATCAATGGAACAGAATAGAGAGCCCAGAAATAGACCCTCAACTCTATGGTCAACTAATCTTCAACAAAGCAGGAAAAAATGTCCAATGGAAAAAAGACAGCCTCTTCAATAAATGGTGTTGGGAAAATTGGACAGCCACATGAAGAAAAATGAAATTGGATCATTTCCTTACACCACACACGAAAATAGACTCAAAATGGATGAAGGACCTCAATGTGAGAAAGGAATCCATCAAAATCCTTGAGGAGAACACAGGCAGCAACCTCTTTGACCTCAACCGCAGCAACATCTTCCTAGGAACATCACCAAAGGCAAGGGAAGCAAGGGCAAAAATGAACTATTGGGATTTTATCAAGATCAAAAGCTTTTGCACAGCAAAGGAAACAGTTAACAAAACCAAAACACAACTGACAGAATGGGAGAAGATATTTGCAAATGATGTATCAGATAAAGGGCTAGTGTCCAAAACCTATAAAGAACTTAGCAAACTCAACACCCAAAGAACAAATAATCCAATCAAGAAATGGGCAGAGGACATGAACAGACATTTCTGCAAAGACGACATCCAGATGGCCAACAGACACATGAAAAAGTGCTCCATATCACTCGGCATCAGGGAAATACAAATCAAAACCACAATGAGATATCTCCTCACACCAGTCAGAATGGCTAAAATTAACAAGTCAGGAAATGACAGATGTTGGCGAGGATGCGGAGAAAGGGGAACCCTCCTACACTGTTGGTGGGAATGCAAGCTGGTGCAACCACTCTGGAAAACAGCATGGAGGTTCCTCAAAATTTACCCTAAAGATACAAACGTAGTGATCCGAAGGGGCACGTGCACCCGAATGTTTATAGCAGCAATGTCTACAATAGCCAAACTATGGAAAGAACCTAAATGTCCATCAACAGACGAATGGATAAAGAAGATGTGGTATATATACACAATGGAATACTATGCAGCCATCAAAAGAAATGAAATCTTGCCATTTGCGATGACGTGGATGGAACTAGAGGGTATCATGCTTAGCAAAATAAGTCAATCGGAGAAAGACAACTATCATATGATCTCCCTGATATGAGGGAGAGGAGATTCAATGTGGGGTGTTAAGGGGGTAGGAGAAGAGTAAATGAAACAAGATGGGATTGGGAGGGAGACAAACCATAAGTGACTCTTAATCTCACAAAACAAACTGCGGGTTGATGGGGGGAGGGGGTTTGGGGGGGGTGGTTATGGACATTGGGGAGGGTATGTGCTATGGTGAGTGTTGTGAAGTATGTAAACCTGGAGATTCACAGACCTGTACCCCTGGGGATAAAAATATATGTTTATAAAAAATAAAATTTAAAAAAAAGCACGAAATGTTACATAAATCCATTGAGGAGGAAAAATACTCTTAGCACCAGTGTTGTAGTTATTAAGTGGTTATTGAATGCCCTGTTGTACAAGACAAAGTGAATGCTTTAGATATGACATGGTCGTATCTCAGCTCACTTATTAAGTCATCCTGCAAAAAATACATGAATAGTACAGGTCAGTATAGGATTTAGCTTGAGAGTCATTTGTGAACATACACATAGTTTCAAATGAACTAACTCACTGGAAATTAATTTGATTAATGACTTAAATATGAAAATCAATTTTAAAATAGTCTATTACTCTCAAAAACTGTGAGAACCAATGATAAATTATTTGGGTGGCAAATTTCAAAGTAAAATTAAACTTGAATTTAAAAACAAAAAGGGAAGAATTCATTGGCCTTATTGGTTTTTTAAAAAAGATTTTATTTATTTATTTGAGAGACAGAATGAGTGAAAGAAAGAGCATTTGAGCAGAGGGAGAAGGAAGGGGCAGGGAAGAGGTGGGGGAGAGGGAGGGGAGATATAGAAGCAGATCCGGGGCTAGATCCAATCATTACCTGAATCATTACCTGAATGGAAGGCAGACACTTAATCAACTGAGCCACCTAGGTGCCCCACCTTATTGGTTTTTAAATCAACAAAAGTACTTGTTTAAGAATATTCTAGTTTCTCTGTTAATCCAATTTTTTAAGTATTTTATTAGAGATAGGTTCTTACCACATATCTGAAAGTCTTTGCTTTTCCTCTTTGAGTAATTGTGTTATTATTCCAATGAAATAAAGAATTCAGAGACATATCATCTTTGATTTCAACCATGAAAAATATAAGAATATATTGATAAAAGTACATAAAAATGGTTGTGAATGTTTTAATACCATTCTCATAGCTTTGATAAACAAAATAAAGAAAAATCAAGTAGGGACACTGATAATTTGAATAATGTAAATAATAAAAGTGAATGTCATGAATATATACATATTATCTCAAAATTTATACATGCAGAAAACTATTATTTTCAAGGGCCTGTGTATATATTTATATAAATTAACAATGTACTGGATAGTAAAATAAACTTCAACAAATTCAAAATAGAAGATATCATATAGGGTTATTATCTAATCACAATACAAGTAAGCTAGAAGTCAATAGTAAAATGAAAGAAAAAGTTCTAACCATTTGAAAATTAAGAAATTCCTTCCTAAACAAATATTGGGTTAAGGAGCAAATAAAATATGTAAGTAGTTATTTGGAAAATAAGAACATTTTCTGTCAGAATCTGTGGAATAGCACCAAACAGACATTGAATGTCAATATGGACAAGAATGATCAAGAAGGAATGAGGGGTGCCTGGGTGGCTCAGTCAGTTTAGCTTCTGACTGAGGTCATATCCTTAGGGTCCTACAATGGAACCCCAAGTCCAGCCCCTAGTATGAACCCCAGATGGGGCTCTGCCCTCAGAGGGGAATCTGTTTCCCCCCTGCCCCTCACCCTGCTGATTGCACATTCTCACTCTCTCTCTTTCTCTCAAATAAATAAATTAAATCTTAAAAAAAAAAATGAATGAAAGAACATGACAAAAAAACTTAGTTTGAGAAATTGGAAATTAAACAAAATGAAGGAAATATAAGTAGAGAAATTGATGGATTTTCAATGTAGCAGTTGATACTAGGATAGCAGGTGGTTCTTAGAAAAGAAAACCAATAAAATACGCAAACTTTGGTATGGTTGGCAAGATCCTAAGATGACACCAAAGATATCGCCCTTGCGTAATCCCCACCCCTGAGCGCAGTTGAAGCCTGTGGCAATGATGAGATGTCATCCTGTGATTATGTTATGTCTATGGCCAAAGGGAGATTATCCTCGGTGAGCCTGACATAATCAGAGGAAACATTTCAGAGTAGTTTTCTCCCAGTGGTCACATAAGTGTAACAGAGAGAGAGATGCTTAGGCGGCTCAGAAGAAAGACTGCATACGAGGGCCTATGAGTCAAGGGACTGTGGTGGTCTCTATTGGTTCAAGGCCATGAGCTAGCAGGACAGTAGGGACTTCAGTCTTAAAACTTCAAGAAAATGAACTCAGCCATCAGGTTGGTGGATCCTAAGCCTCAGATGGGAACTGCAGTCCCAGCCAACACCTTAGCTGTATCTCAGTGAGACCCTGAGTACGGAATCTATGTAGTGCCTGACCTACAGAAACGGTGAGATAATAAACTGGTTTTGTTTTAAGCTGCTAAGTTTGTGGCAATTTGATACCCAGCAGGCGAGAACTAATTTATTTGGCAAATATTACATGTTAAGGAAACTCAAATAACTTTCTGTTTCTAAAGAGCAGTTGAAGTGCGATAAGAACACAAACACTCCACTAGAGAAATAGGCAAAAAACAGGGACAATTGACAGAAGAAAAACATAATTGAGATGAACCTTAAAATGATTAACCTTAATTTTAATAAATTAACATTAAAGTAACCATAAAGTACTTTGTACATTCCACTTTGGCCAATAAAAAAGGGGGAAAAAGCAGCAAAGGAAAAGAAAAAAAAAGCCCAGATAAATAATGCATTATGCTGATGAAGGGTTTCTGTGAGACAGAGACTTAACACAAATCTCAGAATATATCTCCTAGTAAATGTTTAGTGAGTAAATGAATATTGGACATAGAGCTAGTAGGGAAAGTAACTTAAAAGCCTGGTTATACGTGAGTGGTTTCTCTATATCCAAGGTGGGAGTAGGTATTACTTTTGCTTCTCCCATCCTTGGCCAGAGACAATCAAGGATTTTTCTAGACATAGACCCAGAATCTATGACTCGGTGCACACCTCCCAGCCATACTCACCCTGAGCTTCTATTGCCTTATCTATTCCTGAGTCCAGGTTTGTCCCTGCATGGCCTTCTTATCATTTTCTTGTTTTTCTTCCTAAAGATTTTATTTATTTATTTGACAGAGCAAGAGCAAGAGAAGGAACACAAGCAGAGGGAGTGGGAGAGGGAGAAGCAGGCTTCCCGCTGAGCAGGGAGCCCAATGCAGGGCTCGATCCCATGACCCCGGGATCATGACCTGAACTGAAGGCAGATACCTAAGGACTGAGCCACCCAGGTGCCCTGCCTTCTTACCATTTTCTTTTCTTTTTCCTTTTTTCTTACCATTTTCAATATCACATCTCTCTTGTACCATTTCAAATCCTAAAAGACTATGAGTTACAGAACATTACGTTACATTACAACAAGAACTTGCCTCCTCGGCCTTCATCTTTCTCCCAGGGTTGAAGTCTTGTCTCCACAGAACGTAGGTTGGAAATCTCACTTCTGTAATAATGACAGATACTCACCTTTTATTGCAAGATGAATATTAGACATTTACATGATTCTTGATTGAGAATTTAACAGTACAATTCATTATCTGCAAAAACAGTTTCTTTAAATTCTAAAGTACATCAATGACTAAGCACACAGTGTTTTTACATACAACTTGTAAGAATTAAATGCTTGTGTCCTCTCTTGTTTTTATTTGAAAGGTCTTGGTGCCCTTATTTATTAACTTTTTTTGTATTTTAATCGATTTCTAATACATTGATTACTTAGTTCATTAATTTCAAACTTACTTATTAACGTTCTTTATGTAGCTCATCAATCCAAACCCTTCTTGCCTCCCATGGATGGCCTAGGCACACTTCAGCTCAGTCATTTCTGCCTCTGTTTTATTTTAGTTGTTTTTCTTTTCTCTCTTACACTAATACTCATGTATTTACATCATGTGTAAAAAGCACTGACATTTCTTTCTGGTTAGGGTATGTTTTGCTTTGTTTTGTTTATTTTTTTAAGCAGGAATGAGCAAAATTTAAGTCACTTTATCTGCCATTATTATGGCTTGAACGTTGGGGCAAGTTTCCCTGACTGGCATGAGAATCAGGGTCTATCCTGCCATGAGATGGCTTACCAGGGTTTCTTGGCAAAATGTTGATTTAGGAAGTTATGTAAGCCAAAGAGGAATAGTATTTTTTTAATCTAATTTGTAATCATGTCCCACTCCCAAAAGGTATACAAATTCCTTCTAAATCCCAGACATTAAACAGCTTCATTTTGAAACATGATAGATACTTACATAAAAATGTGACTTGAGGGCTCTTGTCCCAGCATGCATTCCTTGTTGGCAGTCCTGCACCATCACTTTGGCATGAGCCACACCTGTAACTCATCAACTACGATTTCTAGTTTAGGTTTTCTCCAAAGAGGTCAGAGATCTTAAGAACCTTATAAAGCAGCCTGGATTAGGCATTCTTCCAGAAATGCATATACCCAGTCGCCTCCTTTTTTTTTTTTTTTTTAGCAATTATTCATGACCAATTTTATGACAGATTTTTTTTCATGTGTATGTATATGTGTGGGGAATTTGCCTTCATTAAATTTATACAATGATTTCAATTTAGTTTTTATGGATATAACAAAACCATCTTTTCATTTTATCAACTTATGTAAAAGTGAATTATATAATTACAGTAATTTAAAGTAGTACATTGATTTGAAAACAAACATAACTTCTTTTTTTTTTTTAAAGATTTTATTTATTTCTTGGACAGAAATCACAAGTAGGCAGAGAGGCAGGCAGAAGGAAGTGGGGGAAGCAGGCTCCCTGCTGAGCAGAGAGCCAGATGTGGGACTCGATCCCAGGACTCTGGGATCATGACCTGAGCCGAAGGCAGAGGCTTAACCCACTGAGCCACCCAGGCGCCCCAAACATGACTTATTCTTGATAAGCAAACAACTCACTTGGTGAAAGCAGAAATGCACAGGTGTGATAGAATGTAGCCGATCATTTGAATGATTTTAGCACACCAAGAGCATGGGTCATTGTGTTCTTACAGAGAAAGTGCCAACCACTGTTCTTGCAGTAAGTCAATTAGAATAGAGATAGGTTAGATAAAAAGCAGTATGTGCCCAAAGGGTGGGGCAGATAAAGTGAGGAAGGGGATTTAGATGAGAGTAATTATTATTCTTCCACAATGATGGGCAAAAATAACCACTGTGAGCAACAGCCTGAGAGCATTAAGAAGTTCACCTTGGTTAAAACACAACTTCTGTGAAGGATAGATTCAGGAAATTTAGTTGGAGTGCTAAGTGGAGACAAAACAAAACAAAACAAAACAAAAGCTTCATTTGGCAATAATATATGAAACAGAGGTATTCATTCACCAAATAGGAATTTGGAAGATGAGACTGAGAGACGGGTTATTTCAAAGGTAGAATTTAACAAATTTGACTTTAGATTACTGTCAATATTAGAAAACAGTAAGAACAAAGGAGAGTTTGAGTCTGTTTGCTCAAAGAATGATATTGCAAACAACCAGCATCAAACTTGGTTAAAGAAGGGGTGCCTGGGTGGCTCAGTGGGTTAGGCCTGCCTTCGGCTCAGGTCGTGGTCTCAGGGTCCTGGGATTGAACCCCGCATCAGGCTCTCTGCTCGGCGGGAAGCCTGCTTCCCTCTCTGTCTCTGCCTACCTCTCTGCCTGCTTGTGATCTCTCTCTCTCTGTCAAATAAATAAATAAAATCTTAAAAAAAAAAAAAAAGACAGCCACCAAAATGTTTAAAAAAAGAAAGAAGAAAACTTGGTTAAAGGAATAGGTTAGGATAGGAGAAAAAAAAGTCATGACTGAGAGCATGTTGAGTCTGAGTAACATTAGGCACACCTTTACTTTCTTACAATAGTTCAGGCAGACTATAGAATATACTTGTATTGCTTGAGAAGTATTTGGAAATTAATTTGTAAGCATGTGTGGGATCACTTGTCTATACCTAGTAACTGGCAACATATTACAAAGTTGGGTTGTACAGAAGAATAGCTGATGTTCAAGAATATTCCTAAGAATGAAGTTTGATATATTGGCAATAGCACTCTCATCTGTAGAAAATTTGAACTAGTTAGACCTGGAGTAATTCTGTGAATATAAAAAAAAAAAATGTAGCAATTTATTTTATCATTATCCACACAAGACACATCAGAGGAGGATATTTATGGAGGCAACCAGGAAGCATTTGATAAAATTAATTGCATATTATTTTAGGTTCACATCTTTTTACCTTTTTTTAAAGATTTTATTTATTTATTTGACAGAGAACTCAAGAGCAGAAACATAAGCAGGAGGAGTAGGAGAGGGAGAAGCAGGCTTCCTGCTGAGCAAGGAGCCCGAGGTGGGGGTCCATCCCAGGACCCTGGGATCATGACCCAAGCCGAAGGCAGAGGCTTACCTTCTCACTCACAGTGGCTGATTGGAAATCTGAAATCTAGGTGACTAATAACGGTACTTAGGAATGGATACTAAGTTTGATATGGAGGCTGATATTTGGTACCATAACTGAAGAACTGTGGTAAACAAAAGGTGGATTTGTCCAAAATTTTTAAAGACTTCCCAAGTATTACTTTAAAAAATCTCCCTGTGAGCTGGGTGCTATATGTAAGCGATGAATCACTGAATTGTACTCCTGAAACCAATATTACACTAGATATTAACTAAAATTTAAATAAAAACTTGAAATAAAACAACCAAAATTTCCCTGTGATTTGAAGTAAAACTATATAAAAAGGGGTTTTATTATTGCTTGCACAGAAGTTACTGTTGTGACATTTGCTTTATAACAAATATGTAATTAGTTTGGCAGAATTACTGTAAACAAAAATTAAATAGAACTCATGTCTACAGCTACCAAAGAGCTAGCTTATTACAGCTGATGAAACAATTTCTGTGAAGATACTGAATATTTATATTATACAAAATTCCATAGTTTGTGGTATGAACAGTTCTCTTTGCTTTTTGTTTTTCACTTCAAGATCGAATTCTAGATTCTCTTCACTTGTTAGACTAAACTTGCTATTTTTTCCAATGGATTATTTTCAGTTTTAAATTGATGGAAAAATGGTAAGAGAGTCAGTATATTGTTTTAGAAACAGTGTGATTGCCCAGAAGACAGAGCATGGACTTTGGGCTCAGGAGTAATTTTCTCAAATATTGGCTTTCTCATTTACTGGTTATATGATGTTAGACAAATTACTTAACCTGGCTGACCCTTAGCTCCCTCATCTGCAAAATGAGAACAATTACACTAACTTTCCTTCCCCCTCACCCTCCCTCTTGGGGCTTCTCTAATTCAGTGGTTGGCTTAGTACCAGTTCCGGATGACCGTTTGTAACTTCATAATGTAACAATTTGATTTCACACGAAAATTGTGAGTAATGGAAAAGGAGAGAACACAGATAATTTTCTTATTTCCCTTTCTTATTCAACCCTCTTTTCTTCATAGCACCAATTCTTCTTTTTTCTAAACTATTTGTTACTGAAATTAAAGGGGTGTACTTTTTATGTCTATCTCATGCCCAGAAACTTAATGAAAGCAGTAGCTCCTCAGAAGGCAGCACTGTAGACATTGGTGCACCAGCAGAAGAACAGCCTGTAGTGGAACCCGAGGAAACCCTTGAACCTGAGGCCTGTTTCACTGAAGGTAAGAAAATGGCCTTTATGTTAATCTTGGAATGGAATAGAACATTTAGTAGATATATGACAGTGACCTCCAATATGCTAACAGTTTTAAAATCTGTGGTTATTTTTGGTTAACTCTGCCCATTATGTATAAAGATCACAAACATGGAGAAAACTATTTTTAACGTAATCAAAACTAGTAATTTGTATTTTTAAAAATAAAATCGTGATTTCACAAGGAGTGGCGTCTTAAACACTAATCATAATTCTCATACACAGAATTTGCCTTAAAAATAACTTTCTGGAGGTGCCTGGGTGGCTCAGTGGGTTAAAGCCTCTGCCTTCAGTTCAGGTCATGATCCCAGGGTCCTGGGATGGAGCCCTGCATCAGGCTCTCTGCTCAGCGGGGAGCCTGCTTCCCACCCACCCCCCGCCTGCTTCTTTGTCTACTTGTGATCTCTGTCAAATAAATAAATAAAATCTTAAAAAAAAATAACTTTCGGATTACTAAAGTTAAATGACTGGCAAATATAAACTGTATTTTTTAGCAAAATCATCATTTTCCAAAGCTTATTGGACAAAGCAGGAAATAAACACAGCCCCATACCCAATACCTGAACAGAACCTATTTGAGCCTGGTACAATATGGACAATAGTTTTAAGAGCTTTTTTTTCCTCATGATTAGCATTTCCCATGGTCTGATTTTCTCAGGATTTTGAGTTTTGAAGATATGAATATATTTGCATTTTCTCTACTTAGTGATCTCTTCTTCATAGGCCTGATGTATGTTGTCTCCCTCTATTTCCCAGTATAAATTCCACATATCACTCAAGGTCCTTCTCAAAATTACCTTCATCTGATCGTGGTGGAAGAGAGCCTATTATTCCTTATTATTCCTCTCAACAGCTATTAGTAAACATACCCATTTAATTCACTTGATAACTTTTTGTATATTATCTCAGGAGAGCTCTTCTCTTTCTGTTTTGAACTGTTGTATGTATTATACTGTCTTTTTTCCTCTGTCCTTTCCTTCCTTCCCTTTTCCCTCTTCTTCCAGCATACTTGACTTTTTCTTTTTTTTTCTTTTGTGTCTTTTGAGGATCTTTTGGTTGGGGGGGTGGGGTTTGGGGTTGTTTTGTTTTGTTTTGCCCTGAGGTGGGCTTCCTGAGTTTATATATATTTTTGAAAACAAGAATTTAAGGTTCTTGATGGCAAGGTCCACGTGCTGTACCTTTTTTCTTTTTGCCTTAAAAAAATGTTATTTGTGGGGCACCTGGGTGGCTCAGTGGTTTAAGCCTCTGCCTTGGGCTCAGGTCATGATCCCAGGGTCCTGGGATCGAGCCCCGCATTGGGCTCTCTGCTCAGCAGGGAGCCTGTTTCCCTTCCTCTCTCTCTGCCTGCTTGTGATCTCTCTCTCTCTGTCAAATAAATAAATTAAAAAAAAATGTTATTTGTATCCTCCATGGTGCTCACAATGGTAATCACGGATGGTTTGAATGAGTAAAAGCAGTATAAGGAAGGTAATGACAAATCAAAGCAAAGCCAAGCAATCACATTTTTATGGATGAAATTAATTTTCAAAATTATATGAGCTCTTCTAGAAACACCACAAGAAAACAAAACAGTAACAAACCCAGCATTGTTGGGGGAGAGCTACATCATTATTCCATAACCTCTTTAAAAGGGAAGTTCGCTCTTTATAACTAATCTCATTTTGAACTCCTCTAGAGTGACTTCAGCAGAGAGCAGTAGCATGACATAGTACAGGGCAAAGCTACCTTACATTTGTTTGTACTTTACAGAGTTCTTATTCGGACAAGAAGAGTCAAAGCAGAAAAAGCAGGTAGTATTAGCCAGCGAACTGTTTAAGGAGGCTGAATAATTTTCACAGCCTCATACAGCTAATGAACGTGCTCTTACTACACAGGCTTAGAGTTATCCTAGCAAGATGGAGATGGTAATTGTAGTGAGAAGATGAATCAGGGACATGCTAAAGAGTATTACTGAAGCAGCAGAAGTTACTTCATCTACTCCTCTTTGAACACTATACTTGCAGGCTGTGTACAAAGATTTAAATGTTGTCAAATCAGTGTGGAAGAAGGGAGGGGGAAACAATGGTGGAATCTGAGAAGAACGTGTTTCCGAATAGTTGAACATAACTGGTTTGAGACCTTCATTGTCTTCATGATTCTGCTTAGTAGTGGTGCACTGGTAAGTGACTATTAAGCAAAAGTGGTACAATACTAAGTTTACGATAATCTAATACTAATGACTTATTAATCCTTTCTATTACATTGTTTTAGTATTCAATACATTTTCTTCCCCAAAACCCTCATCCTGCATCCATTTTCATTTTCACGATGTCAACTATTAACTCTGATAAGCCTCATTATCTCTACTTAGGACTTCTTCGTTAAATATATATACATCTCTAAATCCATCCATCCATCCATCCATCCATTCATTCACTTAGCACCCACCCATCCACCCCCTCACTCTTCTGTCTCTAACACATTTTGCATTACCTCCACATCCTATCTTCCAGATTATAGACTTAATGTTTTAACTATGAATTTCTGGATTTATTTCTACTACGTATACATACAGTTCCTAATAATTTATTTATTAAGTTTTGCTTATTATTATGTAACCTAGAAAATTTGTCCCTCCCGCTTATTCATTATAACTAGAGAATACAAATATTCAATTACCCACATTTTAAGAAGAAGGTAAGAATGACAACTCAGTGTAGTTAATGGAATTCCAGTGATGGAGTATATGTAACTTCTGAATTCTGATGAATATTGCTTCTGAATGGTATTGTTATTACCTCCTTATGGACAGTCAATAAGTCCTTAGGGACCACTTCTCTGTCCCTTTTAAATTGTGTCCACTATTCTTATGCTACTCAGGAAACAAGGAATATGAATATTGGTAACAAAAAATATTGGGCAGCATGCCTAACTGATTCATTTAAAGATTGCTTTCTCTTTTTACAATGGTTTTTACATCAAATTAATTTATATTTGTACGAAAATCACTTACAAATATATAAAGCATAACATATAGATAACATTTTAGAGAAACACTGACACAAATATACTTAAGCTATAAGACAGATAGATAGGTGACAGACAAAATGAGCTTATCTAATTGAAATACAATCACTTAAGTTTCTTTAATGTACATTTATAATTAGAACTATATTTATGAATTAGTTTGACTTGTTTAGGAAACAGTTCTTGATGTCATATCCTGATGGTGCTACCCCAACTTTTCCTTTTATGTCATTTCTTTTGCTTTCTCCTGTTGATTATTTGCCATAAAAAAGAGGTTGAAGCAATAAAAAATGGAGGTTTATATTTTTCATAAAGCAGAAGTTATAAATAAGCCTATATTTCCCATATTTCTCTGATAACATAAACTTTCTCTGCATGCCACTTTATACAAGAAATAGTCTTTTGTCCCTGAAACAAATGTGAGATTTAGATGTAAAGTATAAACAGAAGTTCATACATAGTATTAGTAGAATACATATCATAATCTAAATGAAATATATTTCTATCTTATCATTATCATACCATATCTCTGCTGAGAAATATAAACTATCAACAAAATGAAGGGGAGAGAGGGGGAAAATGAGGCCAAATATACAGTAAAATTGGACAATGTGAGGATTGATTATAACTTCTGCTTTATGAAAAATATAAACCTCCATTTTTTATTGCTTCAACCTCTTTTTATGGCAAAAAATCAACAGGAGAAAGCAAAAGAAATGACATAAAAGGAAAAGTTGGGGCAGCACCATCAGGATATGACATCAAGAACTGTTTCCTAAACAAGTCAAACTAATTCATAAAAACTATGCCTTTACCTCTTTCTTCTGGCTATAATGTAAATGGAGAGTATAACTTTCCCCTGATTCATTAAAAGATCTTTGAGAGGAAAAAAGTATAAAAAATTTAAAAAATAGCAATACCTACTACTCCTCTGCCCTCCTAGCCCAATGGAATGTCATATCTGTGTGTGTGTATATATATATATATATATATATATATATATATATATATATATATAAAGAGAGAGAAATATGTTTATATATTATATATAAATATTACATATATAATAAAAATCAGGGAAATTTTTAAAAAATAAAATCAAGGAATATATATGTGTATATGTGTGTGTATATATGTATGATCATATATATACATATATGATCAGAAAAATAACTTAGAAGGTATAATAGTTTTAGAAAGCTAAAATATATAACTTTTCTTTATAGGCATTTGAAGACATATATATTGATCAGCGAAAGACAATTAAGACAATGTTGGAATATGCTGACAAGGTTTTCACTTACATTTTCATTCTGGAAATGCTTCTAAAATGGGTAGCATATGGCTATCAAACATATTTTACCAATGCCTGGTGTTGGCTGGACTTCTTAATTGTGGATGTAGGTATCCTGTGTATCTTTGTCTTTATCACAGTAGTTTGTCTGGCTCGTATACTAATTCTAGAAGAGAGAATCTGGACAGTATGCTATGGTGACAGGAAATGCGACTTAACTCTAATTCACTGAATGGTAGTGTTATAATAAGAAATAAACTTAGTATTGGTTTGGCATTGAGGGGATGGGATCTATGGTGGTTGTCTAGGGTGGGAAGGAGTAAAACAATACAGCAGCTTGTAGGGAAAGTGGTGAAATAGGGTATGTTGCTTAAATTCCTTTCTATAGAGATTTTGTCATTTTGTAATAATAATATTTTATTTTTCATTGCTCTACTTTAATTATTTCATAAGGATCCGTGTATCTCTAAAAAATGCAAAAGAAATTATAGCACATTGCAAGTAATATAAAAAGTATATTTAAGTATAAGGTAAAAATATACTGAAAAATAGAAAATTTTGCCAAAATAGTGTCCAATGTATGTGAAACTGTCCAATACTAGCCACTTTCAAACCAAAGAAATTATAATTCTGGATATGAAGTTTTGGTACATTCCTTATTTAGAGAATTTGATACCTAATATTTTCATTTCTTAGTACTCTCATATTTCATACAAGATAAGTAAATTCATTGATTTATTTACTTGGCAAATATTTGTTGATTATCCATTTTCAGCCAGGTAACCACAGCAGAAGCTGTAAATTAGTATAGAAAAATCTAAGGAAGTTTCATGATGGAATTATTTATTAAGTTACATTGTTTACATAAGAATAAACTTTAGAGAAAACACAGGTGTTAGCAAGACAAACAAAAACTCACCTTCAAAAAAACTGTGAAATCGGGGCACCTGGGTGGCTCAGTGGGTTAAGCCTCTGCCTTCAGCTCAGGTCATGATCTCAGGGTCCTGGGATCGAGCCCTGCATTGGGCTCTCTGCTCAGCAGGGAGCTTGCTTCTCCCTCTATCTCTCTGCCTGCCTCTCTGCCTACTTGTGTTCTCTCTCTCTCTGTGAAATAAATAAATAAAATCTTAAAAAAAAAAACAAACTGTGAAATCAATGTGACAAGTTATTAATTTTTGAGAGTATCAATTATAATTAGTTGAACATACAGTGTAGGATTGAGATTTCTTGCTTTTGTATTTTATCACTAGCCATACAAAGCCCTAAATTCACCACAATTTAATAAAATAAAAGGATTGACCAATAACCTTTTCTTACACCTGAATTTCTTCCTTTTTAAAATTAATTTTTATCTGGTTTGTCTAACTAATTGCTCTACTAATAAATTTGTTTAACAGTAAATAAATTATATGACATTTAAGGTTTTTTATTCAACTACCTCTAATTAACATCCTGAAAGCTACTTTTTTTGCATCAAGCTGAAAATACTTGCTTAAAATTTTAAAAGCTTTATGGGAAATATGCAACCATTTATCTTCTGAGTAATTATAAGCAAAATTCATATTTATTATACTATATTATATAGTAAATTGATGATTTTATTTATTTCCTTATTTATTGATGCAGGTTTCATTGGTCAGTTTAACAGCTAATGCCTTGGGTTACTCAGAACTTGGTGCCATCAAATCTCTCAGGACACTGAGAGCTCTGAGACCTCTAAGAGCCTTATCACGATTTGAAGGGATGAGGGTAAGGAAAATGAAAGAACCTGAAGTATTACATATAGTAAAAATTAAACTAATTACATTAAATTCTATAAGAGGAAAACCCATGCATGCAAAAGGAATGGCAAATCCTTGCAAAATTGCTACTTTATCATTTTATCTGTTGCATATTTACTTCTGGGTGATATGCAAGAGAACTTGGGCCTCCCTTGAAATGATGTAATATCATTTATCTGCTGTGCTCATGAAAATGACTTTATTTCCTAATCCATCTTGGGAGTTTCCTTACAAAAAAAAAAAAAAAACAGATGCACTATTAAAATACTGTGTGTAATGATATGATAATAATCCACTGAAGTTAAGTCTACGTTATATGCTTCTCATTTGTGATGACCTAAATTGTACTTAATGAGTTTTACCAAAAATAATGTGAATCACACATGTGCCTAAGTGTAAAAGTAAAGGAAAACCATTTTTAAATATCAAAATTTTGTCTGTATAATGCCAAAGTTTGCATTATTTGAATATTCAAGCGTAGCTATTAAATATTGACTGAATTTTGAACTTTTTAAAAAGGTTATGTTTAATGTAGCCTCAATTTATAACTGCCTTAATCTTTTTAATTTATATAGATAGTAATACTAACTTAAAGATTATATGTAAATCCACCCAATTCTTCATGACAATAAATAAAACATTTGTAATAGAATGAACAGAAAATATAATTTTGACTCATTACTATAAATGATTCATAAATTAAGCATAACTCAGATTTCACTTGAGTTACAGAAAATGTTATACTTTTCCTTTCAAGGAAATGTTCTACCATTCCCTATGATTCATTACAAATTAGAAATGTTGTCATTATTGACCTATTATTATTTCCCATGCCTTATTAAAATTCATGAAGCATTGATATATAAGATGTATAACATAGAAAAGGAGTTCCTTTTTTTAAAAAAAGTCTTTTTTTTTTTTTTTGCCAAAACAAAGCTGCTTAGTAGGTGTGATTCTAATAGAAAAACATTGCTTTTTTTCTGCCTAAAATTTAGTTGTTTATGGAAACTTAGCTGTATTGAAGGCTTCCAATTATATCTTCTAGGTTGTTGATAGCCTTACCTGTTCTTTTAAAATAAGATTTATTGTAAATGTCACTTTTTATGAACATGAGACTTGTCTTTATTTTCCCTAACATATATAGAAAGTTTTTCCTCATTAGAAACAATTTAACACAATATAATGCAGTCTTATTTTATTTCTCACAGAGATCTTCACATTTTTACTAATATGTTAAAGGAAATTCTCTCCAGGGTATGTAAAAATTAAGTTTATTTTCCAGTTAAAATGTCACTTTCTTTTGTTTCAGACTGGCCGTTTCAGTTCTTAAGAAAAATATTATTTTTATACATTCTACTTGAAAACATATTGCCTGAATCAAAGTGATACCTTTTAAATGCCTTTTGAAATCTGAACAATGCTAAGTATTTGAAGCGGTTATAAACATTTTGAATTTAACCTTTTGAAAATGTACTAAATCCATGATTCAAATGGCCAGATATTCCCATGTTTAATACTTTATTTCCATAACAACATTGGTCTTGTGGGTCTACCTTTGATTTTTACAGAAATAACTTTATCTATAATTATTGATCGATAATGCTTTTTATATATGTAAGGAGAGGTTAACTTTTGCAACTGAGAATGTTAAAAACATAAACTTCTTATTGATGCTGATAGGAGATGAACTCTTCTTTAAATTATAGGATTTATGAATATGGTTACTTACCTCTTGTTATAGCATATACATAACCCTAAAATGGCTGATCGTTACAACACGTTTGGCATTGTAGAGACAAAATCACCTGATTCTTGATTCTATTTCTGTGTTTCTAGTGTTTGGATTTTTTTTTTTTAACTTTCTAAAAATGTAAACATGGATGATGGTGAGGATAGACGTAATAATGATGACTATAATTGGGAAGTGATATTTGAATATATTCAGAAACTCTCATTTTATTCTTTTCCCTAGCAGCATAAAATCACAATAGCTGTGTCAGAGTGTAAATCAAGCACTCATTTTATTTTTGTTGACTTGTCACTTTTTCAAGCATGTGCTTTTATGCAACATTACCAAATGAAGCATGTTGTGTAGTGCTTGATAAGAAGTTAGAAAGTAATAAATTATCATCACGTTGCACTTTATGTTTTGCATGTTTTATGCCCATTTCTGGCTGACAGCTTTTAAACATTTATTGTATTTCAAATTTCCAGTCCAAATTTTTCAACTTGTAAAATTGAACTGAGTGAATTGATGTTGTGAATATCGAGAGTAAAATAAAATTTGTACTTAAATTTGTATTTTAATTTTCCTAATCTAAGAAATCTTAGATACCTTCTTTTTCAAAAGAACTCAAGTCTTGATAGGGAAACAGACAGAGACCATCATATACATAAAGTAACACCAAATGTTCTGTCATATCAGATTTCTAACTAATAACAAACTATATATTTCTATTTTATATAGGATAATCTTGCTCCAACTTGGATGGGGTGGAGCGCTGGTTCCTCCCCTCAGCCCTTTATTATGGGTACTGTATTACCCCTTTTGCTACCTTTCATCCTTTCACTGTGACTTTGTGTAGTGGGATGAGGGAGGGATTGGGAAGGGTACTATTGCACCACAGTAGGGAAAATACACTCTACTCTAATCCCCTACTTTCGATTGTCTTAAATTTTCTTTTGAGAAAAATACCTTTGTGAATTTACCCTCTGTGGATCTGAACACCAACTGTTGATATTTTTATTACGTTTCACTGAATATGATTTAGTTCTATGTATATGGAGTCTATCCATTTATGGGGAGATTTTCTGATCGGTGAGGGTGGGGGTTTAGGAATGAATGCGTGAAAACTTAAACTTGTTGATTGATGATACTGTTTGAGGCATAAAACCCCTTGCCATTTTTTACACTGGTCTGGGGCCTGAAAACGGCCATCCAGATACCAGCAGTCAATTCCCAGCCTTGTTGATATGTGTGAGCAGATGCTGGGGTTCAATATTCCAGCTTTCATAAGACTGGTATTGATTACGTGACCATATTCATTTTTATTAAGTGAAAATTTATAAGGGTTGTTTTCAAAATGTAATAAGGTAAAAATATATTAAGAGTTGAGTCAGCACATGTGATTTGTGTTTTAAATGGGGAAAAGTTAATATAAAGAGATCCACATGTTTGAATTTTACAGACCAGAATACCTACCTAGAAATAAAACAGAAACATTTTACCATATAGAATTTAATGTATAAACTCATTTCTTAGAGCCCAAATAACTTTCCAGGATCTTAGAAGATATCACAATGCAAACATAAATATAAATGAATCTATATTTTGTTTATTCTTGAAGTTTAAAAATAATATAAAAGGAGAGTTTTTATTCTTAAGAGAGATGACATTGGAGATTTTGTTTGGGTAATTGTATCATATCTTTCAAAGATAATTATCTTAAACTCCACAACACAAATGTAATCATTAGACTTTTTAAAAGATTCCATTATTTTTCATACTTAAAAATGTGTCATTTTGTTTTGACTGCTTTTGATTTTTATTCATTTAGCTTTTGCATTTAGGTTAAAGAAGCATTAGAATCCATGAGTAGTAGTATTTGAAGTTTAAAGATAATTTGCTCGGACAAGACATTTCTATCTGTATCAAAATTCCTAACATTAGTTTGCATACTTAATTGTCAATCCTTCATTTTGTGTTGATTTAATAAAATACAGATAATGAATCAGATATGGGAAGAGTTTTTATAAGAATGGATTGTGGTAGAATAGAGAAATTCAACTGATGATGTTTTGCAAAACATTTGTGAGAAGAAGCAACCTCTAGTATTAATTTATTAAGACAGATCCTTCCTTAGACATCTTCTTTTCTGCATTCTGAAACCTCAGTCTGTTCTTTCCAATTTATTCAGGCCATTGCTTCCCAGTGCCTTTACCTCATGGGAACCAATTACTGCCGTTCCCTAGAACCTGAAAAGAATTAATACACCTCCCTCTGTGCTAAACCAAGAAATGGCTTGGGACTCTTGGGAAGAGACAATTCCTTTCTCTGAACTCTGTTGCTCCATTTAAGAAATTTTAAATATGATGGACCTTTGTATAGTAAATTTCCCAATACTTATGCGAAATGTTTTCCAACATTTAGTTCTTTTATCTTCATAAAAGTAAACCTTTTCTCTAGACCAAATGTATGCCAACATTGCAAATCATTTCCTGAAAGACACTGCTTCAGAGTACTTACTTGCATTATGAATTACAGAGAGTTCATTTTAACACAAAACTAATCCCCAAAGCAAACTGCTCAGACTTATTGGCTAACCCCCAATTTTTTTGTTGTGCTGGGCTCTTTATTCTCATCTCATATCCAAAGTAACATTAAAAATTATGTTTTCATCAATAAATGCTTACTTAGTTAATCTTTACTCCACTCATTCATTCAACCATTTTCCCCCTAAATTCAAAGTACTCTGTTACATTCCCATATTTGAAGCATTCAAGATCTTGGAGAATTCACAAATATATTTTTGCATCTTAAGTTAAAAAAAGAAAAATCCTCTTGTCTATCAAGATTACAGGAATGCAATTAACTCTAATGCAGAGCAATGTGGGAACCAGATAAATGGGAGCAACTCTAAGGAGAATGAGTGAGGTAGAATGGAAAGAGCAAACACTAGATGCTACTTCTAGTCTACTTTCTGAATTTAATCTATCTTAGCCTCATTTTTCTCATTGCCAACAGAGAACACCATATTAAATTATCTCTATGGTCCTGGCCAGCAATGGAATTCTGATTCTTAAATTCAAAAGAGGAACGCTCATCTTTATTTTGGAGGCTAACGTGGAGGGCGAAGTGAGGCTCCATGAAAGAAGTGCCACGTGAACTAGACCTTGTAGAAGAAAGAATGTTCCAGAAAGGGGGACACTGGGCAAGGGATTTCAAAGGCATCTCAGTTGTCTGGTAATTGTATCAGTTGGGTTGGCATGAGGGTAGGTGGCTAGGGAAGTTTAAGCTAGAAATGTAGATGGGTGGGGTGATTTGAATACCAATGTAAGGAAAATATTTGATGATCAGTGGGGATCCACTAAATAATTTTAAAGTGAGACTTAGGGATGATGAATTCATATCAGATAGATGAAAGGAAGGAGAAAGTTAGAGGACTCTGACAACAGTGCCAGTATGAATCAGAGGCCAGAGCTAGGATGAATGGTAAAAATGGGAAAGAAGTGCCAGAGGTGAGAAAGGGCTTGAAGAAAGAAGTGTGGAACCTACAGGTTGACATGTAAAGAACTTCAGGAAATAAGTATAGGACACCAGTATGCTGCCCAGTCTCTAAACTGGCTGTTGTATGTACAAATGTGCATTCTAACATGTACTCTGTGTATACACAATAAAAATAAGGTGTTGTTTTTTTTTTTAAATCTGGGTGATAGACAAAATATTCAGAAAGTGAGGGAAAGAACTAACTTGATTCCAGCTATCAAATTTTGAATCCAAGAGAAATCTAAGTGTATCCACACATTTAAAATATATAAAATAAGGATTTACTTGATCAACTGTATTACTGCACACAGGCAGATGAGGTAAGGTAAGGTACCATGTTTCAGTTCAGTAAGCTGCGTAGGCTATATGACCTGGATATTTCTGGATGACTCCACCATCCTATATGTTATGCTTGTTTCCTTACCTTTGCCAACAGTGGTTTTACAGTTTCCTTTGGCCCACCTAGCATACTGTTTTGGAACCCCGTAAGGCCTAGTGTTCTTTGCAAACTTGCAATACAGCTCAGAAGTGTATGGAGTTGGCTCATGTATTTGTTTTTTTGGATAGGCGATCAAAAAACTTTGCTCTAAAAATACACTGGCATCAAAAGGCAGATAGACCATATTTTGATGCTTATTGTATATGTTGGATCAGTTTGACAAGAATAATAGAAATACGCAGGTAGAAGTAACTTCGCTATCTGTGTTCAAGTCTGAGGCATCCTCTGTGCTTATGAGCATCTTAGGTCCTGTTAGCTACTCATAAATGCAGCTCCAATGGGTACCGTCGAGGAGGGAGGACAGCCATTCCTCCAGTGTTGCCAAATATGAAACTCAGATCTTTAATCTGGGATCCAAAAATTAAGAGGGAAAAAAAATGTTCCTATAGAAAAAAGAATAGATAATTATTTAGCACAGAATTTGATATTAATCACATCAGATTTGGGATCCATGTGTGGCATCCCTCCTTTTCTTACTTTCCTAGGAATCTGATTTCTATTATGTTTCATTTAAAATAAGTTTATTGAATTAAACTCAGTAAATGAAACAACTGACATGACTGGAGCTTGAAATAAACGATGTGATGATCTAATGAAATACATAATGCTAAATTGTCTTGCTTTTTATGCAAAAAATATTATTAGTCTTAGCAATGCATGAATAATTAAGGACAAAACTATAGTAGGCATTTAATACTATTTTTATATTTATACATCTGAATTTTAAATTTATTGAAGTATATTGGTCAAACCAAATTGTGTCCAAATATTTTAGTTTCATTATTTAATATATTGTCTTTTTAAAAATTAATCTTCTGTATTAGGATTTCCTACTTCTCTTTTTTCTAATAAACAACAAATATTATAATTTCATCTGGCAGCAAATTCCTCTGATTTTGCCTTTCCTTTAACCTTTTGGTACTTCCCCTTCTCTTTCTTTAAACTTTTTTTTCTTCTTTCTTTGTTATATTGTCTATATTTGTTTCCCTAAATGTATTGCTTAAGAACAAATGGATTTCATTTTAAGATTTTTTTGCTTTGCTTTTAAGTCCTAGAATAGTCTTGATCCAAAAAAAAAAAAAAAAAAAAAGAAAGAAAGAGAAAAAGAAAAAGAAATACCAAAGATTACTAGGGGAATGTCTTTTCCTTTTTAACAAATAAGAATTCTGACTTTTCTTTTTTTCCATTTGTGTATTAGGTGGTTGTGAATGCCCTTTTAGGAGCAATTCCATCCATCATGAATGTGCTTCTGGTTTGTCTTATATTCTGGCTAATTTTCAGCATCATGGGCGTAAATTTGTTTGCTGGCAAATTCTACCACTGTATTAACACCACAACTGGTGACATGTTTGACATCAACGAAGTGAATAATCATTCTGATTGCCTAAAACTAATAGAAAGAAATGAGACTGCCCGATGGAAAAATGTGAAAGTAAACTTTGATAATGTAGGATTTGGGTATCTCTCTTTGCTTCAAGTTGTAAGTGAACACTCTTTTCTCTGAAATTTGTTTATTGTTTGGAATAATAACAAAGTAATGACATACATCTAAGTTACTAAGAAGAGTGTAGTTATTACGAAGGAGGTTTATAGCATACTTTATTTCTAATTCTGATTTAGGAATACAACCGTATGAGCCCAGATGGGTGGCAGCTTGGGTCCGTGTGAACGCAGTGCAGCAT
Organism: Lontra canadensis; assembly: GCF_010015895.1. Taxonomy (NCBI): domain Eukaryota; kingdom Metazoa; phylum Chordata; class Mammalia; order Carnivora; family Mustelidae; genus Lontra; species Lontra canadensis. Next base: position 4,054,996 of record NW_022631063.1, on the reverse strand, counting down.
AGTTGACAGTGACCAGCTATTTGACTTCTTCCCAAAGATTTTGTTTTCTCCCTGCCCATATTGTTCTCTCTTCCCATATAAACAAATTGATCATTTGTTAAGAATGCTATTATTTTCCCCATTGCAACTGGAGAGCTTTTGTCGCTGATGGATCAACCTCCCCAAACATACACACTTAACACAACTATTGGATCGGAACTAACTTGTGCCAATTACCTACTACTGAGTTGTGTGATTTGGATTGAAGACCGGGGAATGAATGATATGTAGGTTTTAGGGTTAGATCCTCATAGTGAAATAGAAATAACACAGAATAGTGCCTGAACCCAGAAGTGAAATACAAACAGCTGTGGTCTCACTTCAAATGACCTTTCAGTGCAACTACTTAAGTCTATTTTATCTAAATATTCATGCTTTTTCCTACTGGGTTTCTAAGCCTGATTTGTGAAAGAGAAAAATAGTTCACAGTTTACAAAAATGCAAAAAGTGGTGGCCCTTTAAGGATTTGCATTTGATGCTGCTTTTGGCAGGATCTGCATCACAGCAAGGCAGTGGCTAAAAACAGAATCCAGACTGAAAAACTCAGAAAGATCTTGCTCTATTTTGGCCACTGAAAACTCAGTTTAAAAAAAAAAAAAAAAAAAAAAGGCTATAAAAGTTCTTTCCTTGTTTTCCACAGAAGCTTTAGGGCAGAAATCCATTCCTATTCCCCAGGATTATGTTTTCAATTGCTCAACCAGGAGACTAACAAGCAAACAAATCTGCATTGGTCAAAACCCTCTTGCATCTCTTTCAGAGGTGTCTGTACTATGATGCCTTTACAAGTTCTTCCCATCTTCTTGTTGGAATTCCGATTTCCCTTCTCCATGTTTCTCACTTACTCTGAATATTTATGCAATTAACATAGGGATTTAAAAAAATCTGGCAAGTATGAATTCTTTCAATATTATTGTGGACCCACGATGACATTTTCTTGAGAGTTTATTCTAACCCTTAATTAATAACCACACTTGTAAAAATCACTAAAGTGTATCACTTCCTTTGTAAAATTGAGAAAGGAAAAAAATTTTCAAGCAATTCCTTAAAATGCTAAATAATTCTGAAAATGTAGGGTAAAGCTCTTGCAGGAAGCCATTAAATAAATTCCACCACTCTAAAGTACTACTTTATAGTTGCCTTTATGCAGAATCACCTCTGTTGATTGAAATGGTTCCTTGAATGGCTTTTTCTGTTCCTGTACCTAGTGTGTAATGGTCTTGTTCTATCATTGACCTCAGCCATTGACACTCAACATTTCCCTCTCTGACACACAGACAGCTTCTATTTTCTAGCTAAGAATCATTAGTTTTTCTTCCCTGCCATCACACCCACCCTTCTTTGGCTTTCTTGCCATGACATCCTGCACTTCACAAGTGTTAGTGTTATGGAAACAAAGATGTGTTGGGATACAGTTGCCGAAAGCTTTGCTAGACTTGCTCACTGGCTAAGAACAATCCTCTCAGACTTCTAGGGTTTAAAATGTATGTCCTATGACAAATAACAAATTATAATACTTTAATAGACGTGGGATGTCTCTTGAATCTGGTACACCCAGTGTCTACTGTATTATTTTCCATTTTTGCCCATGTGAACTCACTTTCATCAGAAACTACAGAGAAAAAAAATAGAATAAAAGACTATTTCTGGATGCTATGCTTCAAAATTCTTAAAAGAATAGTTGCAATCATGACTTTATATAATCCTATATGATCCTCAGACTGTTATGATCAAGAGAAATGTTAAACCTTCAGCCACTGTCATCAGCAGACAGATGGGCTTCAGTGGATGACTGGAGATCTAAATTGTAATTAATTGCCCCCTACACATATTGTCAAGTGTGTTGGCATTTGTGAAGCTTCCTAAAAGTATTCCACCAAATTTCAATAGCACTTCAAATTTGCATTATTCTATTAACTCTAAGGACTTGAGAAGTATTTGTGACTTAGTTATCAAGCAGGAGGACATATCAGATAATCATTTTGTTTATTATGAGTTTTAGAAATGAAAAGTCTTACTAAGATATGGTATTGGTCCAAAATCCATGTAAAATTTGTTTTGAAATGCCTTTCAAAAGTGTTCCTTTAAAGAAAAAAAATAGATGAGTAAGCATATTTATTAAACATCAGGTCTGAATTATTCCAAAGTAAAGCATGCATGTCCTTTTTATTAGGCCACATTTAAGGGATGGATGGATATAATGTATGCAGCAGTTGATTCCAGAAATGTAAGTATTCCTTATATCCTGCCTTCTTATAATATGTTTAGGTACTAAAATTAATTCAGCAGAGTGTAGCAGCCAAATGGGGTGATTCTATGATGACTATATTTAAAAAGGGAAAAACATGACTCAAATTATTATTCAAGTATAGCAGTGTTTATCAGAATGATCTTACTAAAATAAATCAAAACAAATTTTAAAAAAGTAACGCATTCATATATTTAATAACTAATGAATATCCTTCTGTTGAATATTTTTCTGTTTTGCTCTCTTTTTATCTACTATTAAATAATCAGGAATAGTTTTGGTGTGGAAAAGCAAATGTGAAAAAAATATATGATTGCTGTCAGTAGTTGAAATGTATAGTTAGTCTCCATAAATACACAGTGTGGGAAGTTAGGGATGTTGTCCAGGCATCCTTAGATTTCTATAATAATCCTTTTCAAATTCATTCTTTTACATGGTTTTAACATCCATAAATGTACTGGAGCTTTTACCAATGATGTTATCACTTAATGATCAACATTTCCCTTAAGTTTGGTATCAACAAAGGAAAGACCTATTTTATTTGGTTTCTCTTATAATAGCCTCTTCCAGGCTTCAAGGAGAGAACAGAAATCCCTGCTTATTCCAACTGTGCTCTTCAACACCATGTAAAAATGTAGTATGTTTTATTATTCTTCATCATTCTGCTCTGAAATCCAATCTGTTTAGTCTATTATCATGAAAAATAGCTTCTGTCTCTGTAATCTTTAAACTGACCCAATAGAGCTCACTTATCTTTTTTGATGTACACTTGCCATAAGTGGATTTAGTTTTATTTTGAGTACTTTCCTGATACCCTCCTGAGTTGTGTTATTTCTTTGTTACTACAATTTTGTTTTGTGTGTGAGGTTGGTTTTAACTGTTACTTTTAGAAGGACATGAATTTTCAGGGAACTATCTGGGGTGAATAGTTTACCCTCTACTATGTGATATATGGTAGCTCACTGATAACTTACTGTAAGTACAATCCAAAGACTAAATTATCAATCGAGTATTTGTAAGATGGATGTCAAGGTGTTTGCTCAATCTAAAAAATTCAATGTCTATTGTAATGTTAAAGGTATGATGCTGAACACCTAAGTGAGTAACTCAATTCTTGTTTGCCAGATAAATTCACGTGTACACAAATGTTTGTGTCTAAGCATAGTCTACACATATTTTCTGGAATAAATTTTTTCATCAATAATTTTTAAAATATGGAAATTCAGTCCTTTAAAAAATTTACCAAATTTAGCACTCTACTCTCCGAATGCAAGATACTAGTTGTACTTATAGTTGTAAAAATAGATTCTAAAGTGTTACAATAACTATATTTGTTTACATGAAAATATCTCTAAAGGCTAATTATAGAATAGCTGATTCAGAGTGAAAAAGAAAATTACTGCTAAGTATTACTAGGCATTTTCTTTTCTATTCTCATGAAAAAGCACCAGTGACTTCCACCAACAAAATGTATTATGATATTTTACAAACTCTTCTCCTTTGGTAGGTGGAACTCCAGCCTAAGTATGAGGAAAGTCTGTACATGTATCTTTACTTTGTTATTTTCATCATCTTTGGGTCCTTCTTTACCTTGAACCTGTTTATTGGTGTCATCATAGATAATTTCAACCAGCAAAAAAAGAAGATAAGTATTTCTAATATTCTCTCTCCCACTGAGATAGTAGAAGTATTTGTTTTCTCCATTAAATGAGTACTTTGATTCAGAAGCCAAGTGAGCATATATGTTAAGAGCTAATTTGCATCCTTTCCTTTGGCAACTCACTACCCACCTGTTTCAGGGTATAGAAAGTCAAGAGCAACTGTGCTCCATATTCCTGTATTAAATAACTCCACAAAACCTCTCTCCTCCTTTTTTTTTTTTTTTTTAATCCAGGGGCCACATTTCCAACCCTTTGGGAAAGAATAATTAGGGAAAAAAAAAAAAAAACTAGAAAAGAACCCAAGCACTTGTCTCTTTTCCAAGGTCAACTTGTTGTTTCATCCCTGTAATTTACCTCCTAAAAATATACTTTCTAGTCAAAACCCTTAGAATGTTCACAAATAAATTAAGTATAAGACGTATTCTTCTCCAAGTTTTCCTTTTCCTTCATGTATAATTTCTACCTCCTTCTCCCTGGTATTTCATTATAAACTATTAGTTCCAGGTTGAACTGAACAGCTCTTTATTTTATCATTATCATTTATAAAGCCCATTTTATCATCCTAATTATATATGCACATTATAGAAAATATGAAAGGTAAAGAAATGTCATTACTTGGGGGTAATCACTCTTCACATTTTATGATTTTCTGTTCATGCTTTTTCCATATATGTTCTTAGTACCAAAATTATTTTATCTATAATTGTAAATTGTTGGGACACATGAGTGGCTCTGTTGGTTAGGCCTCTGACACTTGATTTCAGCTCAGTTCTTGATCTCAGGGTCATGTGTTCAAGCCCAGCATAGGCTCGGTGTTGGGCTCGTGTTGGGCTGATGCTGGGTGTGGAGCCTACTTAAAAAAAAAGAGATGTTGCATATATATATATATATACATATATATATATGTATATATATATATAAATTCCCTTTTTGACTTAACGTAAATATATTTCCATTCTGTTAAGTCTTTTATATACATTATCATAATTTACTTAGCCATTTCCCAACAAATTGATGATTTATGTTTTCTAATCTTCAATGATTTAAAAAGTGCCTTGTCAAAAGTCTTCATGCAAAAAAAATGAGTAACTATTTTTTTGCTTAATTTCTAAAGTATTTTGCTTCTCCCATATAATGTGCCTGATCATACTCATAATCACACTTACAATAATATCCATAATATCCATACAGGTCAGCACTGCTTCACTGGCATCCAACAGCAATACTTCATATTTGATAAATGAAAATTGTTTTGAATTAATATATCTTTTATTACTAGTCAGTTTAAACATGTTTTTGAGTGCTTTTGCCACCTGTATTTCTTCCTTTGCTTACTATTCCTTCATCTTATTTATTCAGTATATTTTCTTCTTATGAGTTCTTCTGTTGTATGAGATGCTTATAGAACATTCCTGTCCCCAACCCCTTTTACTGTTATGAATATTCTATGGTCAATGTCAGGTTTTTATTTCACTTACTGGCCAAAATTGCAATCCTCTGTGCCTCCTGGCCTATCACATCCTTGTCATACTAATGATCTCTGATGTATCCCCAACTCTTCTACCAACTTAGCCCATTTCCTTTTTATCCATTTGTTCCAATTCTTGGCAGAGTGAAAGTGGCATCTTATGAGTAACATTAACCCGTCTTGCAATATACATACTATAATGCATTGCTACACAGGAATAAGAAAATCACTATCTTTAACTTATGAAAAACACTATGTATAGCATTAGGAACTGAGTATTTTGTGCTTCAGTGAATCAAGTTTTACCACTCACTGAGTATATGGCCTCTCAGTTTCTGGTTTTTTTTTCTGCCATAAAATAATAATGAAAATAATAAAGTCAATATTGGATAATTAGAGAATTAAATAATACTGTAGTACCTAAAAAATCCATTTCTTATTTTTCAAATTCAAAATTCTAGGCATAATTATTGTATCCATTTCCTTTTTTGACTGTCCCTTTCCTGTTTTAACATTGAAAAATTATGTGCAAAGGGACACAGTTTTAACCAATTTTTATTTTTCTTTTCTATACTTTGGAGGTCAAGACATCTTTATGACAGAAGAACAGAAGAAATACTATAATGCAATGAAAAAATTAGGATCGAAAAAGCCACAAAAGCCTATACCTCGACCAGGAGTAAGAAATATCAAATGATATGGGAAAAAATAAACAAAAACAAAAAATTTCATGGGTTTTCTCATAGAAGAGATAGCAACTAACATTTCCAGCAGAAAAGATTAGAGCTTCATTAATTCATGCCTTTTATGGTAATGGTAAAAAATTTTTAATAAGAGAGAGACCACCAAAAAAAAAGAAGAAACAAAATACACCCTATTTTGAGGGGATTTACAGCAAGAATCCAAACTAAATGGTGAAGACCCATAAGTAGGTGATAATGCACAAAAAAAAGTTGGTCATATAACTCCAGAGTATTTGCCAAGTAATCTTAAAGAGAGGAGTAAACCTTGGATGGGGTTAAAATACATGGAATTTTCTGCTAGTTTAACAAACAGACAAAGTGTTGAGTGAAATAATATCTTACTTCCATTTTATTTTCCATTAGAGGTATGGAAATACCTCTAATGGAGGTATTTCCTCTATTAGTGGAGAACAAGTGGAGAGTGGAGAACAAAAGAATTCTAGTATCTACTGTTTGTATATATGGCTGTAAAGTTAGAATTTACTAATGTCTTCAGAAGTCAGGGTCAATAAATACAATTCATGATGGTAAATAACACTTCTCATGTTTCCATGATAAAACCACCAAACAACTCCTGTGAAATGGAGAAGGCTTATCCCACACTGTATTGATTTTTGTAATGATGATCTAAGGAGTTAAAATAATTCCTGGGGTATATTAGGAAACAAAATGCTAGTGACATTCACAGCGTGCTAGCCGATAGTTGTCTTCTTGATGAGAAATACACATTGTTCTCTGGTAAGCCTTAACACTGGCGGAGAAATGGGTCAACTATGCATAGGAAAAATGTAAGATAGAAGATATCTTCAGGGTGCCTGGTTGGCTCAGTGGGTTAAAGCCTCTGCCTTCAGCTCAGGTCATGATCCCAGGGTCCTGGGATCAAACCCCGCATCGGGCTCTCTGCTCAGCGGGAGCCTCCTTCCCCCTCTCTCTCTGCCTGCCTCTCTGCCTACTTGTGGTCTCTGTCTGTCAAATAAATAAGTAAAATCAAAAAAAAAAAAAAAAGAAGAAGAAGATGATGATGATAACCTCAGAGTTCCCAAGTGGCCTTGGAAAATGAGTCAGACAATGGCCGGCAGGGACTAAAAGTGGCAGAAATGGGGAGCAGAATCACAGATCGTTGGCAGAGACATTAATTTTTGACATCAAAGCATAAGGAATGTCATTCTGGTCTGATTATTCCTGTGTAGGCTCAGCATTTTGTGTCAAGCAGCAAGGATTGTTTGGTGAAAGAACACCAATATTGCCATACACAGGCTTTAAATGCATATGTTATAGATGTGTTCTTGAAATTCCAAGCTCCCCTTAATAATTATTTGAGAATAAGACAAATGGAATGTTAATAGATACTGTGTTTTGAAGTAGCAGCATGGACCAACTGATCATAGGATATTCTTGTAAAACAAAAGTAAGCAGGTTTCTTAACTTTGCATAGTCTTAATATATTAATCTGCATTTTGTGCCTCTGAATGAAGTGTGTAGTATGCAGTATTTCTTATCAGAAATCCTCTTTTGACAGGGATTGTTATTCTGTGGAATACATATTGGTAAATAGAAATTGCGATAGCTAAAATTTTAAAAAATTAATGTGCAAGCCATCTTTTATGAAATTCAGGGTCAGTGGTTACTATGTATAATATTAGAAAGTTAATCAATGCAGAAAGTGCTTATGCAGATGCTAATATGTAGAGGTAAACTCCTCTGTTGCTAAAAGCATTTCTGTTTCCCTACAGAACAAATTTCAAGGAATGGTCTTTGACTTTGTAACCAGACAAGTTTTTGACATAAGCATCATGATTCTTATCTGTCTCAACATGGTCACCATGATGGTAGAAACAGATGACCAGAGTGATTATGTGACTAACATTTTGTCACGCATCAACCTGGTGTTCATAGTGCTGTTCACTGGAGAGTGTGTGCTGAAGCTCATCTCCCTCCGCCATTATTATTTTACCATAGGCTGGAATATTTTTGATTTTGTGGTTGTTATTCTCTCCATTGTAGGTAAGAAGTATTTTAAAATCTCCTAAGTTCAGTTTAAGAAAAGTAAAAGTTGGAACAGTCAAGTTTAAATGAGAGGTCACGCGACCACTCAGAAATAACTCCTCTGAAATTTTTTATGTATTTCATCCAGTGTGTTTATTTTTCTTACAAAATGAGGCTCTTACTATATGTGTAGAATTGTATCCTAGCCTAACTATTTTAGGCTATAGTGAATCTAGTGGTAAATTCCCATTCATTTGAACAGGGAATGATCTATTAACTAAGACAAAAATGTGTGTGACATGTCGACATTGAGTAATTTGTAAAACATCTAAATGCCTCTGATGAGAAGAGAACTAGAAATTTAGTCTGGTACTCAGGAGGGACACTACTTCAGATATACAGGCATAGAGCCATCAAGATGTAGATAGGAGTGGAAGCTGGTGGCAAGATAAAGAAAGGTATAGAGTGAAAAGAAAATAAAGATAAGAACAAAATGTTAGCAAATACAGATGGTAGTTTCTTTAAGGGTATCAGGTAGAGATTTTCTAGATAACCTTAAAATGGGGCTGTAGTAATGATGCACAAGGGGAGGTGGGTTGGTATGGGACATCATTTTATTATGTCTTTTATTATTACTTCAAAGTCTGGAATGTACAGCACATCATGTGAGCAATAGGTCATCTCATTAAAAGGAAGTGATGAAGTCTATCTGTGGGCCTGAAGTATTCAATCTTCCCTAAACCAGATAATATGATTGGGTCAACATTTTACCATTCAATATGGGGTACCTCTGTTGGGTAGATTTTCATGCCATTACCCCCTCTGAAGAAGTTGGTCTTATATCTAACCCATATGTTCCAGGTAGCCTTTGATTTCCACAACAATCTATGGTGTAATCAGTTGTGGAAAATATACTAAGGTTGTATTCACCTCTCTTCTCTCTCTCAATCTATCTTCCTCTTTCTCTTCCTCTCTCACACACCCACACGTACTTAGACTAACTTACTCTTTATAGAATGAGAATCGTTATTTCATTATTTAAAGGGCAATTGGAGAAAAAGGCTTAAAAGAAGCAGGCTGAGAGACCAACATTAGACACTGGAGACCAGTAAGAGCTTTAGTTTGGATCCTTCTAAAATTTATACCAGAATACACACACACACACACACATATATATATATACACACACATATATATATATATGTATGTATAATATTATAGTGGAATCTTAGGCAAGTACCAAGTTCATGGAGAGATGAAAATAGCATTAAAAATTACAGCATTAAAAATTATAGATACCTTTAGATGGATAAGGACTCCATAGGCAATTTCAGAAAAAAAAAATTGTAAATTGTTTTCATATAAATGTGTACTTATATCCTTGGGTACTGCTGTTCAAACAGACTTCATAATTTTTAACTTTTTTTTTAGATTTAGTCTTGGGATTTTTAATCCACTGAGCCACCTAGGCGCCCCAAGTCTTGGGATTTTTGTATAAGCTAAAGGTAGTCTTTAGACATTCCTGTAAGACAAGAAGTATTGTAAAATTGTTATTGAATATTGTCTGAGCTTGGAGTGCCATAACAAATTACTACAGACTGGGTGGCTTAAACAACAGAAAGTTATTCTCACAGTTCTTGAACTAGAAGTCCAAGATCAAGCTGCCAGCATGGTGGGTTTCTGGTGTGACCTCTCTCCCTGGCTGGTAGATGGCTACCTTCTCGCTATGTCCTCATATGGCAGGGAGAGAGAAAGTTCTCCAGTGTTTCTTCTCATCAGGGAACCAATCCTACCATGAGAGCCCCACCCTCATGACCTCATCTAAACCTAATTATCTCCTCAAAACCCTATCTCCAAATACCAGGGATTGGAGAGTTAGGGCTTTAACATATGAATCGGAGGTGGGGGGGGGTGGGCAGTGAGGAAGAAAGGACACAATTTAGTCTACATCAAGTTGAGTTTAATACTGAATGTCGAAATTAAGGTTTATTTATAGTATTATTATAGACAGTTACATATGCTATATGTATGTCAAATTTAAGATTATGTAACTGAATTTCAAGCTCTTAACTTTATGTTGGAGACTTAACAGAACTGTAATTATTATTTTAATGGATAGCTTCTTCAAAGGTTGCTATTATCATTTTTTATCCACAGGCATGTTTCTGGCTGAACTGATAGAAAAATACTTTGTGTCCCCTACCCTGTTCCGAGTGATCCGGCTCGCCAGGATTGGTCGAATCTTGCGTCTGATCAAAGGGGCCAAGGGGATCCGCACGCTGCTCTTTGCTCTGATGATGTCCCTTCCTGCCTTGTTTAACATCGGCCTCCTGCTCTTCCTGGTCATGTTCATCTACGCCATCTTTGGAATGTCCAACTTTGCCTATGTTAAGAGGGAAGTTGGAATTGATGACATGTTCAACTTTGAGACCTTTGGCAACAGCATGATCTGCCTGTTCCAAATTACCACCTCTGCTGGCTGGGACGGACTGCTGGCACCTATTCTCAACAGTAAACCGCCAGATTGCGATCCTAATAAAGTAAACCCTGGAAGCTCAGTTAAGGGAGACTGTGGGAACCCCTCAGTGGGGATTTTCTTTTTTGTGAGTTACATCATCATATCCTTTCTGGTTGTGGTGAACATGTACATCGCTGTCATCCTGGAGAACTTCAGTGTTGCTACTGAGGAAAGTGCAGAGCCCCTGAGTGAGGATGACTTCGAGATGTTCTATGAGGTTTGGGAGAAGTTTGATCCTGATGCCACCCAGTTCATGGAATTTGAAAAACTATCTCAGTTTGCAGCCGCTCTCGAACCTCCCCTCAATCTGCCACAACCGAACAAACTCCAGCTCATTGCCATGGATTTGCCCATGGTCAGTGGTGACCGAATCCATTGTCTTGACATCTTATTTGCTTTTACAAAGCGGGTTCTGGGAGAGAGTGGAGAGATGGATGCTCTCCGAATACAGATGGAAGAACGCTTCATGGCTTCCAACCCATCAAAGGTCTCTTATCAGCCAATAACTACGACTTTAAAACGAAAACAAGAGGAGGTGTCTGCCGTTATTATTCAGCGTGCTTACAGGCGCCACCTTTTAAAGCGAACTGTAAAACAAGCTTCATTTACATATAATAAAAATAAAATCAAAGGTGGGGCTAATCTTCTTGTGAAAGAAGACATGATCATTGACAGAATAAATGAAAACTCAATTACAGAGAAAACTGACCTGACCATGTCCACAGCAGCTTGTCCACCTTCTTATGATCGGGTAACAAAGCCAATTGTGGAAAAACACGAGCAAGAAGGCAAAGATGAAAAAGCCAAAGGGAAATAAATGGAAACAAATAAGAATAAATGGGTGGCAAATTGTTTACAGCCTGTGAACGTGATGTATTTTTGTCAACAGGACTCCTTGAGGAGGTCAATGCCAAACTGACTGTTTTTACACAAATCTACTCAAGGTCAGTGCCTACACTAAGACAGTGACCCCTTTTCAGAAAACTGTGACTCTGTGTAAAGGGGAGACGACCTCGGCAGGAGGTTACTGTTCTCACTACCAGCTGATACTGCTGAAGACAGAGACAAAATGGCTACTCAGACTGTAGGGACCAGTTCAAAGGGGTGCACACCTATAATTTGGGGGTTGTTTAACACGAAACACTTTAGTGTAGTAATTTTATCCACTCTTTGCATTTCAACTGCCACATTTGTCACATTTTTACAAAATCTGTTAGGGGATTCATCTTTTTTTTAATCCATACGTTGTTTATTATATGTGACTATTTTTGTAAATGGGGTTTCTGTTATGAAATAGACAAAGGGCCTCTTCAACAGGTATGCCACTGGGGGTTAGCGCAATCACATGGCCTCCCATCTGCACAAAGGCGTGGTTTGCATGAGGGCATGCTGCACTTAGAGACCATGCATGAAAAAAAAAGTCACAAGGAAAACAATGAGTTCTTAAATTCCATCCATGTTCCTGGGAGGGGTAATTGGGTGATAATTGGAGGTGCTTTGCTGATCTTGTTTTGTCAAATCCAGCCCCCAGACCAAGTAGATCATTATTGGGGGGGTAGGCCATTAAATCTTAGCAGGTGCAAACTTCCTTCAACTGTCTGGAGTCATAAATGTTGTGTTTCTGTTTATTGTATTTAAAAAAAATAATAATAACAACTGAGAAATGAGCATTGCTTCTCCCCTGAAGACTGAAATGACCAAAAGAACCCTTTATAAATTTCTGCTTAATCCTGCACTTTAGTTAGCCATCTTCAGCTCAGCAAGGTTGACAACTGTATATGTTAATGAAATGCTATTTATTATGTAAATAGTCATTTTACCCTGTGGTGCACGTTTGGGCAAACAAATAATGACCTAAGCACAGTATTTATTGCATCAAATATGTACCACAAGAAATGTAGAGTGCAAGCTTTACACAGGTAATATATTGTATTCTGTACCATTATAGATAGACTGGATGCTATCAGTGCATGTTTCTATTACCATGCTGCTGTATCTGCTTTCTCCCACTGCTCAGAATCTCATTTATGAGAAACCATATGTCAGTGGTAAAGACAAGGAAATTGTTCAGCAGATCTCATTTCTTTTAGTCATTAAGCAATAGTTTGCAGCACTTTAATAGCTTTTTGGTTATTTTTAAATTTTAAGTGAATAACATATGGTGTATAGCCAGACTGTACAGATATGTTTAGAAAAACAACAACAACAAACACTGCTTAACCTGTTAAAAAATGTGTTTAGAATTTTATAAGCAAATATAAATACTGTACAAAGTCATTTTATTTTATTTTTCAGCGTTATGTATATAAATATGAAGAGGAAATTATCTTCGGGTTGATATCACTGTCACTTTTCTTACTTTCTGTCCATAATACTTTTTCATGGAAGACATTTGCTAAATAAGAAAAGAAAACAAGACTGGGTAGTTGTAGATTCCTGCTTTTTTATTACATTTGCTAATTCTAGCTTATTTCACAATCTTAAGGGGCAAAATAGGTTCACGAGTCACATCCAAATTATGCTTTGCAATTGGAAAAGGGTATAAAATTTTATTTACATTTTTGGTAGTGCCTGCGCAAGCTAATTGAAGGTAATGCTTATTTTTCATTTTTGTCCTTTTCTTTCTAACTTTTGTTTATGTTTTCATTTCTTTGGAGTCATGCTGCTCTAGATTGCTCTAAATATAATGCGAGTTCTGCAATTTTTTTTCCCATAAGAACAGAGAATAGTAAACTTAAATAGACAATTACGTCAGGACATTTTGTGTTTCTTACAGAAGCAAACCATAGGCTCCTCTTTTTCTTAAAATTACTTAGATAAACTGTATCCGTGAACTGCATGCTGGAAAATGCTACTATTACCCTAAATGATGCTAACCAACACTAAAAATGTGTGAAACTAATAAAGATTACATTTTTTATTTTATTGTTTGCCCAGTTACTTTTTGTTAAAAGAATTTTATGAGAAGATGAAGCTATCTTATTCTACAAGTTGGGGGAGAAAGGAAAGTACACACACAAACGGGTCTACCTGAGCTGATAGTAAGAAAACCTGGCATAGAAATGGGACTAGGAGGAATGACCTTCCAGGGGCTACAAGAGGTAGGGTGTGAACTCTGCTAGAAGGAACTGATACCAGCGCATAAACTGGTGGCTTTAGGTGGAAAAATAGTATGGGAGCCAGAGCAATGGTGGATGGCCCTTTGAGGTTCAAAACGAAGCCCTTAAATCTGTATTTACAAAATTAGAAGTTGCCTTGTGGGTATTTTTTTGCTCCGCTAGAACCATGCTCCATGCTTCTCCATCCTGCTCAGTGGGAGGGTGATTTTGTGTGTTGCATCATTGGGCTCCATTACCCTCTGGCTCCCAACTGGGAAGCACCAGCAAAGAAAGCACCAGTGGGAGAGAGTGAACTTGGGTATTTATTCCTCAGATCCTTCTTTTTCGAGCTGCTCTCAGTTGGCAGGGGTACATTCAGCAACATGAAGTTATACTTTGGGTCAGACAATCCCATTCTACAACCAAAGCTACTCAGAAGTCTGGTCATCACTTCCCTATTCGTTCCGTTAGACCTGGGGCTGGACTTCCCTATTCCTGGTAGCTTTCCACCCATCTTGCCAACATCCTTTCAAATGGCCCCTTCATGAAAACATTCTCTGTTTCATCTGTCTCCTGTCCGGATGACACAGTAATTACATAACTTACAAAATGGGACCAACGACAAACATTTGCTTTAGGTCAGCTTAGTCACTCAATCTAACTGACTATGGTAGATAAAGGAACAGGAATTGGGGGGAACTACAACAAAGTCAAGCAAAGAATTCCATTCTTGGAGATCATAGAAAGGCTGCCATAGTGGTCCCAATAGTAAGACTGACAGTCTAAAAAACTTAGCTAAATGTATAAAGAAAGGGAAGCCTTCACTTGTCATTAGGTAGTACAATCTCTATTATGAAGCTAGAAGGGGGAACATGGCCTTGATGGGGAAGGGAGCACTCATGCACAGTGCTTCTCCTATTCTTCTACACTTTCTGATTTGTCTCTTCATAATAGCATGACAATTAATTCTGATTTATTAGTGGCTGAAAATAACTTCCTGTTTCCAACCAACACAAATAAGGATTATAGAAGAATCTCTATAGATTTGTTTTTTGGTTTTTTTTGTTTTTTTGTTTTGTTTTGTTTTGTTTTTACAGTCCACATCCACACCACACTTACTGGTATTTTTCCAAATATAAAAAGAACTCGTGAAACATAATCATAAGTTCCCATATTCCTTTTGGTATTATTTTGCACAATATTTTTCATGCCAGAAAGTAATATAATGCTCAAGGAATAATGCATCACATCAGTGGAACAAAGACCCTATCTTAAAGGGGGTTCCCACTGTCCAAATTGGGGAAAATTTGAGAATCAAAATAAATAATGATAGTAGTGGATTATAACATATTTAATAAAATAAGAATCCACAAGTATACACTGATATAAATAAATGGAAAAAAGCAAAATCTCTTTCTTACAGATGAAAGTCAACTAACAAGTATAGGAGAAATACTGGAGTTAGAAAACCACCATTTGGCAACTGTGATAATGACAACTGATTCATGCAAGAACAATGAACACTAAACTCGTGAATGAAAGTTTGATGGGGAATTAGAAAATTACATTGTCTCAAAGTATCTCTTTTTCATTAATTAAAAATTTTTAAGAAGAGGTTACAGTGGAGAAAACCAGAAGATACTACTTTCAAGTATATCATCAATTACAGGGCCAACTACACTCAAAAAGATACATACCTTCTTAGTATCCAGAAATAGCTTAGTGATAAGGAAAATCAAATTGAGGACATTGTGAAAAATAATTGAATTCTTCAAAATGTTAAGGTCATGAAAAACAAAGGTCAGAAATTGCCTGAGGTTGAAGAGCTAGGAGAACTAAACACAATCTGTGATTCTGTATTGGATACTAGACTGGGAGAATAACATTGACTATGGATATTGTTGGGGAAACTAAGTTTGAATATGGACTGTTGGTTAATTATTAGTATTATGAAAGTTGATTTTTCTCATTTTGTTAAGTCTAATGCAGCTATTACACAACTATAAGTAATGTCCTTCTTGGAAAATGCACACTAAAGTATTTAAGGGTGAATAGGATGATGTCTGCAATTCACTCTCAAAAGAAAATGTGTTCAAAAGAAAATGAACTATATGTGTATGTGTATATTTAATATATAGATAGATATAGAAATAGCTGTGGTATATCTTTGGGGAAAGGAGGAGTTTTTTGTTCCTGTTGAGTTATTGAAGTGTGTATGTATGTATGTTCACTCTATCATTTGTTTTTTGTGTCCTAGAATTGATTTTGACCCTCAAAATTAGAAATCCTACCTCTAATTACTTCAACCAACACTGTATTTTAACTATAATTTTTTTTCCTGGAAGTCGTCTTTCTGAAGTCACTTAATTGAATACATTTCTTGCCCTTTATGATACTCCTTATATTTTCAAAAAAAGAAGACTTTAAAAGAAATATATGACCTAGTGGTTAAGACATCTGTATTTGAAACTAGACATACCTAAATCGGAGCTTTATGATCTAAATTCTGGTGATTTTATCCATATCATAAAAGAAAGTGGCTTATTGGCGATCTGAGCTGGGACCAAGGCATTGTAGGTATAAATTAATAGCCCAAACACAGTTCCACAGACCAGCACCCCCATGACAAGGTTTTTATACGTTAAGAGTTAAGCCAGAAAATTAAGAATAATGTCATAAATACTTATAAAGCTTAATATAGTCAATTTAAAGATTACCATTATAAAAGTGTGTCTTTTATATTATTTTCAAAGACTAAAATCATTTTTATGTGGAAAAAAAAATTTTTAAAGATATTAACCATGAACCTGGGGGGCTCAGTCATTTGAGCACCTGACTCTTGATTCCCACTCAGGTCATGATCTCAGGGTCATGGGATCAAGCCCTGCCTTAGACTCTATACTAAGCATGGAGTCTGCTTGACATTCTCTCTTTCCCTCTCCCTCTGCCCCTCCCCCTGCTTGCTCACACTCAAGCACTCTCTCTCTCTCTCTCTCTCTCTCTCTAGTACACACATTTAAAAAAAGGAAATTACAGTGAGAATAAATAATAGTGACTTATTTGATATTTTACTTGGCCAGATTAAAAATTGGTGACTTTGTGTTGGTCTTCTCATTTATATTTTACATGAATTCAAAAGTCTAGGAACCATTGGGGTAGACAAATACTACCTGACCTCATAAATTCATGTTCATATGTGTGTACCCAAAAGTTCAGCTTAGAACTATAGAAACTGTATTAAAGACAGCAAATATGTCCTGTAATTGCACATTCTATCATGTGTGCCCTGGAATTTCATATTATTATAAGAAAAGAAATGTTTCTCAATCACCATGAATATATTAAAATATTTATAATCAAAAAATATTATTGCTTCAATCAGGTGCAGCTGATAGTACCGTTCTTCCTGGAACATGGAAATACTCCTTGAGGTTATCAATGAACAGTGATTCAATCCGTGTGGCAGCAAAGGCACTGAAGGAGGAAAATACACCAGGCAATTCAGTGTTGCTGGAGGAGTTGCATCACCAGGAAATGCTTACCAGCTGAATAATCCGCAGGCCAACCATATACTCAGTGTTGCTCAAGTGCTTTATCATCCCCTCAGAACCCTCCTCATATTTGTGGAGAGCTCTGCCTCTTACTCACCAAGAAACATGATGACACTGTCATGAACATCTTCAAATTCTTTCCTATCCAGTGAAAAAGGTCTTCCTTCCCCCCACTTCCCTTTCCTTCCCTTTTCCTTTCTTCCCTTAAATTCCCTTCTTTGGTCCTTGTCTTTGCTTTCCTTCCTTTCCCCTTCCTTCTCTCTCCCTGCCTCTCATCTCTTCCTTCATCTGTCTGGAGATAATTTCTTCCCATTCATTTTTACACACTCTGATACTTTGCTCCATAAGCAATTTACCTTCTCTCATATCTTTATTCTCTCTTTTTGATTGATCCTTTCTGTCAGGTTTTGCACTTACAAAACTGGTTCTTCCGATCTTGAAAACTAACTTTGCTCAAATCTGATGCGTCTTTACGCACTGTCCCATTACCTCGTTCCTTTAATTGATTCCTTCTGAAATCAGGGTTCTGTACTCACCACCTTCACTCTTACCTAAAATTAAATGAAATACAGGTCCCAGTCATGTTGACGAGAAAACTTGGCTATGAATAATCTTGTTGGGGGCACCTGGCTGGCCGAGTTGGTAGAGCATGTGACTCTTGATCTCAGGGCTGTAAGTTTGAACCCTACATTGAGTATAGAGATTACTTTAAAAAAATCTTGTTGACATAGCACATTGAGTTTTCAATGTGTTTTGCTGAATTTTATCAATAAATCATGAGGAAAAGATGAAAATACTTACAAAAGGTATTTACAGGAACAAAGAACATTACCCACATGGAACAAAGATGTACATACTCTGTTTTGGGTTACCATGAATTACATCTTCTCTATTTAATTCTTACTAGAAGGGAAAGACATCCACAGAGTTATTCAACTGTTAACTGTTGCATTTTGTTTGTTTTGTTTTCTAGGAATGTTGCCTTTATGTATAAAGGATAGAGACCCAAAAGCTTTTTTTTTTTTTCTCCAAGTTTTTATTTAAATTCCAGGTAGTTACCATGTAGTGTAATAATAGTTTCAGGTGTAAAATTTAGTGACTCAACACAAACATACAACACCCGGTCCTCAACACAAGTGCCCTCCTTAATTTCCATCACTTATTTAACCCATTCCCCACCCACCCACCTCCCCTCTGGTAATCCTCAGTTTGTTCTCTAGTTAAGAGTGTGTTTCTTGGTTTGCCTCCCTTTTCCCCCATGTCCATTTGTTTAGTTTCTTAAAGTCTATGTGTGAGTGAAATTGTATGGTATTTGTCTTTCTCTGACTTATTTCATTTAGCATAACCTCTCTAGCTCCATCCATGTTGTTGCAAGTGGCAAGATTTCATTCTTTTTTATGGCTGAGTAATAATCCATTATAAAAATATATCTCACCTTCTTTATCCATTCATCAGTTGAAGGACATTTGGGCTCTTTCCATAATTTGACTATTGTTAATAATGTTGCTATAAACATTGAAGTGCATGTATATCTTTGAATTAATATTTTTGTATCCTTTGAGTAAATACCTAATAGTGCAATTCCTGGGGTAATTCTATGTTTAATTTTTTGAGGAACTTCCATGTCTTCCAGAGTGTCTGTACCAGTTTTCATTCCTACCAATAGCATAAGAGGGTTCCCCTTTCTCCACATCCTTGTCAAAACCTCTTGGGTTAATTTGAGTCATTCTGACAAGTGTGGGGGACACCTCATTGTAGTTTTGATTTGCATTTCTCTGATGATGAGTGATGTTGAGCATCTTTTCACATGTCTGTTGGCCATCTGGATATCTTTGGAAAAATGTCTACTCAAGTTTTCTGTCCATTTTTTAAAAAATTTTATTTATTTGACAGAGACAGAGAGAGAGAGAGGAGAGCACACACTAGTAGGGGGAGTAGCAGACAGAGGGAGAGGGAGAAGCAGGTTCCCACAGAGCACAGGGAACCTGATGTGGGACTTGATCCCAGGACTCCGGGATCATGACCTGAGCCAAAAGCAGTCGCTTAATCAACTGAGCAACCCTGGTGCCCTGTTTTCTGCCCATTTTTAACTGGATTATGTGTTTTTGGTGTGTTGAGTTTTTTTAAGTTCTTGATATATTTTGGATACCAACCCTTTATCGGATATGTCGTTTGTAAATATCTTCTTATTACTTACAGGAAGTTGTATTTTAAGTGTAAATTTTTCATGAAAAAATGTATTATTATAGAAAGTTTAATTTGCTCATTAAGATATTAATGAATTCACTCTCCTGTGCTAAAGTTGCCAAAATGTACGTGTGGTGGGGGGTGGGTGTTTGGGAAAGCATTAAGATATAGGTTTTATCTTTCTACATCAAGCTGTTTGATAGAAATTGTGGCTCTAACAGATTCAAATACCACCCAGTGCTGATACTTACTCTTCCAAAATGACTTCTTTCTCTCTTTAATGCTCTCAAATCTGGGTCCTATTCCTGCCAGGCTACAGTTAGCCAAATTCAATGATCTTTATTTAGTCATTATCATATTTGACAGATTATTAGAATTTGGTGTTGATCATCATCAACACTTCCTTTATTGAACTGCATCTTCCTTTGCCTTCCATAAAACTATTTTTGATCTCTTCCTATATTTTAGAATCTTTGCCTTTACCATTTAATTAACTTTTTCTCTCCTTTTGTATTTACACAACAGCCTCAAGCTTTTTTGCTGAGCTGATGTTGTAATTTCAACTTTCTTTTGGTCTTCTATACTTGCATGTTCAACTATCACTTTCTACTTAATAAGGCCAAAGTGATTTGAACACATTCTATTCCTCTCAGCCACCAACAAAACTACCCGGAAGTCAACCTGCTTTCCCAGTATCTGTTATTGTGGGTTATCCTTCTAGTTCAACAAAGTAAGTAAGTATGTGTAATGGAGTATATACAGGGATGGATGAGTAACTCTATGGGAGGATACAGGAACAATTACGACAGTGAATCCTGACCTGGGTTTGAAGAATAAGAGGGGCAGAGCAGCCTGAGGGGCAGAAATATTATAGAATAGTGGTCGAAGGGATAGATTCTGGAGCCAGATTGCCTGGATTCAATGATCAGCTCTACTGCTTACTAGCTGAACAACCTTGAACAGTTTCTTAACCCTTTGCCCTCTCAGTTTTGTCATCTGTGAAGCAGTAATAAAAATTTTTCTGAGGATCAAATGAGTTAATACAAATGAAGTTTTTAGATCAATAGTCCCAAGCATATAGCAATTACTATTCACATGTTTGCCCAGCTGATGATCACTAAGACACATATGGAAATGGGAAACGGCATGGCACGTTCAGAGCATTCACAATAAAGTGAAAAGTGAGTATTTTTTTTAAAAAGGTTTTATTTACTTATTTGAGAGGCAGAGAGAGTGAGTGAGAGAGAGCACAACCAGGGTGGAGGGGCACAGAAGGAGAGGGAGAAGCAGACTCCTCTGCTGAGCAGGGAACCCGAGACAGAGCTGGTTTCCAGGACCATGGATGGGATCATGACCCGAGCCAAAGGCAGAGGCTTAGTGGACTGAACAACCCAGGTGCCCCGAAAAGTGAGTATTGACAGCAACTGAGAGGCATGCAGGGGTCTGATAATAAATGGCCCTAAGTACATGTCAGGGCTTTGGCTCCAATGTATAGTGATGAAGAGTCATTAAGACATTTGTGCAATAAGTGAAGGTAGAAGTGAAGATTCTAGAGAAGATTTGACTTTAAGGAAAAGGAAACAAAGCAGAGACATAATTTAAGACACTACTGGGAGAACACAGGCAAGCAATGATGAGACACCGTTAGCCTTATAGCCCTTCCTCATCTCACTTCCTCCCTACTGAAACTAAACCCCCACTTTTGGGTTTCAGTGATAGCTCCCTTGTAGCTTATCACTGCAAGAGAATTTCCTCTCCTATGAGCTTCCATGGGATTTTGATGTATATGTCCAAACCCAAACAGTTTTGAGAATTCTATTAGGAGGAGGAGGAGGAGACCATAACAATTATGCAGAAGCAACAGGCATAAACACCGACTCTTCCAGTCAAACCAAGACATAAGATCACCTCATATATGTCATTCATATGGCACTTAAGCTGCAAGGATGTAGTGGTTTGGAATGTGGTTGTTTCCTCCGACCACCCTCCCTCTCCACTTCTACCGCAGGAACACACACAGTGGATAATGTCTGATAGGCAGAGACTGGCTTTAAATGCCTTTTATCCTTTGTAGTGCTTTGCACACAGAATGTTTTCAGTAGGTATTTAGCAAATGAACAAATTAATTTTTAGCTTTGCTCAAAATAGTTCTATTTTCAAGAGTTATTTATCCCTCTAAGATATTTTCCTCTTATATATTATAATATCATTATAAATTGTGGCTCTAACAGATTCAAATACCACCCAGTGCCTACTTGGTCTTCCAAAATGCCTTCTTTCTCTCTTTAATGCTCTCAAATCTGGGTCCTATTCCTGCCAGGCTACAATTAGCCAAATTCAATGATCTTTATTTAGATAAAGACATAGATATAGGTATAGATATGTATATACATAAATTTTTCCAAGTTCATAAATTGATTTTTATCTCCTTAGAATTTACGGATTATATAACTCACCCCATTCTTTGCTATGGTGGAACTATTGAGCTTGCCATTTTAAATTTATTCCTCTAAAAGGAATTAGGGCTTCTGGACCTTGTTTCCTCTTCAACATCACTTGGCTTGATTCTTACCTGCATTATTAATGCTCATCTTTCATCAAAGATGGTGAAGAAATGTCTTGTTCAGCAGTATTTCCTGCAGTCATAGAAAACACAAATTTCTAAAGGCAAACAGATTGTGCCTTTGATCAACCTCAATTTTAAGTACAGCCATTTGCCTAAACTGAGAGCAAAGTCTGTTGAGTTATACTGACTGATAACCTAAAATAGGTGCAATGCCAGAGCAAACTATAGATAGTAACTACAAGATTGTGATCATATAAACACGTAAGGAAATGGATAATAGGATTTGTGGAGAATGGTGAAAGTACCTGGAAATAGTTTTCTTCAGAAACAAGGAGAGTGAGGAAGGACTTCATTCAAATACAGCAGAGGCTGTATGATTTGCTAAAATAAAATTCAGTATGCAGTTAATTGCACGAATCTAGTATACCATCCAGGTATGTCTTACAACTTTAACACACTCTCTTTTCTCCATACCAAAACCTAGTTATTTCCAAGGCATTCTCCCTGGATTACACCTTAAGTGTCTAAAACAATCCAAGGATAACTTCAACATGGTTGCTCCAAGTCTCTAAGCCTAGATATAACCTCTCTTACCTTTCCACAATCTTAGGGCAGTTTTCTTTTTTCTTTTCTTTTCTTTTCTTTCTTTCTTTCTTTCTTTCTTTCTTTCTTTCTTTCTTTCTTTCTTCCTTTCTTCTCCTTCTCCTTCTCCTTCTCCTTCTCCTTCTTCTTCTTCTTCTTTTAACTTATCTAATTCTAAAAACCTATCAGGGCAATAGCTAATATACAGTTTTAAGCGTCACCTCAAAGTATGTCAGAATCACTAGAAAAGGATTCAAAAATATCTGTCGAGTTATGCTGTTAGAATGAGGCCAGAGAAAGCTATAGTAAGCTCCCCAGGAGAGTCTTATGATTAACAACAAGTCTGTGAAACCCTCACTGAGGGGTAGGCAGCCTGGTATGGTTCAGGGACTTCAGGAACTCATCATTAGTGGGTGATAGTACTTAGCCAATAAAATATTTAATGGTCAGGAGCTGCTGGTGTCACCACAGATCACCCTCAATTTAGAGTTTGATTCAGTATGATACTTTGAGGTGCCCAAAGACTTCCCAGCAATCTGGGATGAATAAATAGAACAAAATAGTTAATCTTCAGCACATATGATAAATTCTAACATCAGGGACACAAAATTAGCTCACACAGACCTTTGTGAAAATTAGGAAAGATGCCCCTTTCTCCCCTGGGGAAAACGTCTGAGCACTGGGTTAAAGAATTTGGCAATTGGGTCATGGTTTTTTGGTAATGGACAATCTAAACCACAAGTGGTCATTTATTGATACAGACTACCAATACCAAGAGAGATCACACAGGGAAGACTAACTTTTGGCCAATGACCATTCTAATAGTTTACGGCTATGGAACACTTTTTTCTTTTTTTTTTTAAATTTTTTAAATTGTTTATTTTTTCAGCGTAACAGTATTCATTATTTTTGCACCACACCCAGTGCTCCGTACAATCCGTGCCCTCTACAATACCCACCACCTGGATCCCCCAACCTCCCACCCCCCGCCCCTTCAAAACCCTCAGATTGTTTTTCAGAGTCCATAGTCTCTCATGGTTCACCTCCCCTTCCAGTTTCCCTCAACTCCCTTCTCCTCTCCATCTCCCCTTGTCCTCCATGCTATTTGTTATGCTCCACAAATAAGTGAAACCATATGATAATTGACTCTCTCTGCTTGACTTATTTCACTCAGCATAATCTCTTCCAGTCCTGTCCATGTTGCTACAAAAGTTGGGTATTCATCCTTTCTGATGGAGGCATAATACTCCATAGTGTATATGGACCACATCTTCCTTATCCATTTGTCTGTTGAAGGGCATCTTTGTTCTTTCCGTAGTTTGGCGACCGTGGCCATTGCTGCTATAAACATTGGGGTACGGATGGCCCTTCTTTTCACTACATCTGTATCTTTGGGGTAAATACCCAGTAGTGCAATTGCAGGGTCATAGGGAAGCTCTATTTTTAATTTCTTGAGGAATCTCCACACTGTTCCCCAAAGTGGCTGCACCAACTTGCATTCCCACCAACAGTGTAAGAAGGTTCCCCTTTCTCCACATCCTCTCCAACACATGCTGTATAGGAGGCTATTTGAATAGAAAAAAGTGTTCCATTCCATGTGTTAGAATGGAACACTTTTTTCTATTCAAATAGCCTCCTATGATAAACACGAGAATTAAAAATTATGATAGGGATCGGGACTAGCACCTACTGGTCTTTGCAACCTTTATTGAAGTGTGATGTGGTTTTGTTTGTTTTTGATTGGGCTGTGAAAACAAAACAAATGCCTTTTATTTTTTTAATTAAAACAGGACAGAAAGGTATATAAGCTTATTTTTTCACTTTCTTTTTTGAATAGTTTCTTGAGTGACAGTCTGAGCATCTTTGTATGCAAATTATTGTATAAATATCATGTTGTATACGTATCACATTGTTCTGCAATTTGTCCTTTTAATTAATATATTCTGGGCATATTTTCAATTGGCACATATAAATCTACCTCATTCTTGGGGTACCTGGGTGGCTTAGTCAGTTTAACATCTTACTCTTGATTTTGGTTCAGGTCTTCATCTCAGGGCAGTGAGATATGGAACCCCAACATCAGGCTCTGAGCTCAGTGGGGAGTCTACTTGGGACTCTTTCTCCCTCTCCCTCTGCCTTTCCCCCAACTCACATATGCACTGTCTCTCTCTCTCTCAAATAAATAAATAAATCTTTTTTAAAAATTTTAAGATTTTATTTATTTATTTGACAGAGAGAGACACAGCGAGAGAGGGAACACAAGCAGGGAGAGTGGGAGAGGAAAAAGCAAGCTTCCTGCAGAGTGGGGAGCCTGACGTGCAACTCCATCCCAGGACACTGAGGTGAAGGCAGACACTTAACAACTGAGCCACCCAGGTGCCCCCCACCAAAAAAAAATTAAATCTACCTCATTCTTCTTAAATGGTGCATAGCCTTCCATTCTATAGATTTAATTAATGGGTCACTTCTTGATGCACATTTAGATTTTTTCAAGTTTTCTTTGTAGCTAACAAGACTGTAATGAATATCTTTGTTCCAGTATTTTTGTGAGATCCGTTAGTATTTCTGTTGGATAGATTTCTGAAATAGGTCAAAGATATTCACATTCTCCATGTTTACATTAGACAGTTGGGTTAGGTATAGGTGCTTCTCCTTGAAGCAGGGGCCTTCAAAGGATGCTCTTTAATTTTTCATCTCCCAGCATCTCTTCCAGGACAAACAGTTCTACAACCAAAGACCTCTAAGGACAGGAACCACGGTCATCTCACATGGTATAGAATAGTGCCAGCACTGTATTTTTTTTAAAGTTGAATAAATTAACAATCTACCAACTTGGATAGATATTGAAAACTGAAAACTCTTCTCACAATATCTTGGAATTTAGGATCAAAAACATAAAGTCAACAATACATTTTTTTGTAGTCAACTCAACACAAAGCAGCATGCTTAACAATGCCATATTTCAGATGACAGAAGCCACATATCATCACATTATTATTCAAAGAAAATGTCCACTTGAGAATGAAAATGAGGAGTTATTGCAAATGCTACAAGCCTAGATGATGCTATCCAGTTCCTATTGTATAGGAACTGAATCTGTGAATGATAAATAAATAAATAACGTAATTTAATTCAATTATCTTTGAACAATTATACTTAAAATAAGCTATCTCATTGAGCAATATAGTTTTTCTTTTAAAATATTGAAAAGTAGTGCCACATTTATTTCTGAAACAGGAATTATCTCCATTTTTCATTACAATAACAAAACATGATTACTAGAACAAAATTAAGCCTATAAAATTTACATAGTAGAAAATGAGAAGCCCAAAGACAAATACTGTTAAAACTTGGTTTACATTTTTTCATAACTTATTACTACATGTAACATTAGATCTAAACCTTTACTTAACCTTTCAAACTTCCTAAGCTATTGTTTGTCAATCAGTCTTCTAGAAGACTAGAAATACTGTTCTTCTAATAAAAATCTATAACAGCTTGAACTCATCATTTAACTTTCTTGAACATTAGAATCGTATTTACAAAATGCAGAGTTTGAAAAGACATGAATTTTTAAGGTGCATTCTAGTTTCAAAACATTATTTTTCTGAGAATAAAACCAATTCTGGCAGCATAAAACAATAAACTACCATAATTAACATGGTAGTTATCAAGTAAACTTTAATTTTCTAGGCTTTTAAGACAGCATACAAAGGATTTTTGGAGAGAAAGGACAGCTGCTATCTACACATTGATTTTGCTAGAATAACTATCTGGAGAAGAAAAAGATACAACATTATAGAAAGGCCACCAGTTCTTGGGAACCCATGAAAAATGATTTTCTCTCTGCTTTGGAAGTCTGTATTTCATGAGAGAGCTTATGTCTCGGTCTCCAACACAACTCTGAAATAGAACCTCACCCTAGATTATCCTGCCAAATCTAGTCTCCTTAACACTGTCTGAATTATTGTGGGGAAATAAATTATCAGGTTTTAGCATCTGTTATATTTGGCTATACATCTTGAGGCATCTTCTAAATCAATTATTTGGAGGTCAAGTTTTGTCTAGACCTAAGCTACTTAAGTTTCAGAAGCCATGAAGTTTTTTTGGTCTTAGACTTCATTCCATCCTTTGAATTATGAACTTTAACTGTATAGAAACTACGACTTCCTAAAGTGCTCTTACTAACTATTGAAATACCACACAACATTCCTATGCTAGACTAAGGCCAGATATTAGTATAGCATCCAGATTCTTCTCTGTGTCCATTATAACACCCTAATGATGAAACAACTTTGCTCGATAAGTAGTCTTAATGTCATATTTTACAACTTTTAGTAAAACAGTAGGTTTCAAAGCGTGGTTCTTGGACCAGCAGCCTCAGCAATCATGTGAGAATGTGTTAGAAATTAATATTTTTGAGCTCCCGCACCCCCAAATTAAACTAGAACTTTCGCAGGTGGCAACCTAGCAATCTGGGTTTGAACAAGCCCTCCAGGTAATTATGATGTGTGCTCAAGCTTGAGAACCACTGTTTGTCTTATGCATGAGACGACAATGTCCCCCAGTGGCCAAAAACCCACACACTATTCAAATACATGTACATGTTTCAAATAATTACCAAAGACAATGTTCACTAATTTTAGCGGGCTTGAAATTCAGTCCCCAAATTCACAGGTATGCAGAAACTTCTTATTTCTTTTTCCTCCTTTACATCTAATAAAATCCAAAGCTCAGTATCAGTCCATTGGATTGCCAGGAAATGAACTCCACTCATTATTAACAACCTCCTCAACCAGGACTCAACCAGAATCCAAGAGGCTCATATAGTGTTCAGAAAAATGGAAGAAGTTTCTTGACCCTCCAGTCCAAGAGAGTGTCTGATGACATCCTTATTGTCCAAACCCAAGTGGTCAGTATTATAGAGGTCAGTATTAGAGAATCAACTCTCCTGGGTACACCATGCCACCATGTATCTGAAATTCCTCTCCCTCTGGGTGCACTGCCACAGATTAGAGGCAGATTAGATGCCTGAAATTATAGGATCCTATTCATTTTCGTCTCTGTCTCTGTTTCTGGAAAGGGCTCCTCGTTTTCTTCCCTGAGTGGCACTTCTCTGACCCCTTCTACCCACCAGGAAGCCCAGATCCTTTATAAAAGATCTTTTTACTTTATGTAAGATCCCGAAGTCTTTAACATGCTGTAAAATTGAATTTCCTGAGATGACAAAATTATCCTCTCTCTGTGCTGTCTTCTACACACTTAGCTCCTGAGCATCTGAAATGTGTCCTGAGCAACTGAAGAATTTGATTTAATAAAGAATAAAATAATAAAATTTAATTATTTTAACTATGCAAATTTATTTTTTAAATTTTTTCTCTGACATTTAAAAACTTTATTTAAATACATTTCATTTAGATGTGTGTAATGCAGAAAATGCAATTGTTCTCTCAATCCCTATCCCCAACTCCCCAAGAAGTACCCTGTTAATGGATTCTACTTTTCTGTATACACTGTTCAAATATGTATTATAATTCACTTACAGATTTTAGCTCATCCATTATCAGTTTCTTTTTCTTCCACATATATATTTATTTTATTTTTTATTTTTATTTTTCTTATTATGCTCAGTCAACATATTGCCCATCATTCATTTTTGATGTAGTGTCCAATGTTAACTATGTAAATTTAAACAGCCTCATGTGGCTAGTGGCTACTTCACTGGGCAGCACATTTCTAAAGACTTTTGCTTCCACTCTGCTAGAAATTATAAACAGTCTAGTCATCTACGTAAATCAAAGAGAATGGAAAATCCGGAGAGCAATACAAAAGAGCATCTCAGGAAAGTTCTCTGGGGATGAGTGTAGGAGTGTTCATTGTATTGTTCAACTTTTGACATGTTTGAAAATTCCCAAAGTAAAGAGCTGAGGAAAAACATACTGCCACAAATTAAAGCCCAGTTATAAATGGATTTATGAGCAGGGATCCTGTGGTGTGAGCTCCAGCTGTTTTAATTCAGCTAATTCAGATAAATGGTAGGGTCAACAAGGAGGGCCTTGTGAAGGAGTAGCCAGGAGTTGGATGTGAAAAGAGAAAACCTGGAAAATTGAAGGTGAGGGGGAAAAAAAAATCTCCTCAGCTGCCAGAGGGAAAGATAAGCTCTGCTTCCAGGCATCACTCTGAATGGGAGAGGTGCTCTTTTTAGGGGAGATGGACTCCAGTTCCTTCACGGTAGAGGAAATGCCATGTGCCTCAGGGTAAGGTGACACGCTAATGAGCTTCCGGCCTAATTTCTGGTAGATAAAGAAATCAAAGTTGGAGGAATACGAGGTATTTAGGGCAAGCACATTGAAATGACAAGAGGGGAGAGGCAATTCAGTGAAGCAGAGGTTATCATACAGTGGCTGTTAATACAAATGCTGAAATGGATGCAGGGAAGAGAGAGACCTATGGGAAAGGCAGAGAAAGGAAGGGCGGTGAGAAAACTTATACCCGACATCCTTAAAGACAATCACACTAGAGCATAGCATCCATCATGACCTCACGTGTACTGGGCATGAAGCCACTCTTCCCTCACTTATTTTGGCAAACTCTACATTTTACATTAGCATGTGTTGCCCCTGAGGAATGTTGGTGACTAGTTAGAACCACTGCTATAAACAAAGTTAATAAGAGACACCTACAAAGCAAAAGCCTGATTTTTCTCAACCCTAGGATAAAAAGTAGAACAGACCTCTGGTTATGTTACCTCCAGAAATACTAGAACATCGAGGGAGATAGCAGTGTGAATCTGATGTTGGGTAAGATTTTTCAACTATGAACTTGGACCGAAGTGAGTGAATTCTAGGCTGAAGGGGGAGTTATCACTATTCTTCATTCTTATTTTATCAACCAGATAAAGATTCTTGAAAGGAGTAGAAAGACAAATGGCATCTTGTTAAGATGTTCTGTGTTTCATGGTTGTCAGCATTTAAGTAATTCATTATTTCTATTTCAAAATACCAGGCTCTTCTGAAAAGTATTTTTCTGTATCTTCTTTCTCCTGCTTTTGCATAAATGAAATGTCAACATATAATCAAGAAAACCAAAGAAAAAATAACTCTCCTGCTAAGTCTCCATCATGGCATTTAAGTAGAAATAGTCATTACTTACCATAGGTGAGCCAGAAGCAAATTGTTCTGTTATCAGGAAGTTCTTAGCTATCAGATATCCAAGCTGCTTGGGTATTTTTAAAGAAAAACAAAATATCAGTGGTTGAAAATAAGTCAATTTTAAGAATTGAGTAGAAGGAGTCTCTGGACTCTAACAAGTGATGTTAATTTCACTTCCTTCTTAATACATTAATCCCTAAAGTTGTGAAGAAACCACCTAATTTAGTCTCTCATTTAATGGCACTTCTTAAAACAGCTCTTAAAGCTGTCATTACTTGTAATTTATTCATTTCCTTTTGTGGCTACCTATTCAATATCTGTCTACCTTTACTAGGCTTTAAAATATAAGACGGCAGGAATGAGAATTTTGTCCTCTGTCATAGGCACTCATTAAACATTTGGTTAATGAAATGAATGATTAAACAATACATTGCTAGAAGTTAGATTACTTCTTCAACTACTTCTTTAGTGTTATTAAGCAAAATAATGTGAAAACCAGGTGCCTGACCATTACTGCCTTCTCAACTTAAATGAATAAAATTGTAGAATTTTAAATAGATGAGTTATGGCAATCACATTTTTTATGTTAGCAGATACCATGCTTCATATATGATTCAAAAATAGGGTACTTTTGTACTGTGTTATTTGGAAAAGAGCACTAGACAGCATATGAAGGGTTAGATCTTAATCTCAGAGAGGTAAGGTGGTTGCCCCTTAGTCAAACAGCTCATGAGTTAAGGAGCTTTGCTGTAATTGTCCTATGACGTTTTCCTGTAAATGTGCTATGAACTTTTACACAGTTTCAATTTTTTAAAGACCTTACTATAACCTCATTTAGTCTATACATTGACAAAGCAGATATTATAATCCTATTTCCAATTACTCATTATAAATATATGAACTAAAGCAGAGAAAGGTTAACAACTTGGCCAGAGTTGCAGAGTTATTAAGAGTCAGAGCCATAACTCAAATTCCTGACTTCAGTTAACCTCTAACTTTTCCATGATGTCACCACTGAGAATGAACTGTGTTCCAGTTTATTTGGATTTCACACGTTTTTAACCTCTTTATCTCCTGTTTCAATTTTAGAGTAATAGCCTTAAGAAGAAAAGATAAACACTTCGTCTTATCCATTATTCATAACTGCTTTGGAAATAGAAAACTGTGAGACCTCGGGTGGATTATTTCGTATCTTTGGTTTTCATTTTACTCCTTTGTAAAATAAAGAGTTGGACAGTCATCTCGAAAGTTCTTACCAGATTCCAAATTCCATATCTCTGTCTTATTTTTCTCCTACTTTTACTTTTATCTTCACCAGAATCACTTCTTTTCCATAAATGTTTACCTTTAACTTCTAGAATATATAATGAAATAACATAGATAAAAGTAGCTTAGTTTAAGAATAAGGGAAAAGAAAGCCAAACAGAGACAAAATAAAGGGCCTCAACAGTCCTACAAGAGTTACTAAATGCTTACAGAAGCAATAATCTATTTAATATTTGAAGAAGTTGGGAGTACAAATAGTTACATGTTAAAGTTATTCAAAGCTTACCATATATCTAATACTCCTGTGTCCATTAAATATTGACTCATTTAATCTTCTTAACAGCTTTCTGAGGTATTAGTCTCAGTTTATAGCTGAAACACAGAGAGGTTAAGTAATTTTTTCAAATGTATAACTAGTGAATAATAGTATTAGGATATGATCCCAGATGATTTATCTCTAGAGGCTAAGCTCCTACCCACTATACTGCATGCATGGCCTTAAGGTGCTCACCATATAATAGACAAGATTAAATTAACAAACAGTACACCAAGACCATAATACATAGAATATACAAGGCTGTAGGTCTTGAAGGGGACCATACATTTAATGGAAATTACTGGTTGTAGAATGCCGAGGGTATGCCAGGAACTTTCCATGTATGTCAAGTGTTAGGTTTCTTTGGTAATTAAGGAAATTAAGACTCAGGAAATTACTTCTTCCTGAATCACAAAAGTGAACAGACAAGAGCTCTACCTAAGGTCTGAGAGACCATATTCTCGCTACTATCCCATGCAATCCATCCAGTTATGGTGATTCTAAAGCCTTCCTACAGAATGAGATTTAAGATGAACTCTGAAGAAAGAGTAGATTTTCTCAAATGGAGAAAGAGCTCAGAGTAGGGGAAAGCATTCCCAGAAGAAAGAATGGTTGTTCCATTTGCCTGGAATAAAGACTCTGGGAGGGGTAAAACAGGTTTGAAAAGACAATGAGGTGAAGGGTCTTAGATGCCACACTGAAATGTTGGTAGACAAAAGTGAGCCAATGATAATGTTTGAGCTGAGGAATACATTCCTTAGTTTTTCAGAGAAGATACTTTTTCCCGGCCTGGGATCCAAAAGAAACTTCTTACCTTATGCAGAGAACATCAAGTTGCCAGGAGTGTCAAAGCAAATTCCCAAAGTAGATTTAATCTAATGGACACTCATGGAGTGCCAGGCATGGTGTTTTGTGTTAAATAATTAAACTTAGAACAAAATTCAATAAAGGAAATTCTGTAAAGGGTTAAATTAATATGATCCTAGCACGCAATCGCTTCTCTGCCTTTTGGGTAAGATCAAGTATGGTCCAAGCAGGTAGCCTTCCAATGGTCTGATAGTCGAAGTTTAGACTTCAAAATTCTCAGAAAGGTGGCTGGGCTACCTGTTCCTTTAACCATATTGTTGGTATTTTCATTTAGATGAACTTTTCACTTCGAACCAAAACTAAAAAGTTCGAGATTATATACTTTGATGAGCACCATGGCTTGTGGTATTTTCTGCGGCATACCAAGCGCAGATTATGCCACATGCTTTGAAAATCAGACCATCACCACCACTACTTATCTTGACTATGTATATGGAAAACGAAAAAAAAATCCTCATGAAATAATATGTGCCTTTTTTGGGTGGATCATTTTTTAAAAGGAAACCAATGAAAAATATTACCTAGCCTTGAAGTCTGGGAAAGTAACCACTTTTTCCTTCTAAGTTGTCATTACCTAACCTATTAGCATGGATAAAAACTAATGTTCATTGCTTCCACAACAATTTTTTTTTTTTTTTAGATTTATTTATTTAAGTGAGAAACAGAGCAGGAGTGAGCACGAGGGGAATGGGGAGAGGGAGAGATTATCTGAAGCAGACTCTGCATTGAGTAGCAGCTAGACGCTGGCCTGCATCTCACCACCCTGAGATCATAACCTGAGCCCAAGCTCAAGAGTGGGCAGCTCAACCAACAGAACCACCTAGGCACCCCTCCTCCTCAACAAATTTAAAATTTGATTATAATAACTTCCAAATATATCAACTAAAATGATTACCAATGGGATGGAAATTTGGAATCTACAAAGAACACTTAGATCTCTAATCTTTACAACTATTTTTAAAGTACCATGAAGCAGAAATAGGAATTCTCTAACTTCATTATATTTCAGTTTAATTCTCTGACCTCAAGAAATCTATGAGCAGCTGACAGAATTGCCTAATGGGTGCAAACGTAAAAGTTCGCATAGGAATTAATTCTTTTCTTAAATAAGTTCTACACCCAAGGTGGGTCTAGAACTCAGGACCGGGAGACCAAGAGTCACATGCTCTACGACTGAGCCGTCGGGGTACCCTATGTACAGGATTTAATTTTGTCAACTTAAAATCCTGGGGGGGGGAATGCTTCTATCATTATCACAGCTCGCAGAAAACAAGGACTAATTTAATGCGCATTCGAACAACAAACATCGGATTGCAGCAATGCCTGTGGAGAGCTCAGGAAGCTTATCACCTTTCTGTTAAGAACTGCGACTTCTCTGCGCCACCTTGCGGCGATAATAACCTACTACATGTAGAAGCAGGTTTTTCTCTGCACGGGTCAGACCTCCAAAGAGCCGCATTGCGGGAACCGGCCTCTACACAACCGGGCAGAAAAGGGTGTCTTTCTCTGTAGCCAGCGATGGGAAACACTGTTCTTTTTCCTACTTCCTCCCCTATTTCCTTTATTCCTTCATTCTAAATCCTCGGACCCTCCCACCCGCGGTCCTTCCAGGGCCGTTCCCTCGTCTGAAACCCCTTCGCCTTCTGCGCCATTGGTCGCTCCTTCTCTCCCGCAGCCGCCCTCAGCCCTTGCCGGGGGTCCACGCAATACCAACTCCCCCGCAGCCCCTCCTCCCCGCAAATCCCTGCGTTGAGTGCCCGCCCCCTGCCGCCGGCAACCAATGGCAGCGCGGCCCCGCCCCACCCCGCCCCTCCCGCCGCGTCCCAGAGCGCGAGCGGGGTTTGGGCCTGGGCCGCGGGGCCCTGAGACCCTGGCGCTTCCGCAGGCCTGTGGCGGGCGTTCGTCCCGGAGGCCTGCGACCCAGCCCTGTGGGAACCATGGATTCGCAGGGGCTGAAGGTGAGAGGGCCGCGGGCTTGGACTCGAGCAGCCTTTGCGGGTGGCGTGGGACCTGGGGAGGGGCAGAATTAACGAGGGCGTCGTTACCCTGCTGTGCTTTTGCTGCCCCCGTTCGCCAGCTGCCCCAGTTCGTGGCTGCATCACCTGCGCCGCTCCGTGGGCCCTGCTTTGAAATCTCGAGGTCTAGCCAAGCTGCTAAGGAATTGCCGTTAGGGGGCTTGTCCCACCCGGTCTGTGGTTACTTTTACTTTGCATCCCGTGGTCTCAGAAAGCTTGGTCGACGAGTCACACTTACTGTGCCTCCCGGTGCGATATTAAGGACTTCGTTAAGCAAGCTAGTGTCAGTAAACCGGTTGGACAGAAAGGGGCGCGTAAAGATTACATGAAAAACAAAGACACAGGCTTGAAAATGGAAGAGTGTTTGGGGATGATGGTCTTCTTTATCTGTCACTGATTCATCTGTGAAGCAAATGTTTTATGAGGGACCCCTTAAGAAATGAGGATCTAAAAACAGGGACAGGAGGCTTGAAAATCAGAAGTTTCTTTGTAGGAAGGTAGACTTCTCCGTTTGTTCACTGATTACTTGTTCAGCGTGTTGATGGAGGGCTCACTCTATGGCCACTAGAAGCTGGAGATAGTGATGAGCAGAACTGAACAAATAAACAACAATTACCGACAGATATTTTTTGAATACAGGCTATATTGCTGGCACTATTCTAAGCCCTGAAGATAATATATGCCCTTCAATATTAAAACTAAGAAAACTTCTCCCAGTCTTGGAGCTTACATTTGAGTAGGGGGAATCAGGCAGGTAGTAAAATGTTAGGTGGTGATAAGTGGAGGAAGGACAATTTGGAGGTGATAGGGAGCGCTGGAAGCTTTTTTGCCTGAGCTACATTATTTTCTGAGCCCTTTCCCCATCTCCTTAATTTTGTTTTCATCATTTTAACTTATCCTTTCCCCTACCACCCAATTGAACTCTTCAATAAAAACAGTTTCGTGCTAAATAGTTATGTTGATTCCTCATCACTTAGATTGGAGGAGCAAATCCAAGTCCGTAATATGAGGCCCTACTAGACCCTACCTTTCTCTCCAACCTCCGCATCCTATAATCGGTGTCTTAAGACTCTAAAACAGGGAATGGGAAACTTTTCCTATAAAGAGTCAAATAGTATATTATCTTGGGTTTTTCAGGCCATAGTATCTCCGTCCTCTAATCTGCCATTGTAGCCTGAAGGCAGCCATAGACATACTTAAACAAATGAGCACGACCCTGTTCCAATAAAACTTTATTCATGGACACTAAAATTTGAATTTCTTAAAATTTTCACGTTATGAGTAATTTTTTTCTTTATTTTCCCCCTCAACCATTTGAGAATGTACAAACCATTTTTGGTTTGCTGACCATATGAGGAGAGGTAGTGGACCGTAGTTTGCCAATCCCTGCTCTACAGTATAGAATGACATTCAGTCCTCTCCATGCCCCCATCCTTGTGTATCACTGCTGATTTCTTATGTCTGTTGTTGCAGTTCCCCTGCCTGGCTAAGTCCTTTGTCTTCCTCAAGGATCTCAAAAGGGAAATAGGGCGAATGTGTATGAGTGGAGGGAGAGTGAGGAGTTCACAAATCAAGAGGCACTTCTGAAGTCCTCCTGGAGGCTCTTTCCCTTAATTTTATTCTTCCATCCTCCAACACCCCAACCTCATTCTTCGACATCCCTAAAGCACTTTATGAACTCTTTTCTTGCTTGCATTGTATTTGTTAGTCTTTAGATTCTAGTCTCAGTTTCAGGAGAATTTAAACTTTTCTGGGTCAGGAACCATATCTTACTCATCTTCACATTCACAGCATCTAGCCCAGTGCCTGGTACTAGTAGGCAGTAAACGTTTGTTGGACTGAACAAACCAAGGAGTGGTAAGGTATGGAGAGTCGGAAGTAAGACTAGAGAAACACAAGAGTCTTACTGACTGGTTAGAATCACGGGGATTGGACAAACTGGAAGGATGAAATGACTTGATTTCAGGCTTGGGTAGCAGGGGAAAATGGAAAGATGAATCTGGAGGTTGGATGAGAGGTCTTGGTGGAATACTATGTTTTTTACTTAATCAGTATATGGGTTCAGAGGAACTTACTTTTTTTGGAGCTTTACAGCAGTATGATGTCATAATTAATCCTCACAATGATCTGTAAATAATTAACAGCATTGTACAAATGAGCAAACTAAGGTGCTGTAGGATGGACCAGAAGTTTAAAAACAGCTCTTTTCACCTTTTAACATCTGTGCCCTTTGTATGATATCTTTCAGGAGAGTTGTAGGTGCCTACATGCTGAACAGAAATCCTCAGTTGTGGCAAACTGAGAGGTCATCTGCGATCTTAAGGAAGGGCACTGGAGCAAAACTGCGCTTCACCGAAGTGTGCTGTGGGGGGCACAGGAAGTAGAGGGCAGTAACTGTAAGGAGGGAAGCTGAGTAAAAGTTACAGAGAATGTTTGCCTAACTGCTGTAGAGAAGCATGTGGACTGTAGCCTCCAGAAGCAACAGACCATAAAAAGCAGTGTAGACACTCATGTTTCAGTCCTGTCACTTGGTGTTCATCCTTATTTCTCACCCTTGCTGTACCAGCTGCAGAGTCAGAGGAGGTGAGGACGGGATGGCCCACATTGGTTAATGGAGGTGAATCAGGTGTACCACAGCCATAGTGAATCTGGCTTCCCTCTCTGATTAGGTTAGCAACTAAGCCTTAGTTATGATCCTGAGAAAAAGGTGTTAAGTATAGATGCAATTAATCAGAACTTAGTATCCCCTGGTACTAGATTTCTGCCATGTAAATCTAAATAATACAATTTTGAAAAGAGCTTAAAGATAGTTAATTTCCATTAAAAATCAGTTTGGATCATCTGTTCTTTGTTCTTACAGTTATTTGTTGTGGAACTCAGAAAACAAGACAACATTTGACAATGAATTTCTGAATTCACTTTGTCCTTACTATGTAATGCTATAACAACAAAATAGAAGCAAGATTTTTAAAAAAGAATCCTAAGGTTTGGCAATGGAAGGCTCTTATTATTCCTGTTTTTTGTCTGTTCCAATTTACTAAAACCTTTAAGAAAATGTGGACAAAGGCAAGAGGTGCAAGTAGCCTAATTTCAGTATTGTTAACAATTTAGAAAAAGAAGACTGAAATTATTAGGAAACGTTGAGTTTTTTCAAAAATTTTGTGTTCATTGTGTCTTGCATTCCTTACTGTTAAGTGCTAGCCTTTAACAATATTTCCAGGAACTTGGGAAAGAAAAAAAATTCTCATTATCTAATTTTAGATTATTCAAGATTTTAGATTAATATGTGTTTCTTAT
Organism: Lontra canadensis; assembly: GCF_010015895.1. Lineage (NCBI taxonomy): Eukaryota > Metazoa > Chordata > Mammalia > Carnivora > Mustelidae > Lontra > Lontra canadensis. The sequence continues at coordinate 4,017,440 of NW_022631063.1, read as the reverse complement.
AGCATTTCAGAACAGCAAAGTCTCTTTTAACATTTAGTTCTTATTTCCTTTTAGACTTTGATTAATTACTATTGTCAAGAGAAATATTTCCATCATGTGTTACTTATTGCCAGTGAAGGAGTTAAGAGGTATGGCAATGACCCGGTGTTCAGGTTTTATCACGCCTATGGTACATTAATGGAAGGTACGTGCTAATTATTAAACCTGTTCCATACATTTTAAATTCATGTTTTGTACTATGAACAATTTTTCATGTTATCATTTTGATTTTCAGGTAAAACTCAAGAAGCTCTTCGCGAATTTGAGGCGATTAAAAATAAACAAGATGTATCACTTTGTTCTCTAATTGCACTGATATATGCCCATAAAATGAGTCCTAATCCAGGTATAGTATTTAAGTATAATGCTTAGGACAATTTTTTCTACTCAATTCATTTTGATTTTCTTCAATTAACTTTGCACTTAGTCTGATGATACTGTATTATAATTTTCTGTAGATACTATTTTATCAGTTTTTTTTTTTATCTTCCTGACAAGGTTACAGATTTATCAAGCACAAGAAATATGTGTCTTATATCCCTTTTATATTCCTTTATCTTACGGCAGAAGTTTCATTAATATATAGGGATCATTTGAATTCATATCAATTTGAATGTGTGTTAGCAATTATTGAGCAAAGGATAGCCCAAAAGAGGTATGTACAGAAATTGCTCTGCAGCAGCCTGCTTTATAGCTTGTTAAGTGCAAATCTATAGCTACATGCAATTTTTCTCTTCCCCTGTATCTTCAACTTCTTAGAGGCTTGTACACGTCCCCACAAGGGGGGTTGCTAGCTCTTAGAAGTTATTCAGTAACTTCTTATCCAGTAGTAGGTTAGGAAGTATAAGTACATAATAAAGAGAACTTAATGCATAAACCAGCAATTAAAATTGTGTGAACTGTGGCTCTTAATGGCGGAAGCAGAATATCATAGATAATAAAGAGGAAATAGTATTGTATTCTTTTATATACATTCACTAACAGCCAATAGCATTATGAATATAGATCGTGTTTTAGATAAATAGACAATAATCAGATGTCATAGAATTTTTTTTAATACTAGAAATTTTTTTTTCCTGAGTAAAGTATCACATACCTCCTTCACATACACTTGCACAGATCAACAAAAAGTTATTTAAAACATTAATATGTTTAACAGGTAAACAAATCTAATGATTAGGTACTTACTTTCTGCAAGGGACTATGTCAGATATAGTTAGAGAATACCAAAAAATTGTAAAAAGTGATCCATGACATCAAGTTTATAGTCCAGTGAAGAAAAGAAAATGTAGAACCCACAAAGGTTAAATGCTAATTTCGCTATTAAATAAAATTATGAGAAAACAAATGACTCCATAATTAACTGAAAACGGTATATACTATTAATCCATAGAAGAAGGCTGTGAAGGTTTTGTGAAAGATAGGGCCATAATCTGGTCCTTGAAGGACAAGTAGGATTTGAATATAAGGCATATTTGTCAGGCAAAATCGATGGGCAAATATGTGGAGGTTGTTCAGGGTTAGGTTCTTGTATGGATGGGTCTCTGATCCAGCAGGAGTGTGTTTAGGTGGAGCAGAGAATTGGCATCAAGAGATAAAGTCAGTAAATCTAAAAAAAAAAAAAAAAAATACAAAATATTTTCCTCTTAGAATCAAGTTTTCATTTAATTGGTTATTCTCGAGAGTGTTGGTTCTTTTGGGAAATTCCCAATATTCCCAAGAATATTGGAAATATTTCCAAGACACTAAAAAGATGAAGGCAGGAATACTGTTTAGAAACACCCGAGCACTGACTCTATACCGTAGATGATTGTGAGTGGGCATAAGCTCAGGAGGGACCAGATGTCCATCAGTATTGCCTAGGAAGGGCCTAGGTTGTTCATGCCCATTCTTCCTAAATGCTGACATAATTCCTGATTATGCATTAAGAACTTGAGCTGATATCTGGTAAGAGTCAGCTTTGTGCAGATGGTGTCACAGCTAACAAATGCCCCACTTGGGACATGGTGGACATCTGGCAGGAAAGTACAAATCCTGCCCCTGCCCTGATGAATTCTTGTTCTGTATCATGACTACTTAATGAAAACTTTCAAAGGGGTTCATGTATTTTCGAGGGTCTTATTGCCAAGCAATCTGTAGCCTTCCATAAACAGTTTTGTGAACTCAGAAAGTGGTTCCACATGTAAGTTTACAGTAGTACAGAGATAAAAGGAAGAGATATTACTGTTTTCTGGATGATCATTTCCAGAAAGGTAGTTGGTTAGAATCACAGCTTTCAATTTTGACATTTCTTATAACTTATTGAATAGCTGATCCTTATTCTGATTCAGTTCAGGGTTTGGAGCTCATTGACATTGGTATCCTAAGCACACACGTGATAGATTTAATGGTTAGAGATATTAGAGGTAGACCATCTTTTTAAGGGAGCAGCCAAGCATTTGGTATTAAACCATGTAAATAATAGTAATTATATTACCTTTTACTGGCCTATGACAACATCCAGGAATGTTTACATATTCTAGAATTAGATTAGGGAGTTGCGTAATTTGAGTACTATTCTTGGATTAACCCCTAATAATTTTAGAATCATTGCTAATTTTTCTAAGTCTTATTATTTTAAAATTTGCATATTTAGCCTTTAGATCTTGAGAATGACATAAATTGTAGAACTGTAGTGTATGTCGCAGGGATCATTAACCACACGTGGCTGCTGAGTACTTGACATGTATCTAGTTGGAGAAACTGAATTTTAAATTGAATTCTAATTAAATATGAATTTAAAACTGATGCTTGATTCAGTTATTAGAAAAGTTATGTTTGGGGGTGCCTAGGTGACTCAGTAGGTTAAGCCCCTGCCTTCGGCTCAGGTCATGATCCTGGAGTCCTGGGATTGAGTCCTGCATCGGGCTCTCTGCTCAGCAGGGAGCCTGCTTCCTCCTCTCTCTCTGCCTGCCTCTCTGCCTACTTGTGATCTCTGTCAAGTAAATAAATATAATCTTAAAAAAAAAAAAAAGAAAAGTTATGTTTGGAACAGTGAATATATGAATCTGCTGTTTTCAGCTATAAATTTTATGGAATCTATTTTTTTATTAAAGGTTTTTTAAATTTATTTCAGAGAGAGAGAGCAAGAAACAGAGGGCGGACAGAGGGAGAAGCAGCCTTCTGAGCAGAGTACCTGACATAGGGCTCGATCCTAGGACCCTGAGATCATAGCCTGAGCTTAAGGCAGATGCTTAACAGACTAAGCCAGCCACGCACCTCAAATCAAGTATTTTTAAAGAAAATTTAGCATTGTAATTGAGATACACTTTCTAATGACATATATCAGATTTTAAAAATTTAATAAGAGCAAAAGTGTCTCCATTTCATGTCAGTTTTGTGTTGGAATGAAAACTCAGATCTATTAGGTTAAATGTATTATTGAAATCAGTTGTATTTGTTTCTTTTTAACTTCTTTGATGTGGCTACTAGGAAATTTTAAATTACAAATATGGCTTATATTTTATTTCTATTAGTGGTGCTACAGAGAGAAGTACTGTATTCTGTGCTCTGTTAATTGACCCATTATAAACACTTCATCTAGAATCTAATTTTCATTTAATGCCTTTTTTCCCCTCCTAGATAGAGAAGCTATTCTGGAGTCAGATGCCAGAGTGAAGGAGCAACGTAAAGGAGCTGGGCCGAAAGATTTGTACCATGCAGGCTTATTTCTATGGCACATTGGCCGTCATGACAAGGCGAGAGAATATATTGACAGGATGATCAAAATGTCAAATGGCAGTAAAGAGGTAGCTGGGTTTCTTATTTTGAAACAGATGCACTACTAAAAGAAGTTCGTATTTTCAGTAGTATTCTTTGTTACTCTATTCTTATTTTATAAATAGCAGCTTTATTTCAGTATTTTATTATTTTGTAAAATTTTGATTGTCTAAGGTTGTTTGTTTTTATTCTGTTTATTAATTCATGAGAAGATCTCTCCCTGGTTGCTTTCCTCCCTTCTTTCCTTATCTCTGTCCTTTCCTCTCATTCCCCTCTTGAACTCTACATATAAGGCACTGATATTTGCACTAAGAATACAAAGATCAGGATTAAACTTTATTTACATGGATGGCTCAGTCTAATGGTGTCATAGAGCAGATACCCAGCTAATATTAGGAGAACTTTTGTAAGTGGTATGAGAGACATGTGATGAAAGTATAAAATAATAATTAACGGTTATTGCTCACTTACTTTGTGCTCGGCCTTGTACTAGTCTAAGGATTTAAGGGGAGATCACATCTATAAATGTAAGGAGAATGAGGAACAATTTCTTGAAGGCTGTAGCATTTGAGCTGAAACCTGAAAGATGGATACAGTTTCCAAATGCAAAGGTGATAGAAAAGGGAAGCAGGTACTCCCAAGGTGGGAAATAATAAGTGGAAATAAGAAAAACAAGGAGACTTGTTGGTTCTGGGTACAGTGAGAAGCTCCCATTTGACAGAAACACTGGGTGCATAGATAAAGAGGATGGAAGAAAAGCTTAGGGAGGTGGATTGGGACAAAGTGAAGGGCCTTGACAACTAGATACACATATTTATATCTAATTTGATAGGCACAGAGAGGTCATTGAGATTTTTAATCATGGCAGTGGTATTATTAGAGTGCAAATTCTTAAGACTGATTTATTGTTGGTTTATAGGATGAACTGGCCTGGGGAGATACTAGACTGCCGCCCCCAAAATGGTGGTACGTGCTTTCTGGCAGAAGGTTTTGAGGGCCTACACTAAAATATTGTACTGTGGGTATGACTTTGAAAATTATTAAATATCCTCAAGAGCTGTCAACTGTATAAATGGCAGGGCAAGATTTTGAGGTGTCAGATGTCAAGGATGTCTCTCTGAGGTCTTAAACCTGGATAGTTCAGAGACCAGTTAACATGAACAGAGAATGTTGGGATGAGAAGGTAATTTTGGGGGGGTAATATATTTGGTTCCAGACATGCTGTATCCATCTCAGGTGGAACAGTGAGATGGGGATAGTAGATGAGCTTTTAGAAAAAGAAAAGTTTAAAGAGGTATTGGACTAGAAAAAAGGCTGGGAATCATCCACACAGAGATAATAGTTAAAATGATTCAAATACAGACATTGAACTAGTGAGTAGAAACAGCATTTTTTTTAGGGGCACCCGGATACTCAATCAGTTAAACCTCTCACTTTGGGTCGGTTCACGATCCTGTGGTTTGGGATCCAGCCTGCATCTGGTTCCCTACTTAGGAAGGAGCCTGCTCTCTGTCTCCCTTTGCCCCCACCCTCACTTCTGCGCACACACGCACTCTCTCTCTCTCAAGTAAATAAAATCTTCAAAAAAAAAAAAAAAGAAATAGCTTTGTTATAATATTCATATGTCTTTTCAAGTGAAATACAGGGAGGTAAATATAATCTTAAAGATTTATAAATTTATGAGTAAACCTAGAAATTTTTTTTTTTTTTTTTTGACAGAGATCGCAAGTAGGCAGAGAGGCAGACAGAGAGAGAGGGGGAAGCAGGCTCCCCGCTGAGCAGAGAGCCCGATGCGGGGCTCGATCCCAGGACCCTGGGATCATGACCTGAGCCGAAGGCAGAGGCTTTAACCCACTGAGCCACCCAGGTGCCCCAAACCTAGAAATTTTTTGATAGAAGAACAGATTTCACAATGTTTTTGGCCACTGAAAAGTAAAGTAACCTATATCCGTCTTCTTTCTGAACCTATAAACCTTATAACCGACTGACTCATTGGCATTTCTGGAAGTAAACATCCATGACTTCTTGAATCTGATTTCTGCCATTTATCCCTTCATTTAAAACTCACTGGACTGGTCACAAGGATTAAGATAGTTGCCACATTATCTTAATTTTTAATATGTATCAAGCAAGACTCTTCTGTTCTTCCATCTTGGTTTACTTGGTCTGTTTGTCCAAAAAAGATTCTTGTTTGTGTATTGAATTACATGTTTAACAATTATTATTAATAACTTAGTAGCAAAATTCTGGGTAAGAATATTGATTATTCAGGATTAATGGAGTATTTGGCTAGTTAATGTTGATATTGAATACATTGTATCCTTAAAGTCTGAAATACATAACAGTCCCAAGACTCTAGGCTGGAAAGTGTTTAAAAACAGTTTTGCTGAACACTGTTTTAATTATTCATAACATTTTTTGGCAGAGTGATTTCTTGTTACTAATCACAAAAAAGGACATTAGGTTACCTCTTTCATCAACATTTATTTTGTTACCAATAAAATGGAAGTATGATTAGAATTTTTCATTCTACAGGGACAGGTTTTGAAAGCATGGCTTGATATCACAAGAGGAAAAGAACCTTATACTAAAAAAGCACTGAGATATTTTGAAGAGGGATTACAAGATGGAAATGATATTTTTGCTCTGCTGGGTAAGGTGAGTTGGAGGTGGGGTAAATAAATCATGTTTTAAAATTTATTCATAATCTGGGGCGCCTGGGTGGCTCAGTGGGTTAAAGCCTCTGCCTTCGGCTCAGGTCATGATCCCAGGGTCCTGGGATCGAGCCCCGCATCGGGCTCTCTGCTCAGTAGGGAGCCTGCTTCACTTCCTCTCTCTGCCTGCCTCTCTGCCTACCTGTGATCTCTCTCTGTCAAATAAATAAATAAAATCTTTAAAAATAAATAAATAAGTAAAATAAAATTTATTCATAATCTGTTCGAAACCCAACAAAACCGAGTAGCTCAAAAAAGGTACTAATTGTCATGTTACTTTTATCAGCTCTCAAATATAGGTGGTACTTGGATTTTATTTGTATAGGACAGTGAACAACAAACTAGAGAAATAGATTCCTTACCAAATTCCTGAATCTTGATTGGTTTTAATTGTTGTTGTTGGTGGTGGTTCCTATATTACTTACCCACTAAACATTTATATTTTGCCTAATATGTGCAAGGCATCACTGTCGATATAGGGATACCCTGAAGCAAAATAAAACTACTTGCTTTTATGGGGCTTATACTCTATTGTTGGAGTCAAACAATAAAATAAGTGAGAAAATTATGTAGTGTATTAGAAGGTGATAAGTGCAATGGAAAAAATCAGATAAAGGAGGAGATATAGAGCTCGGTTATGAATTTGTAGGTTTAAATGATGTGGTCAGAGAAAGTAACAGTTGAGCTGACACTTACACAGGAGGTGAGAGTTGAAGCTCTGTGGGCTCCAGTGGGAAACCATCACAAATAGAGGGGATAACAAGTTGAAATACCTTAAAGCATGTTCAGGGCATTGCTGGGAGGCCAGGAGATGAAAGTGGAATGAGCGAAGTGGAGGTTAGAAATGGAGGCTAGAGGAAAAGAAGGTGGATGTGGGTACAGGTGGGTGTGGGGTGAATGAGGAGAGGCAGGACTGATTGTATAAAGCCATTGGCTTTTAAAAAAAAATATTTTTATTAACATATAATGCATTATTTGCCCCAGGAGTACAGGTCTGTGAATTATCAGACTTTTCATTTGAACCAGGTAGATGGAAAGCCAATGGAAAAGAGAAATAATATGACCTGATTTACATTGTGAGGGATGAGCAGTTAATTGGCAGAGTCATTAGAGATCATTGGTAGTTATAAATGTATAATTCGGGCCCTTTCTTCAGTTCCATTGATGCCTTTAGAATGTCTTAAAATTTTTCAAATTTTTTTAACTTAACAGGAAATCAAATTCTATTTAATTATCTATTTAAATAATCATATTTCTTAATTATTAAATTATTAAATATGAATGATTATTATTAAATAATTTAATTATTTGTTTAAATTTATTTTATTAAATTTTAGGAAAACAGCTTGTTAGTTAAGTAGTAATTTGGGGGGATATAAAAGAGGATTATTAGTGTCTTGGCTGTTAATATCCCCTCATCACTCTTGTCAATTTCTGTGGCTTTTTGAGTTGTTGTTCAAATTGTTTAGATACGTGCCTCTAGTACAACTACTAGTATTCCAGCTGGTTGGAGTCAAGTTTTATCTAATGGCACTGCTAGAGGAATTGAGTGTTTATCAAGTTTTTAAAAAGTTTTTCATGATCATTTTTCCTCCTCCTTATTCCTTAAAGAAAACTAGTGATAATTTCCTCAGATGGGGCTATGTCAGGTATTAATATGGTTTAGGAGGGATTTACCTTTTTCCTCCAATACTTAAGATTGGTTCAAAATCTTTTTCTGATACAAACCATCCCAGTTATGTATTTATTTTTCAATTAATTCAATAGAGGATGTTTGCATTAGCCTAATTCCAACTTGGAATGATGTGAACCAAATACATAGCAAATTTAGTTTCATTTAATATGTGTGTGACATCCTATGGGAGGTGATGGTCTAAGGGAGTAATATATGTGTGGTCTTTTAACATGCTTTTCTTTTTTTATGTTACCAGCTATTTAGGCAGATTTTAAAGATACATGTAATTTGAAAAAATTCTCTGCATTAATCTTCAGCTTTCAGAGATTTTAATAATTTATCTTGACATAATGGCATTTTTGGATGGTTCTCAGACTTTCTTTAATTATATGGCAATATAATTATATGGGAATATACATGAAAATATAATCTTAAACCAGTTTTAGGATTATATTGCATCTTTTGAGATTGGATGCTCATTTTGAACTGAGATATTCCAGGACTAAATTTTTTTTTTTTAAGATTTTATTTATTTATTTGATAGAGGTCACAAGTAGGCAGAGAGACAGGCAGAGAGAGAGAAAGGGAAGCAGGCTACCTGCTGAGCAGAGAACCTGATGTGGGGCTCGATCCCAGGACCCTGGGATCATGACCTGAGCCGAAGGCTGAGGCTTTAACCCACTGAGCCACCCAGGCGCCCCTCCAGGACTAAATTTATTCCAGGACTAAATTCCAGGACTAAATAGATCTCAGAGCAAATTTTAAAAAAAACTTTGATATGTGATAAATATGCTTCATATCTTTTCTTAAACCACTAACTCTATAGCTTTATTTTTTCTGACTATAAAATTAATACACAGACATTGTAAAAAATACAATTCAGAAATATCTGAATTAAGAATAAATATCACCATTAGAGATAACCAGTTAAACTATTATAAATGACATCTCTTCATGTCAGTAAATATAGATCTACAAATCCACATAACCACCTAAAATTTCATTAAATGGATAGGTTATAATTTAATCCTGTATGGACATTTTGGTTATTTTTTTTTCTATTATATCTATTATAAATCTGCCATAAATATAATCTACATTGTTTTGTGACCTTACTCAATTATTTCCTTAAGATACTTCCTAGAACTGAAAATGTTGAGCTAGAAGGAGTTGTTTGAACTTTATTTTGCTTATTTTTAAAAGTCTTATCTTCTTTAGCCTGAAAGTATATTTTTTTTAAGATATAAAAATCTCCTCATTTTAGATGCTATTTGCAAATGTCCTGGAAATATTTTATTCTAAAAGGTAATTTTTCTATTCTAGTTATTTAAATTAGGGTTTTATTTTTTTTATTTTTTTTTTCATTGAATGAATAAAATAATTTTTTTTAAATTTTTTTTTAATTTTATTTTTTATAAACATATATTTTTTTTCCCCAGGGGTACAGGTCTGTGAATCTCCAGGTTTACACACTTCACAGCACTCACCATAGCACACACCCTACCCAATGTCCATAACGCCACCCCCCCTCCCAACCCCCTTCCCCCTAACAACCCTCTAAATTAGGGTTTTATAACAAAGTCATTTACATAAAATAGTTATAATGTTCTGTGATGTTTTAAAATTTTTGTTAAAAATTTGTTTTGTATTTCTCATTATTAAATAACTGTTCCTTACAGAAAAGTCAGAAAACAAAAATATAGAAAAATGTTAAATAGTAGTATTCTGCCTCTTCCAGGATAGCTGTTGTGAGAACCTCAGCATTAATGATCACAGTTTTGATGTAACTTTTTTTCTTCCATTAGGCACAATGCCTTGAGATGCGCCAGAATTATTCAGGTGCTCTGGACACTGTGAACCAGATAATAGTAAACTTTCCAAGTTTCCTTCCTGCTTTTGTAAAGAAAATGAAACTACAACTTGCCTTACAGGATTGGGACCAGACTGTTGAAACAGCACAGAGGTTAAGTAAAAAAAGATAATGCAAGTACCTTTGGATCTGGTTATACTTTCCAGGAAAAAAAAAAAATCTGTATTTTTTTATCATATTTTAAATTTGATTTTTTCAAACAATATAGAATTGAAGAACTTAACTTTGCATTGTTTTTAAAAACTGAACTTACTGATTTACATAAATGTCTGAATAGCTGTCCTAAGACACTCTTCAGTGGAAATGTCCCTGCCCTTGTGAAGCTCAGTTTCAAATGAGAGGAACCATGTAATAAGCAGAACAAGTAAGAAGTTATGTAGTATGTGAGAGTTATAAGTGCTATGGAGAAAAGATAAAGCTGGGAAGTGAAATAGGGAGTGTGGGGAGGGGTTCCATTTTATGGGATGGCAGTGAGCAGCTGACTTTTGAACTAAGGGAGCAAGCCATGCTTGCTTCCATGCCATGGAAGAAGACTTTGCAGAAAGAAGGAAAAACAAATGCAAAAACCTTGAGGCAAGGGGCGCCTGGGTGGCTCATTGGGTTGAAGCCTCTGCCTTCAGCTCAGGTCATGATCCCAGGGTCCTGGGATCAAGCCCCACATCGGGCTCTCTGCTCAGCAGGGAGCCTGCTTCCTCCTCTCTCTCTGCCTGCCTCTCTGCCTACTTGTGATCTCTCTGTCAAATAAATAAATAAAAATCTTTAAAAAACAAAACAAAACAACAACAAAAAAAAACCTTGAGGCAAAAGTTTGTGTGATGTTTTTAAGGAGTGGGAGGGAATAAAATGACTGGACAGCGAAGTCAGAGTAGAAGGATGGAGCCAGGGGAGCCAGGTTGTGGAAGGTCTTGGTCATCTTACGGACTTGGATTTTTCTTCTGAAGTGTGAAGTCATTGGAGGGTTCCTTTTCTTCCTCCTGATCTTCCTTTTTCTCCCTCCACCTGCTTCCCACTACTCCCACCTCTTTTGACGTGTAAGTTAAAGAACCCATCTTTTATCCTGTAGGTTTTCCATAAGAATTTTATTATTGCATGCCATATACTGTATAACTTATTGCTATCCTCTGACTTTCCTATAAATTGGTACTGGATATAGAGGCTTGGTTAGATTCATGTTCAATTTTTTATTTTCTATTTTTTTGCAATTACTAGTAAGTGGTGATGTGTTCTTTCATCAAAGGGACATAATCTTCACTTGTGTTTTTGTGGTCTTAGCAGAATATATCTTTTTTAAGAGTAGTGGGGGGAAGGGCAGAGATAGAGAATCCTAAGCAGCCTCCAACACCCAATGTGGGGCTTGATCTCATAGCCCTGAGACTATGACCTGAGCCAAAATCAAGAATTAGACACTTAACTGACTAAGCCACCCAGGCACCCTATTAGCAGAAATTTGTGCTCAGTACATAGGTGCTGTAGGATTAATGTGGTTATATCATTCTTTCTTCATTTCTTAGCTGGAGTACTATTAAAAGGAAAAAAAAAGATTCTAATTTACTGGTGGTTATCTGGTGTTATAATTCATTTAAGAAAAATTGGATAAATGCTTGAGTCTTTTATTTCTGGGTTTCAAAAAACCAAAAAAAAAGTTAAATATTCCCTGGCGTCCTACAGAGGTGACTGATTAGTAGTTTGGATTTGTTTATATGACATGGATTAAATTTGTATGTTTCTAACCATTTTGGTTATTATACTTGCTCAAATTGTCTCATCTTTGGCTCTTAGTAGCCTCTTCAAGTTAGTTCTCAGGCCCTTTTCATATGAACCTAGTAGTCTTTGATTGTTTCCTTGCTATTTGATAGAGAGCAAGATATACTAGGGCCAGGGGTGCCTGGGTGGCTCAGTCGTTAGGTGTCTGCCTTCAGCTCAGGTCATGATCCCAGGGTCCTGGGATCGAGCTCCACATCAGGCTCCCTGCTCAGTGGGAAGCTTGCTTCTCCCTCTCCCACTCCTCTGCTGTGTTCCCTCTCTTGCTGTATCTCTCTCTGTCAAATAAAATCTTTAAAAAAAAAAAAAAAAAAAGATATACTAGGGCCATTTTGTGTATTTACTACCCCAAACAGGTATTAGCCATCGTGGAATGCAATCTAACCCTTTAAGTGGGAAATGATATTTGAAGGCCACAATTTGGACATTAATAACTCTTTGATATTTATATTTTTCTAGATTTCTAGGCACTGTGTGTGAGTAAGGAGGTAAAGGGAGTATCAATATAATATATAAAAAATATATTTGTGGGGATGTGTGTAAAAACTAGACTTGTTATATAGTTTTTAAACTTGATTTTTCTTTTTTTTAAAGATCTATTTTAGGGGCGCCTGGGTGGCTCAGTGGGTTAAAGCCTCAGCCTTTGGCTCAGGTCATGATCCCAGGGTCCTGGATCGAGCCCCGCATCGGGCTCTCTGCTCGGCAGGAAGCCTGCTTTCCTTTCCCTCTCTCTGCCTGCCTTTCTGCCTACTTGTGATCTCTGTCTATCAAAGAAATAAATAAAATCTTTAAAAAAAAATAAAAGATTTATTTTAGAGAGAGAGAGAGAGTATGCGCGCATGGTGGGGAGGGGCAGAGGGAGAGGGAGAGAGAAACTCTAGCAGACTCAGGGCTGAGCATGGAGCCCGATGCAGGGCTTGATCTCACAGCCCTGAGATCATTACCTGAGCTGAAACCAAGAGTTGGACACTTAACCAACTGTGCCACACAGATACCCATACATTTGATTTTTCTTTAACTTAGTATTTTGTGGATGTTCTATTATATCCATTCACACAGATACACATAATTCTTTTTTAACAATGAAAACATCTATAAAGTAAACATACAGATAGTTTATATTTTCCCATAGGTAGACATTTAGGCCTACACACACACACACACACACACACATGTTTATACATGTAAGGTATATTTCTGGAGGATGATTTCCCAAATGAGGGATTAGTGAGTTAAAGGGAATCTTATTTGTTAGGGTAGGCTAAGCTCCTATAAAAAAATAGATATGAACACATAATGGAAATTTCCTTCTGATACGTAACTATTTTGAGTGTGTATAAATCCTGATCAGGCCGCCTTCCTCCACATCATCATTAAGGGACCTAATCCCTTTTTGTCTTGCAACTCTGCCTTGTCCTAAAACCTCATGACATCTGTATCCAGCTGGTACAAAGGCAAAGAGGGTGGAGGAGTCATTCCACTTTTCTTAAAAGCCCAGGTCTAGAAGTGGCATACGTTGCCTTGTGTCCAGAGGGCCACCTCTAGTGGCAAAGGTGGCAGGAAAATGTAAGCTAGATGTGTGCCCAAGCAAGTGAAGAGAGAATGGAGTTGAGGGGACAAATTGCAGTCTCTTCCTCACATATGCATGTTTGAAATTCTGGAAGACACCACCAAATTGTTTTCCTAAGAATTTATACTAATTTATGCTCCCATCAGTAGTCTACTGGATGCCCCCTCCTCCAACCTTAACCAATTCTGGCTGTTACCAGTGTGGTATTTTTTTTTTGTTTGTTTTTATTTTTGACAATCTGATAGAATAAAAATGGTAGAATCTGGTAGAATAAAACCTTATTTTTATTTTCATTTCTTCAATTATGTTGAGATTGAGTATCTTTTTAATAGTAAAAGCTGACTTTCCCCCTATATACTGACTGGTCCTTTTTTAAATATATTTTTTAGGTCAAGTTCTTCATCACATTTCTTTTTTGATAGTTTTCTTGGCTCTTCTTCTGCAGTTGACTGCCAGAATTAACTTACCAAGTTTAAAAAAATAAAAAAGAAAGAAATCTTACAAGATTTTGGTTTGAATTACATTCAATCTATAGATTATTTGGGAGAAAAACTTTTTTAACTAAAGTGTGTATTATCATGTGTCATTAGAGCATATAGGACCGTAGCAAACAACTACAGATCTCAGGGCATATGACTGTAAGCACTCATTTCTCACTATGGTAGGGACCCTCTGACCTCGACCAAGCTTGTGTGGTGTTCTGCTTCCAATTTTAAATCCAGCTGGCTGGGTGTGGCAACTCACTGCAGTTTGGTCTCTCTGGTCAGCTCTAGGATTGTTCTCTGGGCTCAAGCCAGAGAGCAGCAGCTATCCAGAGGAAACTCTTCTCGTGGAGATAGCAGAGATGCGTGAGAACAGGCAGAAATATTTAATGCCTCCGAAACTTTGGGGGTGGTACACTGCCACTCCTATTCACATTCCATTGACCAATATAAGGAAAATGTCCAAATCCATAGCTAAGAAGCAGTAAAGTACATGTCAGCATTTATATGAGGAACTGCTCACTTTCATGGCAGAAAGCTTATATTAATGGAAGGTGGGAAGATTGAGGCTAATAATTCAATATGCCATACCATTCATGATGATAAACCTAGTGTGTAGGTTACCCTATTTGTTCAGTTTCTTTTTCAAATTTCCTTGAGTAAAGTTTAGGAATTTATATAGCTTTTGCATGTTTTTTACAAAGTTTTTTGGGAAAGGGGAGTTGTTCCTTTTACTAATAGGGTATTTTTCCATAATTTTTTCTGATTTGTTTTTTTCACATAGGAATCTCTTTTAATGTTGTGAATTACATTAATAGATTTTAAAATGTTTAACCCATTTTTTCATTGCTGAAAGTCTTGCAATAATAAATCTTCCTGGTCAAGGTGAATTCTTCTTCTTCTTCTTTTTTTTTTTTTTTTGAGAGGGCAGGGGTGTTGGGGGGAGGGAGAGAGAGAATTTTAGACAGGCTCCACACTCCACACAGAACCTGATGTCACTGCCCTGAGATCATGACCTGAGCCGAAATCAAGAGTCGGACACTTAACCGACTGAGCCATCCATTATTCTTTTAATACACTGTTGGATATGGTTAATACTTTATTTAGGATTGCCAAAGGATTTAAAGAGACTGATACAATCTATTCATATCTTTTTTAAACATATTAAAGATTAAGATTCAGAGATTATTTTTTAGCTTAAATAATGAGGTTGATAATTTTCATAAAAGGTATATTATTTTACTAATTAAAATTGTTACTTAGACAGTGGAATAGTCAGACCAGCAAACTGCCTTTTCAGACCCTCAGATGAAAGAAAGCACATTAAGTCTATTTCAACATTATGTGAAATATTTTTTTGCAGGTTAATGCTTCAAGATAATCAAAATGTGGAAGCGCTAAGAATCCTGGCTCTTTACTATTTGTGTAGGGAGGGGGACATAGAGAAGGTAAGTTGTATTGTACTATTTAGGTTTCCTGTAGTAAAAAATACATAGTTACAGACACATATGCCCATACGTTAGAACCTTGAAGAGCCCTTTCAGAATGTATGCCATGGTAATTTTTACTTGAATTCCAGAAATACACTTTAACACAGTGATGCGCTTCTTAAATCAACTAATAAAGCAAAAATATCGAATAGTTAAAATACCTTGAAAATTCCTTAAATCAATTACGTTATATGTGGTTTTCTACATAAAACTCCCATGCGTGATTAATGTAACTGGTGATAGGTAAGAAAGAATATATATGCAAAATGTAGTCCTTAGTTTTTTTTAAAGTTTAACTGAGTTTGTGTAATTTAAATGGGTTCAGGATGACATCCCATTGGACCTTATAATATAATTCCTGTTTCTGTAGTAATGAGCACATTGATTAGGTGCTAGGTTATGGAATGCCAAAATCCAGTCTGAAGCAAATAGTATTGTAAAATAGTATCATATAGTATATTATATAGTAGTAGATTTGAATTGTGTTTAGTCTGGTTAGATTGTTAAATGTGACAGGAACAAGTAAGTTCTTCAGTAAATACCAGGGGAATTTTACTAGGGGCAGCTCTTCAGTAAATTTTCCAAGCATTGAAATAACTTACAGCATGTTAGTTTTTCTATTCCAGAGAGTATTTTAAATATAAACCAGACTATACAGGTAATCAAAAATCTGATCTCATATAATATTAATGTTTATAATTTTATTATCTATATCTCATGGGTGTCATGAACTAATTGTTGGAGAGGGAGCTGGGCATATATCGTTAATTGAATATTATGGGTTCTCTTTACCCACCAAGAGGTTTCCATTCAAAAACAGATATTTTAAAAACACACTTGATTTATTTTATTTTATTTTTTTAAAAGATTTATTTATTTAAGTAATTTCTATACCCAATGTGGGACTCAAACTCATGACGCAAGATCAAGAGTCACATGCTGCCTGAACCAGCCAGGGACCCCTAAAAAACACATTTTAAATCTCAGTTCTTTATTCGTAATTCTTGAGCTTTTTAAAAGAACCTTTAATATATTTCACAACATAGATTTTATTAGTGTATATGTCATGTATTCTTTTTTTCTTAGTTTATTTTAAAATTATCCTGATACTTTTGTTTCAGGCTGCCACCAAGCTGGAAAACTTAGAGAATGCATTGGATGCCATGGAACCCCAGAATGCTCAACTTTTTTATAAGATCACAGTAGCCTTCAGCAGAACTGTAAGAGTGCCTGCTGTACAGCAGAGCTTTGTTATCTGTGGCTAGGAATATTAAATAAGTCACAAAGGTTGAAGCATCAAAGAGCATATGGCCTAGAATGAAAATAATGTACGTGTGTAAATATGTGATACATTCGTAAGAAAGGCAGTTCAGGGGAGATATGATTTCTAACCATAAGAAGATTTCATGGAGGTGGGAAAGGATAGGGAAGTGAGAAATTCCAAAGGAAGTGGGAAGCCATTTATTAATCGGAGCATAGGATTTTTTTTTTTTTAAGATTTTATTTATTTGACAGACAGAGATCACAAGTAGGCAAAGAGGCAGACAGAGAGAGAGGAGGAAGCAGGCTCTCCGCAGAGCAGAGAGCCCGATATGGGGCTCGATCCCAGGACCCCGGGATCATGACCTGAGCTGAAGGCAGAGGCTTTACCTCACTGAGCCACCCAGGTGCCCCAGAACATAGGATTTATAACTAGGGTTATTCTTTATTTTGTTTTTTTGAAACTGCGGTTTACCCTTGAACAACACAGGTTTGAACTGTGTGAGTCCACTGACTGCAGATGTATTCAATCAATACAGTATTGTATTTTCCTTATTATTTTCTTTTCTCTAACTTTATTGTAAGAATATATAACATAGAAAATAAGCATTAATAGACTGTGTTTAGGTTATCAGGAAGGCGTGGTCAGTAGTAGGCTATTAATAGTTACGTGTTTGGGAAGTCAAAAATTATATGCAGATTTTCGACTGTGTGGTGTGGCAGAGGCAGGGGAGGGCATGGGTGACAGCACCCTCACCTCTGCGTTATTCAAGGGTCATTTGTATTTGAAAAACAGTTCTAACATGGGTAAGAGACAATTTTGGTGTGGGAAATGGCTGGGATCTTTTTTTTTTTTAATTTTTATTAACATATAATGTATTATTTGCACCAGGGGGTAGAGATCTGTGAATCGTCAGGCTTATATACTTCACAGCACTTACCATATTAATGTAATAGTAAAGAAATGTTTCATTACAATATCCAGTATAAAGAAGATAATCAGGAATGGAATAGAAAAATACTGCAGAATCTCAAAATCAATACAAGGACTGAAAGAATTGAAAAGGTCTTAATTAAACTAGGGAAAAAATAAGGAAAATGATATATACAAGCAGGTGAAATACTAGATATAAAATTGAAAGAAAAAATCAAGGATCGTAATTATTAAATGACATGAGGAAACAATTCTTTTTTTAAAAAACAGATTGTCAGATTGTGTGAAATTTAAAGGGAAAAAATCTGTGCTATTAACAAAAGTTTAAGTTAAGGAAGATATTTACCTTTTTTATTTACTTTATTGCCAGATAATTTATTTTCATTCGTTTTTAAATAAGCTTACAAAAATTTAAGCAGTTTAGTATTTTTTCTCTTAAAAGTTATTATGTTAGAATATTGCATACTTACTTTAGCAGAGTTTCCATTTCTTGAAATATTTTTGAACCTTTTTTCACAAAGATTCTAATGAGTAATCTTTTAAAATATTCACCCTGGTGGCATACGTCAACTTAGGGGGAAAGCAAATCCTTAAACAATCATGAGACAGTTAAAAAACTTTGAAAAAAGTTCTAAAAGGTATTCTTGTACAGCAACATCATTGTAGTATACTTTTTAAGAAGCCATTGTTTAAAATAGCTCATTAGGATTTTAAGTTCTGTTTGGGTATAATCTCTTGCTGTGCTATCTAGATGGTAAATAGAGAAGTCATATTTTTCTTTGATTATTACTTTTTTTCTATTTCTGTGAAGTACAAATACTTTGTATCTTTTTATTCTATTTCTATGAAGTTTTATTTTTCTTTGATTATTAAATACTTTTTAAACATTCTACTTCTATGAAGTACAAATAATTTGTATCTTTAGGAAAAAATAATTCTCTCACGTGAGTAGAAGTGTTTGACTTTCTAGTCTGAAATTTCTTTTTTCTTTTTAGTGTGGGCGAAGTCAACTCATTCTTCAAAAAATTCAGACATTGCTAGAAAAAGCTTTTAGTTTAACCCCTCAGCAATCAGAATTTGCTACAGAACTTGGATACCAGATGATTTTACAAGGAAAAGTTAAAGAAGCACTGAAGTGGTATAAGACCGCCATGACACTTGATGAAACTAGCGTCCCTGCACTAATTGGTAGGCCCGCTCTTTCTAAATGTTCCTCAGATAGATGCAAGTCATTAATTCCCTTAAATATCTGCTGTGAAAGAAGAAAAAAATGTATGTTGTGGTTTTCTAAAATTAAACTGTCCTCCATTATCCGCAATAGAAAAAAAACCAGGAATCTTTAAAATGAAGTTTTAATTTCTTAAGTTATTATCTTGAGAGAACAGATTTTTATGAGGTAATTCCTATAAATCCTGATTTTCTTAGTAACTGATTTTATTTGGGTACAGAGCTGCCCATTTTATTTTCTTTTATTTTAAATCTGAAGTAGTATTGCTTTAATGTCTAATGCTTTCTTATAATTTATTAATACTTTATTATGGAGGGAAAATCTTTTATTAATGTTTGTGTTAGCTTGATGTGTACATGCCAATTGATGTGGACTTTTATTAATGTTTGTGTTAGCTTGACGTGTACATGAATTGATGTGGACTTGGGCTGTTTTGTTGTGTTTGGTTTTAGGATTTATCCGATGTCAGTTAATTGAAGGGCAGTTACAGGATGCAGACCAGCAGCTAGAATTCCTTAGGGAAATTCAGCAGTCTATTGGAAAATCTGCGGTAAAGTGTTTTATTTTATCAGATCCTAAATACTGTTTATAAAATACGAGATTTTAAATTTTAGTAATAGTAGTGGCTTTAGCGTTAATATACATTAATTTTAATATATAATTGCATTTACTAACTTACCTCCGCACAGGATTAGACTTTAAATATTCTTGTATAAGATTCTAAAAGTTTGTCCAAGCTAATACTGAAATTTGAACAAATAATGCACATAAATAGCACTTCATAAACATTTGAAATCTAAGTGGAAATAAGTGACTTTACAACTGAATGGCATAATTAATGACTGCTTAATTTCTAGGAATTAACCTATTTACATGCAATTCTTGCTATGAAGAAAAATAAACGACAAGAAGAAGTTATTAATTTGTTAAATGATGTTCTGGACACTCATTTTTCAAATTTAGAAGATTTACCACTTGGCATACAGTATTTTGAGAACTTAAATCCTGATTTCTTGCTAGAAATTATTACAGAATATCTGAATTTTTGTCCAATGCAGGTAAGTAATTCTTTCTGAGCCTTATTTTCAATGAAAATATTTTCAACACCACTTACATGATGTTTTATAAAATGTATTAATAAATTGTCCTTCATGTGTTAGATTAGTGATCTTAAGATTAGCATCTTACAATAGTAGTATTTGTATCTATATTAGTCGAAATAGTTTTTATATCAGAATATTTATACCAATGACTGCTATCAAATAATAAATGTATTGGTTTACAAATATTCACCTAGAATTGATATAATTGTAAAATCTTCAGTTTAGAAGTATTATTAGAAGTCATTTAATTCAGACATGCATGTGATACTTGAATCTGCTCCACAGCAACCAGGTTAAGTGCCCATCCAACCCGTGGGTGCATTCAAAAATGCAGTTCTTACTCTAGGACTAGGACTATTAGACTATATTCCTATGTTGTCAGACTCAGCTTTTTGTTAAAAAAATTTCACCCATTTCCTGGTCCGCCTTCTCTCTGGAGTGCACAGAGCAAGTCCACTTTCTTCGCCAAAGCAAAGATTATTCCTCATCATAACACAGACCTTTGGATTTTAGAAATTAAGTTTTCACGTTCTGCCTAAACAATTCCAGGTTTTTAGCCATTTATTTTTTATATAACGTAGTTAGAACCCTGGCCATGAGGACGGCCTTATTTTGTCAGTAAGCTCTTGGTAAGATAACTGTTCCATGTATGGGTTTGGCCTTGGCAGATCCTCTTCTTCCCTAATTCTGGGGGTTCCTCGAGCTTTCTTTTGTGAATCATATTATATTATTGACCCCTGTTGAATTAATAGTTACCTAAAATCCTTAGATCTATTATTCAGTGTAACTGAGGACTTAGGTGTAGACTCTTTCCCTAGGAAATTTCATCTCCTCATATTCATCTCATAATTCCAGATTATCATATTGTTTTAGATCCTGATTGTCGTCTATTTTATATGGATCTTTACCGTCCTCCATGATCTGCCTTACCTACCTCTGAGTAGAACTGAAGATGGAACCTTTTATTGTATTCTCAGAGAGTTCTTTCCAAATTTATGTAGGTAGATCCATTAGTCAGCACTCTTGTTATTATAGAAAGTGAGTAGCTGACTTGACATTACTGTACTCAGCTCATGATTCAGTACAGGAATATCTTAAGAGAGAGTACCAAATACTTCATTGCTAAAAGCATAGTTCTTAGCATTCTCCCTGATTTACAGCTTCCTTGTATTGAGGAAATGAGGATAATGGCCTTTCTTTAGGGAAGCCATGCTGCTGTTTTGATCACCACATCCTTTTCCAGACTTTTCCTAATCTATTTTAAATTAACCCTTCTTAACTATGGAGAACAAAACTGAGGGTTGCTGGAGGGGAGGCGGGTGGGGGGTGGCTAAATGGGTGATGGGGATTAAGGAGGGCACCGGTTATGATGGGCCCTGGGTGTTGTATGTAAGTGCTGAATCACTGAATTCTACATCTAAAACCACATTGGAGTGTAAACTAACTAGAATTTAAATAAAAACTTGAAAAGAAAGAAAAATAAATTAACCCTTCTGGAATAACACCCAGGATCAATCCCAGTGTCCCCTGTCGTGATCTGTTTTCAGTTGCTTAGAGTTGGAAGTTCCAGTACTTGAGCAGTATTCAGAATTCACTCAGCAAATGCTTGTAGAGTACCCAGGGCTCTGCTTGGAGCTGGCGAGGTTGTTGTGAAGGAGTAAACCACAGCCTTTGCCCTCTTGAAGCATACAGAACTCACAGAGGAGACAGGTAATACAGTCAAGTCAGTGAGGTAATAGAAAATAACAGACTAGGGTAGGGGTGGTGATTTTGGATAAATGGTCTGGTTAGGCCTCATTAAGACGGTAAAAGTTAAAACTTCAGATGTTCATGTGGAAATACGGTATAGATTGTCTCAGGCACAGGAACAGTTGTGCCGTGGCCTGAAGGGACATGGGAGACTAAAGTGACCTGGATGCAGTGAGGAGGAGGTCACAGCAGAGGATACCAGACCTCGTAGGGCCTTAGAGATCGTTGTCAGTCCCCCAGCATCAGATCTGAGCACAGTGGGGAACCAGGTTTCCAGCATGATCTGACTCAGCAGTTTAAAAGGATTTCTCTGGAAGCTCTGCTAAGAAGTAATTGTAGGTGGAGCAAGAGATAATGTGTTAAGTGGAAATTATGTCCCCGGTCCACGACATGCTGTGTTCCTGCGGTCTAACCTTTGTCAGCGTGACGGCTCCTCATTAGCACAGAGTGCTGCTTTCATGGGGAAACATCCGGAGGACAGACTTGTCTGTCCTCCAGCTCTGTTCCTTTCCCCATTTATAAAGGTTTTTTTTTTTTTTTTTTAATCAAACAGATGTTATCTTAGAGATTGTCCGTATGTGCTTCACTCTGAAAGTGTTTACAGTAAAAATGCTGGTGATTCTCTAAGAAATAATTTTGTCAATAAATAATTCTTAGCAAATGGCAAAGAACCTTAACCTCACTATATCACCTATACTTTCACTGTGTTCAAGTGAAAAAATATGTTTAAAGAATTTACTCTGTATTCATTACTGTTTGAAAACATGTGAAATTCCAGTCTTCAAGACAGGTAAGACCCTAGCCATATAAAAGCAAAACAAAATACAAAACTATGATGGGATTGTATAAGATGATACAGAATGCTAAATTTTATTACACAGATCATAAGTGCTGTAGAAATTTAAATAAGTTGAGGTATTCTAGGCACCAATGGTCATATTTTGAAATTCTTTTTGAAATTTTTCACCTTTTTTTTTGTGCTGCAAGGTAGCAAGGAGATGTGGCACTTTCTTGTCAGTAACAACATCTCAGGGTAGAAGTGATTGTCTACTGAGACCATACTCTAGCCAGGAATATATATTTGCAGGGTATAGGGGGATGATGGGGAAGATTATTTTTCAAATAAAGGACGCAGAATTAGTAGGGGAAAACATGGAGAGTGAACATTTGACATTTAAATTCTAATATCACATTTGTAGCTTGTGAGTCGGTAACCATTGGATAAAAATCGGTTGGATAGACAGCCATTAAAACAATAAATGTTCTAGTACTGTTTTTGTTATCATATTCACTGCAAATTAATAAAGCGAGAAACTAAAAAAAACCTTTGAGGACCTTCAGCATGCCAGCAGAAAATGTGAAGGTATGAGACATTTCGTGTAGTACACATGAGTGTGTTCTACCTTCTGATTTCTACTAGGAAAAAAAAGAGAATTTTCAGAAACTGATCGTACAGTACTGTAGGGGGCAATGCAAGTTACCGAACTGAATAAATCACCAGGCAGATCAAGAATTAGAATTCACATTGCCTCGACTCTCAATTCCAGCAAGAAATTCTGCCTTTCAGTTATCTTTCCTTTGAATATCTTTCCTTCACAGTTTTTGAACAAATACACTCCTTTCATGTTATCAAATCTGTTAATTGTGTAATAATTTCATAACTATTTTACTGAATAAAAGCCATTAATTGTATGGTCTGTTCATAGATCCCAGAGACATAAATTAGTATTAGTCACATTATGGTAAAGATATGCAAAAGCAGAATAACAGAAATTTTGGAAAAATATATAGTTTTTCTGGTTTTACTAAAGTTTAATATGTGTGTTCACTTTTAACTAAATACTATAGTAAACTTATAAAATGATATGCTAATTTGTTTTATTTAGCCTGCAAGTCCTGGCCAACCTATTTCTCCACTTCTCAGACGTTGTACCTCAATCCTGGAGACTATAGTAAGAACTGTACCAGGCCTTCTGCAAGCTGTCTTCCTAATAGCAAAAGTGAAATATTTATCAGGTAGAATATACTTAAAAACTTAAAATAACTTTTTTATTCTGATGTTGACAAAATCAAGGGTAAATTAAGTACGCCACTTATATGGAGAATAGTCACATAGATGTGTTTTACTTGTGCACAAATAAGTAATTTTAATCCAAAATAAAATTGTATAATATTCACTTTTTAATTCTTTAAAAATTACAATAAACTTCTGTTTTTCAAGTGAATAGTTGGGTAAGTGCAGTTGTACCACTTAATAAAAAAGTCCGTCAGATACTTAGATGGTAGTAAAAACTTAGAGTCTTTGGTCCATAGTTATTGACTCATTGGTATAGCCAGATGCAAGGTTTACCAGGTTTTGGGCCTTTATGAAGTGTATTGATTAATTGATAATTAGTTATACATAATCTGTGATTATGTATAGCTAAAAAAATAACCCCAGATATATAACATTAACTTTTTAGGACACACAGATTTGTGACTATATACATAATATAGTCATAATATATATACATATATACGTAATATATACATAGTAGACATAGTAGACCAACCTTTGGGACTTATATTTATGTATCTTTTCTAGATGAATGCCATGCAAAGTAAATAAAATTTATAAAAGCATAAGGTTTAGAAACCAACCTAAAGGTATTATCCTAAACAATTATTTCTTACATATAATGGAGAGAAAAGATTGACTTTGCTAATTTTTTGGACCTCAGTTTTAACTGTTAAAAAAAAATAGATGATCTCAAAAGCTTGTATCTCTAAAATATTCTAGATATAAAAAGTGGCTCTGTAATAACTTCTTCTGGTTAAGTTCTGTTGAGTGACATGGTATTTCTACTTTGCTCTTAGTTCAAATGGTATTATCTACTAAGTAGTTAAACTGGGATTTTGAGTTCTGTTATATTTTTTAGACATTTATTATTTTGAAAATTGATAAAAATCAGCCTTAATGTAGTAATTCTTAATTGCCAAAGTCTCTAGAAATGAAAATCTCATATGACCCCATTTTTGAAAACAGCAGCCTTAAATCATTTGAAATAGTGCTGCCATATGTCCAAATAGCAGTGTCCTTATAAATTGCCAAGTACAATGACTTCTAACCCCAGAACTACTCAGAGTTGGACCAGACTTCCCTGGTTAAGGGCACAGACAGAAGCTACAAGTTCTGAGTTTGCCAAAGCCACCTGAGCTTCTGACTAGCTGGCTACAAATTTGGGGTTTCTATGACTCCTCAGGTTCAGATTCACTAGAATGCCTCCTAGAATTCAGGATATTGCTAGACTCATGATTAAAGTTTTAGTATAGCAAAAGGATACTATACCAAACCATGGAAGGGGAGAGATCCACAGGGTGAAGGCCTGGGAAGGTTCCAGATGTGAAGCTGCCATTGTTCACTGTCTATAGAGTCAGTATACATCGACATGCCAACACGTGTGTATATGACAATACATAGAGAGCATTAACAACCAGGGCAGCTCACCCCAAGTTTAGAGTTTTTATTAGAGTTTCATTATATAGGCATGACTGAATCATTGGGCATGTGATTGAACTCAGTCTCCAGGGTCCTGCTCCCCCATTCAGGTAGATAACATGTAGTTCAGAGCCCCAGTCCTCTCCATGGTTGGTCTTTCTGGCATGGCTCATCATGAGTCATATTCTTAACATAAGCTATCTAGGGCTTACTGTTCATCTTCTTACTTACATAATGTAAGTTCTTACTTACATAAATGATCAAAGTCAACCTCAACAAAGATACTTCTCTCACGCAGGAAATTCCAAGATTTTAAGACTCTCTCCCAGGAACCTGGGACAAAGGCCAGCCAAATTCTGTTTTACATAGGACTTTAGCAAAGACATACTTGCAGGACAGAAGTGTCTTTCATTTTTCACTTAAGGGAAATTGGGCTGCTCTTAGATAAAAGTGTGATATTGTTGGGTTCTTCGTTTATATGGCTATTTTCTTCAACACTGATGACCCATTTCTCATTTTTAAATATTTAGTGACCTTCTAAGTACTGACCACGCATCTTTCCCTCCCATCACTCTTAAAAGAAAAACAAAGATTCTGATCTCAGTCATTCGCACAGTCTTCATGTTCTTCAGTCTCTTATTTGTAAACCCCGGTTCTTTTCCTGTGTGCTTTCCCCCTTAGCAGTAACCTCCGGGTTATCTCCTTAATCCTTTTCCTCCTTAAAGAACATGGGAGTGGTAATTCGCACGCCAGTTTATTTACTTAACCTTCCCATTTCCTATTTCCTTCTCTGCCTGTTCAGTTCTCAAGTATTCGCGTATATCACAACAATAAATAGTCCAATATTATTTATTATGTTTGCTGGTTGATTGACACATTTTGTTACTGTGTTCAGTATGTTATTATGCAGCCTCAACCCGTTACTTGTTTATTAATCTTCTGTCTCTAAGAAATTGTTTTCTATTTAGATGGATTGTGTCATTGGTAGGTTGGGCCTTTGGGAACTGGAAGCTCTAACTGTAAGCCTTGTTTGTTCTGTTGAGGTATCAGGTGAGGTTAAGGAGTAAGATGGAACAGAGAGTAATTCAGGGTCTGTTCTTCCCCAGTGCCCCTAGTGACGTTGAATGGGGAGCTGGGCTCCTCTACCTACTTAACACCAGTCAGTGAGATGGGTTTAGGCAGATTGCTATGGGTTACATCACTAGAAAGTTTTTCTAGAACCTGGAGTTTATACTTTTCCTTCTCTGAAGAGCCTCTTTCTACCCATCTACCAGCCCAAGCTTAAAAGATTCCTCCATTCCTGTCATTTTAATTTTGATCATTTCTTCCATCTAAGACTCCCAGATAAACAGAGGATGTGTGTCCAAAACATTGGCTGTTACACTTGGCATTTAAAGGCATATTAGGGGGCGCCTGGGTGGCTCAGTGGGTTAAGCCGCTGCCTTCGGCTCAGGTCATGATCTCAGGGTCCTGGGATCGAGTCCCGCATCGGGCTCTCTGCTCAGCAGGAAGCCTGCTTCCCTCTCTCTCTCTCTCTCTCTGCCTGCCTCTCTGTCTACTTGTGATCTCTCTCTGTCAAATCAATAAATAAAAAATCTTAAAAAAAAAGCATATTAAATCACTGTCTCCTATTTCTGAATGTCTGGCATATATCCCTATGCTTTTTCTGTTATTTTATATACAGTGGTAAAATTTCTGGCCAAGGATGATTATAAGACTATAAATCCTTTCTTAATGTAAGTGACAGTACAGAATTCTAGCTATTTAAATATCTGGGTTTTGCAAAACTAACTGTAATGAAATTTTAAGTAAAAAGTTTTTTGATCAGGAAAATAGATAAAGGTACATTTCTAGTCCTCTCAGAAGTAGCAGTGGTGTTTGACTCTGATCTTTTCACAGCTTTCCCTGGTTTGCTCCTTATGGCTGGCCTGACTTACAGGAATATTATTTCATGAAGACTAGAAAGGGCTACCTGGGGCAGGTGGGCATGGAGTGATCCATAAACTACTTGTGTCCCTCCTCTCTCTCACATCTCTGTCTCTTAACCATTTGAATTATAATGCTTTGTTTCTCTTACAAGGTGACATTGAAGCAGCTTATAATAACCTGCAGCATTGCCTAGAACACAACCCTTCTTACGCAGATGCTCATCTCCTGATGGCTCAGGTTTATTTGTCTCAGGAAAAATTCAAATTGTGTTCTCAGTCACTTGAACTTTGTCTGAGCTATAATTTTAAGGTAAGTATTCCAAATTCAGGTGGATAAAACATACCACCCTCTTTGAACCTTTAGCAAGTGGTGACGTATTGTATTGTATTTTTTTTTTTTTGCCTGTAATGTTTTGCTAATAAATTTATTTTTAATGGAAAAAAGTTTGGATTTACAAGCAGTGGGAGAAAAAGTGGAGGTACTGTGGTGTAATTAAAAGCCTATATGGACTTGGAGACAGAAGACCTGGGGGTCAGTATCTGGTTTTCCCACTTTTCTCTCTCTGAACCTGTTTTCTTCTCTGTAAAACTCATATAATAACACCCTACAGTTATAGTGGGCATTAAGTGTAGTAATGGATGCATATAAAAGTAATTGTAAACTACAGAGCATTATGCCAGATGTTTTTATGTGTAAGAATTCTATTTTATTGCTTGTTTCTTTCCTGGATTGTGGGTTTTAATAACTTTTTAGAGTCATCATCAAAGAACACCTAGTCATTTTGAAAATTTTTATGTGCTTTGAGGATATAGACACACTGGACTTCTATCCCAAGATATTCTGTGTTACATCCCATATCCCTAAGCATTAGGGAAAATCATAGGTTCAGGTGCTTCCTGAACTACCTGGAGTCATGGAGGAGCTCCTCAGACTCTTGCTTTGGTTCACAGCGTCTTGAACCCTGTTATTTGAGGAGCCTTCAGTGGACTGGAGAAGTCAGGATTTGCAGAAGACAGTCCTCGCTTCTTAGATCAGTAGTTCTCAAGCCTAGTGATGCATTACCACCGTAGTGCCAGTACCTGGTCCCAATGAATCGAAATCTCTGAAAGAAGAGCAGAAGCACGAGTATTCACGCAGAGCCTACCGGAAAATGGGGTGCCTAGCTCAGGCTCACAGCCATAGCCTTAAGGATGATTGGAACCTTTCTAGACATTAGGTGGCTGCCCCATCACCTCATTCTGGATCATCTCCTGCCTTTGACTCCAGCTTTGATCTTTTTGTCATTTTCTTATATTGTCTGTATACACGTTTGGTACCCCAAATAAAGATAGACACTTCATAACTGTGTGTTTCAGAGTAGTATCAAAGTTTAAAACCAAGTTTGACGTGTTCTGAGATTTTTAATCTTAAAATTACAGAATAAAAGGGAAAAAACTGTGTTTCTAGAAATCTAATGACTTGATATCTATACTAGAAGTCCGGATAAGGTGTATTCCTTTTCTGAAAACTAAATTTCCTAGAATATATTTGCTAGCCCTGCAAGCTTTTTTTTTTTTTTTTTAATTTTTTCTTCTATCATGGTAAAAGCCCATAATCCCCTTGTTTGTCACCCAGGAGGATGCTAAGTAGTGGCAGGTTGCCTGAACCTGATTTAACACAATAGATGATCAAAAAGTTAATAAAAGGACAGAAATAGACCTCATGTATACAATCACAGGTAGACTGGTGGATTGTAAATTATGTGTTGGCGGTATAAGCACTCCAAGGAAGTATTTCTGAATACTGTTTTTTTTCAGGTGAGAGAATACCTTTTATACCATTTGATAAAAGCTCAGTCTCAAAAGAAAATGGGAGAAATAGCAGAAGCTATTAAAACTCTACATATGGCAATGAGTTTACCAGGAATGAGGAGAATTGGAGCTTCCTCAAAATCAAAATACAAAAAAACTGAAGTCGATGCAAACCATCGTTTATCAATCTTTCTTGAGTTGGTAGAGGTTCACCGCTTAAATGGAGAACAGGTAAGTCAAGTTTTAATTCAGTGGTTCAGCTCTGAACTTGGTTAGACAAGTATATGTATTAGTAGGAAATGAAAAAGCTGAAATTATTTCCTTGCTCAACTGGTCAAATTTAGAAAATTTATTTTTATTACTTTGAACCAAATCATGTCCTTTTGCAAGCCCCTGAGGTTAAACATAATTTGCACCTGGATGACCTCAGGTATCACTGTACTTTCATTAGCTGCCAGGCAAAATAATAATATATGTATAATATTATATGAGTAATAACATAAATTACTATGTACCATGAAACATATTAATGTAATATAATGAATATAGTAATATAATGTTCGATGACCTTGGCTACTGTGAAAGGTAATAATATTACATGGTTATCATTCTTTGGACTACTGAAAGGAGTCACACACACGCACACACACGTCTGTGCACACGCAGGTACTACTAGAAGCAAATAAAAGTACCAACCTCAAATTCTAATAGTTGAGAAAACAAAAGAACTATTTGATATATACACCTTTGGTAAATTCATAGGATGATCATAAAATCAAATACTTAAAATAATACATATAATAATAAATAGAAAGCAAGCAAGCCTGCACTTTTGAGAGAAGAGTCAAAGCCTTGTAGAAAATGAGGAACTTAACATCATTTATATCTGGTTTTCAGATTACAACAGTTGCTCATCAGTTATTTTCATATTTTAGTGGAAATTACGAAGGCTGTGTCTAGATAACTTGCCAAATCTCAAAATAATTTCTATTTCCTAATATATTAGCCTTAATATATATTTAAGGAGAACCAATTCTACCCTAGATAGTTGATTCTAAAATGCACTATTTTTTTTTTCACTTGTTAACATTTCTGAAATCAGAATGTCTTATAATCTCTTAAGTGGAGATGAATCCTAAAATAAGTGACATTTTAGATTCATTGAGGTACGGATTTGGAACTGGGGTAATGTATTCAGCTGAGGCATAGCAGAAATTAGGTCCTGGCATAGGCAATAAAGTAGTCTGTTAGTTAATGAAGAGCCATTTGGTACAAGGGAGGATTGTGGACTGGATCCCATCAAGGAGGCTGTAATGAGCATGGCTAAGAGTTCAGGCTCTGGGGTCAGGCTGCCTGAGTTTGGGTTCTGAGTCTGTCATTTGTTAACTTCTTAACTCTCCAAATTGCAGTTTCCTTACTGTAAGGTGGGGATAATGATAGCTACATCAGAGGATTTCTCTGAGAATTAAATGCGTGAATATAATGCTGAATGCAAAGTAAATGCTTATTAAATTTTAGCAGTAGCAGCAGCTCTCGTGTAGCAGCCGCCATTGTCCCAGTCATGAAAACACTTTTCAGGGCACCTGGGTAGCTCAGATAGTTAAGCGTCTGCCTGTGGCTGGGGTTGTGATCCTGGGTCCTGGGATTAAGTCCCACGTTGGGCTCTCTGCTCCTTGGGAAGCCTGCTTCTTCCTCTTCCTCTGCCTCTCTGTGTCTCTCATGAATAAATAAATAAAATCTTTAAAAGAATAAAAAAGAAAACACTTTTCAGCTAACAGATATTTTGAATTTGGTCTCTGAGTTTAGTTTTAAATTTTTGTACTTTTCAAAAATCTGTCAATATTTCCTGAAGATCCTAACTGTGCTAGCATTTACTGCTCATTCTGGATTAGGAGAAAATCTTCATTTCTAATGTAATTTGTTTAACATTTTGAAAGACTGTTATTTTAACTTCATCTTTACAGCACGAGGCAGCAAAAGTTTTACAAGATGCCATTCATGAATTTTCTGGGACATCTGAAGAATTACGTGTTACCATTGCTAACGCAGACCTGGCCCTGGCCCAAGGAGACGTGGAGCGGGCTTTAAGTATGCTTAGAAATGTCACAGCTGAGCAGCCTTATTTCATAGAGGTCAAGGAGAAAATGGCAGATATTTATCTGAAGCACAGAAAAGAGAAAATGTTATATATTACTTGTTACAGGTAAATGATCTCAACCCATTGTTGAGATACAACACACACTTGCTTCTTAAAATTAATTCCCAAATTTCTTTTTTTCTTTCTTTTAAGTGCTTTATAGTATAGACCCTTTCCATAACACGTTCAGCTGCCGATCACAATCACGCTAACCAAGCAATTCATTCTCCCTAAGACATAAACCATAGTGATTATGATTATTTCAGCCTGCGGCTTACTCTAGATTCTTAGCTGTCCTCCTTCATTATGTGATTTCTAGATCTTCAGTCTTCCTGTTTGGGAGGGGCAAAAGCAACAGTTACTTGCATTCTAATAGCTACAGAAAGCTGTGTAATGTATCAATTCCAGGCCATCTTTAATGCTCAGCGTAATAGCTCTAGCAATAGAAAATTATGGCTTAGTATGTACCACACTCAGGTGCGGATTACAAATTCTCCTTGGTGAAAGGTCAGGGACTTTAGAAGTTATGTCATATGTTGGTGTCCTTGGGGGTTACTGGGATACGCACATTCACCTGCATGCCCGTCTGTACATATGGACATACACACACACACACACACACACACACATACAGGTTGCTCTTACCTTTCTCCCCAAACAGAAAGATAAACATACAAGCACACACTTTATGTAAGAGAGAATCAGCATGTTTATCTGTTGAGAACATAGCAACATGTTGATGAATTCAGTCATTGGTTCCTCTGTAGCGTGTAAATATCCAAACTCGGAACACTGCTCAGGTTCTTTGTAGGTGCTGAGTGACTCAAAGAAACTGAGCGGCATCCCATGTATAGATGGATGAACTGGAGGTTCTAAATCATATTTTCTGTGGCATTTCCAAAAGATCAGCACTAACTGTCACCTCGTGATAGGAAAACATTTTAAAACAGGGTCATGTTGGTTTGGATGCTCTGTGATAGTGTAGTCAAAGGCATGGGCTTTGTTTCAGGCAGCTCTGACACGTTAGTTGTAGACTTCAATTCTTCAGCAGCATCTATAAAATTACAGTTCCCAAAACCATACGTTTTGGACCAAATGAATGAGAAACCATACGTTGCAATAGCATCCCATATTTTTGTGTCTCCACTCACACATCATTTCAGAATTAGAGATAACAAAACCTATTTCTGTAGAGTGAGAATTGAGATGTTTACAGTCTACCAGTACTCTTGCTACCTGCACTTCAGAAAAGGGAAAGATGGAATGAAAAAAGAAAGTTGATCTAGCATAAACAATCTGGGTGTGGGTATGGATGGGTTGTTTTTTCTTTTGCAATGTTACACTGTTGGAAATGTCCAAGGTCCTCTGAAGACTCTTGGTTAATTGAAATAAGTGAGCTTACCTTTTATTTAGTTTGTTTAGAAGATATTTGTATTCAGTATACTAAATAGAATTGGTCTAATTTCTAGAGAAATTGCTGAGAGAATGCCCAGCCCTCGTTCTTTTCTTCTTCTTGGTGATGCTTACATGAATATACAGGAGGTAAAGTTTCTGATGCTACTGAACTCAGATTAAAAAAAAAAAAATGCTAAAACTCTTTTGTGATTAGCTTCATAGTCTCCTAAAAGGAATTTTTAAATGTTATTTAATATTTGACTATCCAGTCATCAAAACAAAAAAGAGATAACCATTATAATGAAGTTGTTTTCATATTGGGATCCAGTAATTCAACACTGTCATTTGAAACAGAGATGGTACCAGAAGCAAATTAAGAGTCCCTTTTAAGTGGAATAATGAAGAGAGCTACTGGCCAAAATGGTGTTTACTGATAAGTTACACCTAACACTAGTGACTGTCACCTCTCTGAAGTAGTTACGGTTTCTAGACTTAAATATGTGCTTTAGTTGTCTTACTGAGTGAATACTGTAGGTGTAGAGCTTTAATTATAGCAATGTTGCCCTTTATTGGGATCCAGCTAAGCTGTTTAGTCATTGCTTTTTTTTTTTTTTTGTATCTGCCAACATTAGCCCGAAGAAGCCATTGTAGCTTATGAGCAAGCGTTAAATCAGAATCCCAAAGATGGAACGCTGGCAAGCAAAATTGGGAAAGCACTTGTCAAAACTCACAACTATTCGAAGGTAGGTACTTTATATGTTTGAAGTATGTCTATTGGGTTGTTTCAAACCCTGCTCTGTGAGAAGTCTTTAACAGGCACTGTTTATATCTTGATGGCTGTAAACTCCAAATTTGTATTCACAAACTGGAATTTATGTTAAAGATTTGCTCAGTGTCTCTTTGTCGCTGCATTTTGCAAGGGCTGGGCCCTAAAGTTAATTCTGGCTTCATCTTACACCTAAACCCTGCAACCCACCAATTATGATGAAGTTGCTGCGGTTGCATCTTTTTCATTATATAACAAAGCCTAACAGATGTCCTTTCTGTTGAACCAGTTTTGGTAAGCTGTATGCTTCCCCCCTGCAGCTCCAGTAGGGATCATGGATTTTCCTATAGTTGTTATATTCTTGTTCTATTCCTGGTAACTACTGAACATACAGCCACTGGCAGAGTATTTGCATTCACTAAAGCTCACTGGCCTCCAGACTGAAACTGGTAAAAACCGTTTCACCAAGCACCTTTTGTTAGCTGCTTTTCATAAGAAATGCTAGTTGCCTTGTCTAATGTTTGACTGTCTAAGAAAAATGGCATATTTAACTGATAGGCAGGTATATGCCTAAGCTTCTCCTGGGTTATTTCTAGTTTTTATATGCTTTAAGTCTGTAATATATAAATATCTATACCATCTTATTTTCCTAACTGAAATGCATTTTGTTTAGGCAATCACTTACTATGAAGCCGCTCTGAGAAGTGGACAACAAAATTATCTTTGCTATGACCTGGCTGAGCTTTTATTAAAATTGAAATGGTATGACAAAGCAGAAAAAGTTCTTCAACATGCTCTAGCTCATGAACCCGGTATGAAAGTCTTTCTGATTTGAAAAAAAAGTGTACCTTACCCGATATATCTGATCTGCTTTATTTTTATATTACATAAATGTTTATTTGTATTCTCAATGTTATATATGTGACATTGATTATTCATTTATGAGCATGTCACTCTACTAAAATAAGATACTTGAATAATAACAGTTTTATCAAACAGCCAATTGTGTTATAGAAAGATACTGTACTTTCCAAATGATACAAAGGGAGTTTCCTTTAAATTACAACTACATCTCATGTTTTTATTCATAAAGTAAACACTTTTATAATCTTTACGCTTTTAATTTTTTTTTTTTTAAATCCAGCACTCTAAAAGATGTGTAAGTCCCAAATTCTCCTGTGAATTCTACTTGCCTTGTTCTTAAATTACCTCCATAGAGGTAACCATTTTTGTGTTTTAGTATATATGTAAATATATAAGTATAATAAGCATAATTTTTCTTTTCAAATGGGTTGTTTTTCCTCTCCTGTAATTTTTTTCATGGACAGCATGTGCCAGATATAGTTTGATGTTAGTACATTCATCTCATTTTAATGTCATCATCATAATATTCTATAACGCCATAGTTTTTTGTTTTTTGTGTTTTTTTTTTAAACTTTCCTTCAATTATTGGGCATTTGGTTGGTTTCCCATTCTTTTGATATTAATAAACTGTTACAGTAAATATCCTTGTACCTCATTCTTTGATATACA
This sequence comes from Lontra canadensis, assembly GCF_010015895.1. Classification (NCBI taxonomy): domain Eukaryota; kingdom Metazoa; phylum Chordata; class Mammalia; order Carnivora; family Mustelidae; genus Lontra; species Lontra canadensis. The sequence continues at coordinate 3,982,778 of NW_022631063.1, read as the reverse complement.
CTTGCTTCTAAATGTGATATGGTATGGAAACTGGCCAAATTACAAATTTGGTAGCTTTCTCCTGTGATCCAAGAAATGACCCATATCTGTTGTATTGGTTACCTATTGTCATTCATATTAACTCCAGCTCACCAATCAGGTTCCATCTCTGAGGAAGCACGGTGGATATGTTGAGTTCATGATTACATTGTTTCTAGAAGCAAGTTCTGAAGCATTGGTCTTCGCAGACCCTTCTGGCCCACTTTGAACTACAGAGAGGATACTGACAGTGTGATTTCATATCAACTCTTTGCTTCCTCCCCCAACTCCCCAAAAAACTGCGTGTATTGAAAATGTAACTGGATACTATTAATTGCCTTTTTAGAAATTTGTACAAATTTTCTTTTCAATTATCTTTATTTTAAATTAAAATCTATAGCTTACTCATCGCCAAAATTTAAAGATTACAAAAGTGAATGCAAGTTGTGTTGTCCTGCTCTTCAGAGAAAACAAATTTACCTTGAGTATCATCCTAATTAGTGTCCCCACCAGGCCTCTCTGTCTCTCTCGCACATAATCACATACCATATTTTTCCTACCAAAATGGGATCATATTATACTGCACATCTGTAGCAGGCATTTTTCCCTCAGTAGCTTCTCTCCATGTTGGTAAATGTAGCTCTTCTTTATTTTCTTTAGCATAGGTAGAGCATTCTACTATATGTTAATATCGTAATTTATTTGATGGGTCCCCTACTGGATAGACATTTTAGATTGAAGAAAAGTTGGAGACAGTACTGAAACTGGGTCTTGTTTATATACCTCTGTGTGCTTCCTGGAATTGAGTCATGCCCCATGGCTCTTTCTTAAGGCCAAAAATGTCCGATCATTGTGTAGATTAATTAGGGGAGAGAGAAAACACATCAATTTGCAGTTCTTGGATGATTGATAAGGCTAGGCATTATTTTTTGTCTGTAGATCACATTTTCTTCCAGGTTGTTTATTCATGTCCTTTGTCTTTGACCCTGAACCTCTGGTACATTACCAGTTAACCTGTTACTCATTTGCAGATGTTTTCTCCCAGCCTATCCCCTTTTCTGTTTTTTTCAGTTGAATTTGTCATTTCCTCAAATAGAATATTTAATTATTATATATGCCAGCCTTTTCTTTTTTTGAGTCCTGAATTTCCTGTCATGTTCAGAAATACTTCCCTCATCCTAACATTGTAAAAATATTTTTCTGGAATAATCCATATGCTTTAATCCACATACAGTTTTACTATATAGTTTCCCAAATGGAGAACAGTTTTATTTCAGTGCATTTTACTGAGATGCCACCTTTGCCGTATAATAAACTTATTTATATGTATGACTGATTCTGGGAATCTTCCTTTTCTTGCCCTGAGGTATTTTGCTTTTGCCAGTGTCCCTATCCACTGTAAATGTCTTGAGATATGTGATAAGGTCAGCCCAACTCTTTAAGTTTTCTAGTATTTTCAAAACAGTATTTTAATTTAGCTTTGATGAAATTGGTGTTAAAATTCTTCTAATTTGGGATACATTTACTATATAAAGTGTTATTTATTTCCATAAAAATATTTACATGGGTCTGTCAGACCTTGGTTGAAACACTACAGATGGCCTTACATGTGCATATGCATTTTTGAAAAGGCTGTGAAAGGAAATTCAAGTAGCATGTTCTACTTGTAAGGGTGTTAAGTTTATTACATTTAGGTAATATAAATGCTTTCATATAATATTTGTTGAACATTTCATTATATATTATGTCACTAATGTCCACGTTTGTTTTTGAGAGGACTATAATTATCTCCATCTTTAAGTTAGCAATGTAGTCTCTTGACATACCCACCTTCATCTAGCTGAAGGAGCACCTGGGTTCTAAGCACCTTGAACTTGGCTTGTCAGACGGAATTCCTGTCTGCCTCCTCACATCTGTTCCGCATGCAGCCTTCTTCATGTCAACAGCAACTTTATCCCTCTTAGCCATTGCTGAGAGCCCAAATCCTAGCCATCACCCTTGTCCCTGACTGTAGGAAATCCTGTTGATTCTACCTTCTGAATATATTCAGAACCCCACTCCGTGTCACTAGTTCCACAGCTGCCCCCTTGTACAAACCTTCATTGTCTCAAGTGGATTATGGTGGTCACCTTCCAGCTGGTCTCCCTGTTCCATTCTCAGCCCCACACCCCTTCTGTAGCAGCAGCATCGAGCCTTTTAAACAGAATAGGTCTGCTCTTGTCTGCTCAAGCTCACTGCTGTCTCTCATTTCTCTCAGAGTTAAGCTGAAGTCTTCACAGTGGGGTATGGGTCCCTTCTCATGTGTGCAGCATTGCTCCTCTGACCCATTGTGACAGCCATCTCACAGTTTCTCTTACCTGTGAGGTGCCAATAATAAAACCTGCCCCTCAGGCTGAGATTTTAAAGAAACTATGTATATAAACCACTTTGATACATATGTGGCACAGACCATACACTTGATAGTGGAAGAAACATAGTTTTGTTACTTATCTAGGGTTCTTTTATTGCTCTTAAATCACAAAATAATAATACCAAGTATTTAAATAGTACTTGCCAGGTACTAGACTACTTTAATTGCATATGTGAACTTATTTCATAACTTAAAAACTTTTTAAATCTTATAACAACCCTATGAGATAGGTACTATTATTTCTACTATTGTACAGATGAAAGAGAACCACAAACTGGATAAGTACCTCGTTCAAGGTTATATAGCTAGTAAGTGAGAAGGCCTCGATTTGAAACCAGACGGATTGCCATCAAAGTTGGTGCTCTTAAAGACCATATTTCATTGCTTATCAAGTATCTATTATTTTAAAACAGCAGTTATCTTCTCAATTACCCCATAGCAACTAGTCTATATTATTTTTTAATAACTTCAGTAAAGATGTTTACAGACTTAAAAATGAACATTGAAAATTTTATGTGTATTGTTACATTATCTCTTAATGTATGTGTAAGAAAAACCTTTTTCTTATCCAGTTCTTTAACTTTTTTCTTCCAACTAGATGAAAATCCTCAATCTTTTTTTTTTTTTTTTAATTTGGCCATCCTTCAGTTAACTGACTGAAAGTTTTTCAACTTTATTCAGTTGTTCAAAACCATTCTCTCTAAAGACCAGTTTTAAAACTTGTGGCAAAATGTAAACATTCATTTAAAATTAATATTTTTCCCCATTATCTTCTCTCATAGTAAATGAACTATCTGCTCTCATGGAAGATGGACGTTCTCATGTTCTTCTAGCAAAAGTTTATAGTAAAATGGAAAGACCTGGTGATGCAATCACTTCATTACAACAGGTAAATGCCATTGCTTGTGAGTGGCTGTGTGTGAGTGGCTGTGTGGTGGGAGGTGGGAACAGAAGGCAATATGCCACATGTAAGAGGAAGATAATTTATTTTGGCTCAACTGCAACAGAAAATAAGCCAAAATAGAAATAATGATTGAATGCCAGTGGGTTGTACTGCTTAAATGTGTTATTGCTAACCAATATAATGATTAGAGCGAGTTGATATTTTTAAATCTTTTATAGCTGAGGAAGTTAGGTTTAATAATTTGTGTAAAGTCACATGCCTAGGGTCATAGGCAGGATGTGAACTCATTTTTTTCTCCTTTGTTTTTATCTTCCTTAATTTCTCTTAATATTCTGAGGTTTTCTAAGGAGAGGTTTTATACATGTTTGCTTGGATGTATTCCTAAGCACCTGATGGTTTTTGATGATTTTTCAATTTCTAGCTTGTTGACTTTTTTATAAATGATTTAAATTTTATCTGCAGCACCCTGCAGCTACCAAGGTCATCATGGTACTTTTCTCCTATTTTTCGTTCCCTGTTAATGTACTGTATTAAATTGATTGATTTTCAAATGTTAAACCACCCTTACATTTCTTAAATGTCACTTTGTTATGAATTTTAATGTTCAAAATTTGTATGTCTATGTTCCTGAGGGTGTTTGGATCTCTAAGATTATTGTTGTTTCTTTAATATTTGGAACAATTCAGAGTTAAAACCATTTGGACCTTGACGCTTCATTGATGGAAGGTTTTGATTAGTGGATTCAACATCATTAGAATTCAGACTGATCATTTTTAAACTTCTTACATTAGTTTGAATGGCTGTATTCTTAAATTTGTTCATTATATCTTCTTGTTTTTGAATGTCTGCAAGTGCTGTAAAAATGTCGTCTTTTATGGCCTGATATTGGTGATTTTATTTTATTTTCCTTCTACTATTAATGATCAATTATGCCAGGAGTTTCATATCTTAATATTTTCAAAGAACCATCTTTTGCTTTTCTGGCTTCATTAAACGTTTTCTGTTTATCTCATTAATTAGTTTCTTCTACTTTTTTTGGATTTGGTTTGCTGCTCTTTGCCTAGCTTATTGAAAAAGTATCTTAGGTAATAGATTAGTTAGCCTTAGTTCTGTTCTTTCTCATTTAAGTTGATAATTTTTCTCTAAGTATTGCTTTGACTACCTCCCACAAATTTATTATTACTCAGTTCATAATATTCCTCCTTTTCACTTTGATTGCTTCTTTAACAAATGGGTTATTTCCAGGCACTTCTGATTTTCTTGTTATCTTTTTTTGCGGGGTACCTCTTAATCCATTTCACTATTTTGTTCATCCCTCTACCGCCTCCCTCCTGGCAACCACCGGTTTCTCTGTATTTGAATCCTTGTTATCTTTTGGATATTGATTCCTAATTTAATTCTACTGTGGTCAAAGACCTACTCTGAACAATTCAGTCCTTTGATATTTGTTAAAGCTTGCTCTCTGTCCTATATTTTATAATCAGTTTTGGTATAGGTAACTTGTGGATTTAAAATAATGTGTTTCTCTCATTACTGAGTGCTTAGTTCAATATGTGTCAGTTAAGTCAGGTTTGTTAGTTGATTTATCCTACATCTTCTCAGAACTTAAGTAGAACATAGAGTACTTCACTAGCAATCCTGTATTCTTTCTAGAATACCATAGTATTTGCCACCTTTCGACCTGATTTTCATGTACCCAGAAGAGTTCTGCATTCTCCAGATAATTTATCAAATGTTTTGACTTTGAGCTTTATTTTTTTTAAGGATTTTATTCATTTATTTGACAGAGGAGACAAAATGAGAGAGGGAACACAAGCAAGGGGAGTGGGAGAGGGAGAAGCAGGTTTCCTGCTGAGCAGGGGTCCCGATTCGGGGTTCAGTCCCAGGACTCTGGGATCATGACCTGAGCCAAAGGCAGATGCTTAACAACTGACTTTGAGCTTTAGCTAACAGTGATGTGTGTGTATGTGTGTGTAAAACAACATTTCAATAATTTGTCCAATATGTCCAATTTTTTTTATTCCAGTTTTGAATGATTTGAGGTTGGGTCATTAGATTTCTGTGATACCCATCCAAGTTTATGATTTCATTGCAACATGTCCTCTTTAAAGTGTTAATATCTTATCCTTAATTGTTGGTATGTTTTATCCCTATTTTCTGATCACATGGTAAGAAAATGATACCTAACCCTAGGATAGCTACCATTAGCTACAAAGAAAGTGTAATATCAGTAAATTTAGATGTTTAAAATATTTTAGAAGTGAATTTGGCCTATTTTACCTTTTTGTGACTATTACTAGTCCCAGCTGCCCTGTTTATGTGAGTCCTTATATGAGTGGATATATCAAGCAACTCTAAGAAGAAAATAAACAGTATACATGGTTAGACTATCTTAATGAACCAAATTTAATTAATTTTAAGCTTATATGTTATAGCACGGAGGTTATCCTCTTTAAATAAATTTAAAGAGCCATAAAATTCTTCTCAGTTGTTAACATTCTCTGCATTCTGATCTCCAAAAAGATAAATCTTGAGTTAACAGTTCAAAAGCAACTTCAAGTTTATTTATTCAGGAACCATTTATTGAGCTCAATGCCCACATTATAGGACTTTAGGAGTTCCATCAGAGTATTTTGCATGGTTGCTAAACATTTTAGGCAGTGGCAGAACTGCTACATTAGAGAAGCCCCAAGTCTTATTAATTCTACTTTCTAAAAGCTTCAGATTTCTAAAATAACTCCACACTTTTCTATGTCTTTCATCTCTGTCACCTTTTGCCCTGTCCCACGTATCTTTTCCCCACACCCCTCCATTAGCCTCCTAACGTATCCCTGTCTTTTCCAATCTTGTTTCATTCCAGTTAGTTCTCCTCAACATTAGCGTGATTGGTCTGAAAGACAGACCTGATCTTGTTACTCCATTGCTTATAATGTATATGTAGTAGTAACTGCTCTGTAGAAAAAAACTGCCCTCTAGAATAAAAAAAAAAAAAAATTATTTAACAGACTTACCTGATGTAAATTTTCTCCATCTTTCTAACCATTTTTCCTTCTAATTCTTTGGTCAAGCAACAGTATCCCTTATGTTCTTTTCTTCACCTATAATTCCTAATGCCTGTACTCCCGTTCCATCTCCTTTATTACTCCCGTTCCATCTCCTTTATTACTCCCAAACTCACGTGCGTGTAACTACCAGTAATTCTTTAAATCTCACTTCACCTCCAAGACTAGGTTAGGTCTCGTATTGTGTACTATCGTAGGAACTGGTATTTCCCAGGCATAAAACTCCTCATAATTGGCTGTAATTATTTTATTATCTATCTTTCTGCTAAAATTAAAATTTCAGTGAATGTAGGTATAAGCCCATGTTTTGTGACCCTAGCAAATGCTTGCCTTATTAGTTTTCTGTGCCATGTAACAAATTACCACAAATTTTAGTCAATGGAAACATTTATTTTTCCACAGCTTCTGTGGGTCCATATTCTGGACATGTTTTAGCTGGGTCCTCTACAACATGTCAGGATAGTCAAGGTGTGACCAGGGCTGGGTTCTCATCTAGAGACTTGTCTAGGGGAGGATCTACTTCCAAGCTTACACAGGTTATTAGCAGAATTCATTTGCTCAAGGCTGTAAGACTTAGGGCTCCAGCTTCTTGTTTGCTGCTTGTTGCAGATCCTAGAGGTTACCACACTCTAGAGGTTCATCACCTCCTTGCCTGGTAGGCCAGCTGATATGACTACTTAGTTCTTCAAAGCCAGTAAGGGAGAAAGGCTGTAGAATGAGTCTGCTAACAAGACAGAGTCTTACGTGATGTAATCATGGGAGTGACGTTCTATCATATTTGCTGTATCCTGTTGGTTACAAGCAAGTTCTAGGTCACATCTCACACACAGGGTGATTATACAAGGGAATGAAGACCAAAAGGTGAGGATCATGGGAGTCATCTTAAAATCTGTCATGATAGGTGTTTGAAATTTTAGTTGAATGACTCAAAGGAAATCATACATTATTTTAATTTTTTAATTGCAGGAAAAATTATGGGGAAAAAAATCACTTTTTGGCATATTAAATTAACCATCTTTCCTGTGAAAGTAAAATCTAAATAAATCAGATATAAACAACCCATGTGCCATAAAACACTAACAATTTTATGACTTTCTAACTTTATGTAGTTTTAAATAATATGAACGGATTATTTTTGCTTCTTTCACTTAACATTCATTTGTGTGGATTTTTCCGTTATGTCTATATAAGTCCATTTACTCTTTGTTAAGTGAATGCATAAATGCATTAGTGGATGCTTATCTGTAGCTCAAAGTTAAATTTTATTGTGAAAGCCTGAAACATAGGATTTCTCTGTTACTTAAAATTTAACATATAAGCAGTAATGTGATACTCTGATTTTTTTTTTTTTTTTAAGATTTTATTTATGAGGTTCAGGGGTGGCTTAGTTGGTTAAGCATCTGCCTTTGGCTCAGGTTATGATCCCAGGGTCCTAGGATTGAGTCCGGTGTCAGGCTTCCTGCTCAGTGGGGAGTCTGCTTCGCCCTCCCCACGCCCGCTCATTTTCTTTCTCTCTCTCTCTCTCTCACAAAAATAAAAATGCTTTTTAAAAATTTTATTTATTTATTTTACACAGAGAGAGAGCATACAAGTAGGCAGAACAGTAGGTAGGCAGAGGGAGAAGCATGCTTCCTGCTGACCAGAGAGCCTGATGCAGTGCTCCATCCGCATCCTGGAATCCCAGGACCCTGGGATCATGACCAGAGCTGAAGGCAGAAGCTTAACCAACTGAGCCACCCAGGCACCCCAGTATTCCAACTTAATTGGTATATTTTATTTCAATGTGATCTTCAGCAAGATATATATGTGTACAATAAAGCTATTGAGGTAGAAAGGAAAAATTAAGAAGTCTATGGAGTGAGATGTTTATACTTCATTCCACCCAAGGATTTTAGGGAATTCACAAAATAAGGCGGAGAGAAAAGTAAATGCATTGACAATCAGGGTTAACATAGTTATCATAACAGATAATTAAATTTAGTTCTTGTCTTTCTGGAATCCGAGGAAAAAAATAGGGAATGATATCAGTTCTTTGAGAGAATTTTATTCTGTATGAAACGATCATTATATATATTAGAATAATTGAGCATATTTTATGAAATGCCTTTAATTATAAATGCAAACAATTTTTTCTCAAAAAATCTGCTCTGATTATTTACCTTTAAGAAAATGCAAAGCATAGGGGCACCTGGGTGGCTCAGTCAGTTAAGCGTCTCCCTTTAGCTCAGGTCATGGTCTCAGGGTATTGGGATTGAGTCCCACATCTGGGCTCCCTGCTCAGTGGAAACCTGCTTCTCCCACTGCTACTCTCCCAATGCATGCTCTCTTTCTCTCTCCCTCTCAAATAAATAAACTCTCTAAAAAAAAAAAAAAAGAAAAAAAGAAAAATGCAAAGCATCACAAAATCTAACTTATAAAAGTGTTTCTCTAAGAAGTTAAGCTAATGAGATCTTACCTGACTTTTTAGAGATTTAGTTGATGAAGATAAAAATTAGACTATCCAGAGAATGAACTGTATATCTTTTAGACCTAGGGTGATCATAGAGTTTATCATTCAAGTCAAAATACTTTTGAAAGGGAAAAAGGCAGAATTAATCATTAAGCTGGCACAAGTATAAAAGTTACTGTAAGACAGAAAGATAATGATCACTGCATTTAGACCAGTTATTGCAGTTTTTTGTCTATGAGTGTGTGTGTTTGTGCACCTGTGTGCAAAACCATACACACCAATATTTACATATATAAAAAACCATGAAATACACAAATGTACACATATCTTCTGTACTTAAAAAACACATTAATATAACAAAAATAAAAATTTCAGGAAACAGTATTAACCTTTACTACTATATACACCATTATTTTCTAATCTTTCCTCTTTCATTTCCAAAAGAATGCTTATTATGACGCCTTAAATTAATTTTATGACCCATGGTTCTAAAGAATACTCAGCTTTAGACCATCTTCATCAAATACCAGTTGTCAACCAACATTTTGACAGGAGTCCCCAGAAGGGCTCCCTGTTGTAGCAGAATGTGTGGCAGATGGTGGGCATTTACTCTTTGTTAAATGAATGCATGAATGCATTAGTGGATGCTTATCTATAGCTCAAAGTTAAATTTTGTTGTGAAGGCCTAAAACATAGGATTTCTCTGTCACTTACAAAAGGAAGGTCTTAGTGTTTCAGAAATCAAATCTGTAGGTGATGAGGCTGATAACTCTTCCCATTCAGCAGCCTACAGTACATTCTTACCTTGAGACCCCTGCCTTCTTTCTGGGTATCTATGTATAGCATTGGACCTCATATATACCACCAACTGATTAGTCATTTCCCTGTCATTAGGCATTTGAGTTGCTATTGATTTTCTGATTTGTTGCTATAGTTTTTTTTTCTTTTTACAAGAAAGAACAGAGATTGTTTTTTCCTTATAACAGATAACATGGTTCCTTTTTTTTTTTTCTAAGTAATATCCATAATACCTTCCTAAGAGTGGAACAACAAAGTTCAGTAGTCTGGTTAGTTTTATCAAATTAGCATGTTTTGCTAGGGTGAAGATTGGACTCATTTGTATGCCATCAACAATATATGGATGTACTTACTCTCTGAAACCTGCCAATATTTGATTTAGTAATTTTTAGATACTAGTTTATTAATTTAATAAACACTTTACATTTCCACTTATTACATCTAGATTCTTTTTCAGATATTTGTTTCATGGCTGCATTTCCTCCTTCGTGAGCTTTCTGTATATACTCCTTATAACAGTGGGAAAAGACTCAGTAATTTTCTTATACTTCATTTGGAAAGAGATGTGCACGCTGGCTCATTTGCAAACAAACGCAAGTTTAAGACCTCAATTAAGACATTTTCTTTGGATCAGGCTTTGTTAGAGTGAGGGCCAATAATGCTTAAATAGATCTGTGCAATTATGCTGCATGTGGGTTATTGGGAATTGTTTAATTTATTTTCTCTTTCTTTTTCAAATTCCTTTTTATCCTTATTTTTTTCTAGGCTCGAGAATTACAAGCTAGGGTACTAAAACGTGTTCAGATGGAACAGCCAGACGCAGCTCCCGCACAGAAACACTTAGCGGCTGAAATTTGTGCAGGGATAGCAAAACATTCTGTTGCTCAGCGAGACTATGAAAAAGCAATTAAGTTTTATAGAGAGGCTCTTGTTCATTGTGAAACAGATAATAAGGTCAGTACCTTTATAAAATTGTCACCACCTTTTATTCCAGATGTCATCTGTTACATTGTTGCCCCAAATATAAAATTCTCACCAGCTTATTTGTAAAAAAAGAAATGTAAATAAAAACACAAGCTAAATAAACATCTTTGTAGAAATTCTTTGGAATCCTTATATGATGCCTTAAATGAATAATGTTAGAGTTTTAAAATTATTATAGAAAAATTGTTATAAAATAAAATAAATCTGTAAGCTCTGTTTTAATAATCACTTTAAAACAATGTCTCAATCTTGAATATCTGAATCTAGGTGATTCAGTTCAGTTTACCAAAGTGCAGTTGTAGACCTCTGTATTTAAATTGCTGTTTAGTGCTAGATGTGCAAAAAAAGTGACTAGATTGAATCTCCTACCTTAAGTGGTTCAGCATGAGAATAAATGTAAGGATAATGTTGGTATAGAAAACTTCTTTACATCTCTGGTTGTGTAAATTAAAATCCTATTCTCTCAGATCTTGATAGATGATTAATTTAAAAAACTTATATATGGCTAAATACTTCTTTTTTCCCTTTTTCTTTTAATTTAAATTCCAGTTAACATACAGGGTAATATTAGTTACAGGTGTACAATATAGTGAGTCAACACTTCTATACATCACCCAGGGCCCATCACAGCAAGTGTCATCTTAATCCCTATCACCTGTGTCATGCTCCCCCCTCCACCTCCCCTCTGGTAACCCCCAGTGTGTTCTCTGTTGTTAAGAGTCTTTCTTGGTTTGCCTCTATCTCTTCTTTTTTTCCCCTTTGCTTGTTTTGTTTCTTAAATTACACATATGAGTGAAAGCGTATGGTATTTGTCTTTCTCTGACTGACTTATTATTTCATGATGTGGAACGAAAGACAGCCATATGTTAGAATTTAAGGTTTTAAATTGAATATTTTTAAATGAATACAACTCAGGTGTAAGGCAAAAGTAACCTTTAAGGCATAACCAACAGGTACCTTGTTCAGTGGTGGCTGAGGGAAAGTTGTGAAATCTGAAGCATACCTTAGAAATCATCTGCTCCAGGCTTTTTATTTTTCAAATGAGAAAACAGGTTTTGAGAGATAACAGGGACTTGGGCCCACCATGGAGAAAGCCTGGACTAGAATCTGATTTAAGACCGGTGTTTTTTTCATAATGCTTTATGTCTCTCTACCTTTCGAGTAGGTTACTACTTGTTTTCCCCTGTTTCCAGTGTATACGAGAAAGTAGAGTTGAATATGCCCATACTTTTCCTGCCTCCTCAGACTTGGCATTTTTGTTGCCATCACTTTTGGTCAACTAAGGCATAATCTGTGTCCAGACATTTTCCTCACTCACATTTTATTCCAAACAGTTTCTGACTGACCTTGTGCTTTCTCTGTAGATAATGTTGGAGCTGGCACGATTATACCTGATACAGGATGACCCTGAGGCCTGCCTGCGGCACTGTGCTCTCCTCCTCCAGAGTGACCAGGACAATGAGGCCGCCACCATGGTTAGTCCCTGAGACTTCAGTGCCGTAAAGGCAGATGTGTTTTATATTCCATGGGGAGGTTTCAAATTTTTCTCATAAAGCTAATACTAGAGAGACCTGGCTTGTGTTGGCTTTTGGAAGAAATGATATTTTTAACATCAGTGGTACATTTTACTGGTAAAGACCAGAGTTTTTTTGTCTTAATAAGAATGGAAACCTCGATCAGGCCTTTACTTGCCCTTGCAGGCCTCATTAATTTTTCTCAATGCCAAAGAGGACACTTGGTCAGAAGAAGTTCCTGTGATAAAGCTGTAGTTGGCTAAAGACTGTTTTAAGTACTTGCCCAGACACGCTGGACCCATTTTAAAGCTTCTGTGGGACTTTTGGAGTTACAGAAGATAGCTCTGTATATCTGTATATCATTCTAAGATGGTGTGTTTCGGAGTTTCGCTTTGCTTTCCCATTTTTCCTGGTTGAGGTGTTTGTTAGCTTTCAGACAGCTACATAGATGACGGTGCTAGAGGTTCATTGAAAGTTATAATTATAACTGAAAAGAAGTATAAAAAGTCTCCCTTTTAAAACACACAATAAAAGCTCAATAGATCTTGCTCATTTTAAATTCCTTTGAAATATTGAGGGTTTAAGAGTGTTTGGGGTTGTTTTTTTTAATCTTCTGTCATTTTAGCCAAGTCCAGGGAGGCATCTTCTCGATGATAACACATAGAGTGTGCAACTCCCTTCAAATTTCTGTTTTTAAAATAACCACTTGAAACATATTTTCTACTAAAAATAAAGTTTTGCGAACAGAGCGATCTGTTTCACATCCTTAATTATCTTCTGTGAGGCTGATATCAGTGCTAATTTGCTGAAGGTATACTTGAATTTTAAATGGCTCCTTTTTCTAATCTTTGCCCTCCTCATGTGTTTCATATGTGTTTGCATAGCCCTGACTCTGTTTGATAGGAAAGATGTGCTTTCTAAAACATATGGCAATATTTTTAGAACCAACTTTTACCTTTATAGATGATGGCAGATCTCATGTTCAGAAAACAGGACTATGAACAAGCAGTGTTTCATTTACAGCAGCTTTTAGAACGCAAACCAGGTAAATATCCATTGATGATGTTTTTTCTAATGCAATCACTTCTTTTTCCTCTTTTTGGCTGTTACGGAAGCCTCGTGGAGCCTGGCTGTCTGCTTGGTCCACACTTGCCCTTGAGCAGCTGGGATAGGTATGAGGAAAATGTTACCCTGTGGACTGGCCTCCCTTTAAATGATGACCACAGGCCTCCGTGGGCCCTCAGATGCGGCCTGGCCATCCTGCTGTATTTCTGTAATGATTCACTCACTCGCCTACTTTTTACGCTTTCTCTTCCCTCCTTAAACCTCCAGTACACTCTGCCCGTTCCTTGTCCTCAGCTAAAAATGTTACCTCCTGTTTGAGTAGGAAAATATGAGCAACTGGAAGAGAATGTCTCCATCCACCTGTCACCAAGTGTGCCTGCTCCCAGCCGTCCTCTTCCCCAGGTCTGCTGTCCCACATGCAGCCAGCGTCTCCTCGTGGGCCGGGCTGCCACCCCCCACCGCCTGGAGTGCTTTCCTCCAGACTTCTGTCTCTCTCCTGCTCCACTGTTGTTTTCCCCGTCCGCACACAAACATGCTGTGGTAGCCCCTTGCTAAATATATTAATAAGTAAAAACTAGTTCTTAACTCTCCTTCCATCAACTGCTCCATTCTTCCATTTCCTTTTCTAGCAAATTGCCTCCCAGCAGTTTCGAAGACGTTTCCAGCTGGGCTGTGTCCCCTCTTCCCGGCTCCCGCAGTGAGGGAAGCTGCTTCTGCGGGGGCGGCCAGCCGTGTCCTGCCTTCATTTCTCAGCTCTCCGCCTGCTCGGCCTTTCCTCACGCTGAGCGCAGCTTCTCCCCTCCCTCATGAAGGACTTTCTCCACTTGTCTGCTGGCGTGCTAGGCTTCCCTGGGTTTTCTTCTTTCTGCTGCCCACCCCTTTGTTTGATCCATTTCCTCTTTATGACCTGTAAATCTCAGAATATTCTAGACCTTGGCTCTTGAACTTTCTCTTTTTTTATACATTCAGCCCGCTGGGTGACTTCATCCAGGCCCGTGGCTTTACAGCCCATGTGTGTGCTGGTGTCTCGCAGATGTGTATCTCCCGTCCTGCCTCACACACACCACCATCTGTTCACGTTCCCATTCCACTGTCCCGGGATCTCCGGCTTAACGTGTGGGTGGAGAACGGTTGATCTTTCCCTTCAAATCTGCTCCTTCTCCATACCTCACCTCAGTAAATAGCATCACCATTTACCCACTTAGTCAGGCCCTAATTCTTACAGTGACACCTGGCTCATCTTTCTCTGTACCACATCCGGCCTGCCAGATGATCCCTGTTTGCTCTACCTTGAAGGTCTCTCTGGAACCCCATCACCTTTTACCCCTTGTGCTGCTGCCACCTGGGGGCTTAGCCATCGTCATCCTCTGTCACATCGATTATGACTGCTCCATTGTCATAGCGCACCCTGGTTTCTGTTCCTTTCCACTAGACAGTTGAGAAATGCTTTCAGCTGAAAGGAATGGGGACTCCCCGCCTCGAAATTCCAGTGGCCTGAATGATTATGGCTTTTTATTTCTCACTTATGTAAAAGAAATTTAAAAGTAGGTTATGCAGGGAGTGGCATGGAGGGTCCACAGTGTCATCAGGACACCTGAGTCCTCTGCCTTTTTTGTCAGTCATCACCAACCTAACTTCCATTACCTTGCAGTCCAGGATGACTGCACCTCTAGCCTCAGTGTTCTGGGGTCCGGATGGGGAAGGAAGGCTGGGGCAGAGGTGGGCTGAAAGGCATACCTCTCTTGTGAACTATCTTTTTTTTTTTCCCTTTAAAAAACTCCTTTCTAGAAGCACCTTCATGGCTCCCAAAGATGGTAGGAAATGTCATCTTTTAGCTGAACACAGTGCCACATTGGATAAAATCAGAATTCTGATAGTGAGGAGGAAAGGGATGGTAGATATTAGGTAGGCAACAGTCCAAGCAGGTTAGTGCCCTGCTCTTCCGCCTTCCTGGGTTCCTCAGACAGCCTGGTGGCAGCAAATTCCTTCTTTCAGGACGTGGTGCCAGCCATGCCGCTTCCTGACAGCGCCCTTCCATGGCCATCCTGCATCAGCAACGCCTTTTACTGCTCTCTCCGTCTTTCTATCTTGTGTTTTGTTTTTGTATCTCACCCTTGTAAAACAAAACAAAACAAAAATGACAAATCCTAGAACATACATGTCAAGTGGCCAGGAAGTTGTTTTCGTTGCTGTGCTTCCAGGTTTTAGAACAGTATCTGGCTGGCTCTGGGCTCAGTGAATTTTGACTAGAAAGAAGAGTGGAAGGAGCAAAGGAATGGGGAAACAGGAAAGGAGGGTAGAAACAGTAATGTGTATTACTTCTGTTTCTACCAAGGAGAGTTTGAAGTCTCAGAGGAGGCCTAGAGCTGTCATTCAGTTCTTGTAAATCCTGATGCCTTCATGGCGGGGTGATGTGGCAGTCAGAGCTGCCTGGTCTGGGCGGCGTGGACAACCGGGCAACTGTCCCTCAAGTAGGGCAACTCAAAGAACCAGATGTCCTCTCCCTGTTGTAGTTACTAATGCTTCTAAAAAGTTTGCATTTGAGAACAACACTTTCTGCTTACAAATAAAGTACCCCTGGCTAGGGTCAAGTTGAAAGCAAAAAAGTACTATCTGTCTTTGTGGTAATATCAACATTTTTCTTTGTATTGTTTTTATTATATTTTTAAGTGTTCTCCTACCTTGGATTGCCTCAGGCCATGCGGTTGTTTCTTGGCCTTGTTGGTCCCAGCTCCTGCTGTGTGTTAATTACGTCAACATCTTACCTCTTCTACTCTGTAGCAGTCCAAAATCCAGGCCAATCCTACCGGCTCGCTTGCCTAAAGTGGATTCTTGCTTTCCTTAAGTCTAAGTTATTTTCCTTGTGCCGTTTCTCTCCTGGGTTCCAGACTCAGTTGTGTCCTTTCCTGCTTCTCTGAACCACCTCTTAAAGAGCTATACGTACTATTTTCATTCTGTCTCAAGCTGTTCACATATTGTAGCACTTCCCTCTGAGAGTAATCCAACCTGATTTCTTTAAAAACCACACCTCTGCCCTTGTAAGTATTTTTAAGGTATTGGTGACACCAGTGTGTTCACATAGGAGATTTAAAGACGCCCTCACCTGCCATGTGTGTTTTGTCTCAGCTGGTAACTCAGCGTCAGCGTTCTTTTCAAATAAATGGTAGTCACATTGGCTTAGTCGATTGCCAACTTTGGACTGTTTATGAACAAATACAAAATAAATTATTTATAAATTTAGTATAAGGATCTTGTACTCCAGAAATAATCAATTATCAAATGACATACATCCACACCTCCAAATCTTTGTGTGTTTCTTTTTCCTTTTGCCAAAGTACACTTTGCCTTCTCTCTTCTTCTCCTTCTCTGTCTTTCCCAACACATAATCCAAACTCTACTTACCCTTTGCCAAAGACCTGTATCTTACTGCCACCACCTTTCTCATAAGATGCCTCATGTGACGCTGAGTAGGGTGACCACCCACTGGCATCTGCCCGAGACTGGAGGATCTCCTGGACAATGTGGGACTTTTTTTTTTTTTTTTTAAGGTTTTATTTATTTGACAGACAGAGATCACAAGTAGGCAGAGAAGCAGGCAGAGAGAGGAAAGAAAGGCTCCCTGCTGAGCAGAGAGCCCAATGCGGGGCTGGATCCCAGGACCCAGGGATCGTGACCTGAGCCGAAGGCAGAGGCTTTAACCCACTGAGCCACCCAGGCGTCCCCAATGTGGGACTTTTAATACTAAAAGAAAGACTCAACAAACTGGGATGAGTTAATCGCCCCAGTTCTGGAAACTTTATGCATGCATTTATTCGTCTTCTCCATGAGACTGCAAACTCCCTGCATTGGCAGGGATCATGTCATGTTCATCTTACATCCCTGCTTGACACGTAGATGGTGCAGAAGAAATGTTTACTGGTTGAATGGATCAATAAATGATTCAAATACCTAGTCATTTAAAAACACATAATGTTGAAAAAATTGTTATTGTCTCTCATATTTTATGTATTCTATGCTTTATTCCCAGTAGGACTCCATTCACAGATCTGTTTTGTCAGACTTACGTGTCTATACTTTGTGCATGAATTATGGGACATCCTTGGCAGCACACGTTATACCTTAAGTTAATGCTGCATTTTAGCTCACCTTAGAAGTGTACTGTCGGGGCGCCTGGGTGGCTCAATGGGTTAAAGCCTCTGCCTTTGGCTCAGGTCATGATCCCAGGGTCCTGGGATCCAGCCCCGCATCGGGCTCTCTGCTCAGTGTGGAGCCTCCTTCCCCCTCTCTCTCTGCCTGCCTCTCTGCCTACTTGTGATCTCTCTCTGTGTGTCAAATGAATAAATAAAATCTTTAAAAAAAAGAAAAAGGAATGTGATATCTAGTTTGATTTAACCTAGCTAGTAGAGAATCCTTCTTATAGAAAGAATGACTCTTCTCTTGACAGGTGACACCACTTCTCTCAAAATCTCCATCCTGGGTTTTCCCTCCCCTGACACTAACTGCTGAACAAGTCACATCAGTTCTGTGTGCTGAAGAGCCTGCTGTCACACGCAGCCTGCCCTGTCCTGGCCCCCGGCTTTCACTGGGGCCGTTCTCCCCTCTCCCCATTCACCTTCCAGCCTCTCGGCTCTGGCTCTGGCTGCTCCACACCTTCATGTTCATAGGACTCTCCTATCACTTTTATAAATCAGAAGCTGTTCCTTGGTTTAAAAATTTAGGATGGCTCTCCAGGGTTGAGTCTAAAATCATGGCATTATTTTGATAATCAGATGGCCCTAAATTATTGGTCCATTTGTATTTCTCAGCTGTCTTCCTCCAGTTTAATATCTAGTAACCTCGGACTTAGCACTCCCTGGGCTCCACTGCTCTGTCTCTGCGCACACCATCTGCCTCTTGGAATGTCTTTGTCTGGCAAGATCCTCCTCTTCGCCTTCAGGCTGCCCACAAGTCTGATTCTGTGCGAAACCTCCTGCCTCCTCTAGGCAAAGTGACGAATTTCGTGCCCTGTAATTCCTTAGCACTTACTCATGCCACATCACATCACACTGTAATCATTTTGAAATCTTCTCACTATCCATCAATAAGTATGGGCTACATTTTTTTAGAATGTAATCCATTTCAGTTTTCAATGGATTCCTTAAGTACAGAAGTTTGCCTTCTGTCAAATTTTGTGGTTAACCAAGAGACAAGTTAATGTAATTTAATCTATCAGTGGTAATTATCATTTAAACTAATAATACATTTCAGTAATATTAGAAGGTGATAGGGCCCCCCAAGGCCTCCCAGGGTTGACTTTAAATAATATTAGCAATGTCATGCATTGCACATATTATCAATAGCATACAAAAAAAACTTCAGCCAGAAATTTTTAACCTTTACATATCTGTCTAATCCAATATAGCTTCTAGATTCTGTGACTTTATTATAGGTAGATATCCCTGGTTCCTATCAAAACTTTTGGAGTTGTAAATATTCCTAATGACCATTGTATTTTTAAAGCTCTTTCATGACTTTATTTTATTTGGTCTCAGTGACATTTTGAGGGTCAAGATTATAATCCTGTTTTTAAGAAAATAAGTAATTCTTGACTCAGAGAATTTTAATAATTTGCTTGAATTTGCATAGCTAAAAGACAAGACCGATATTTGAGTCCTCTTTTTCTGAAGCTACAGTCTTACCATGTTTCTGCTTTTTAGTGATGCCAAAAGGCAGGAAGAACAAAATCTTGAGACCCAAGATTATAGATCAAGGAAGGCAAATGATGATGGGGTCATTATAACCTGGATTATCTTGACATCGTACAATTCAGTAGATAATTATAAAGCCTACAGAGGTTCCTTTTTTTAATATTTGTTATTGTATAACATAACATAAAATACTTAATATAAAATTTACATTTTAGCCATTTTTTAAGTATTCAGTTCAAGGACATTAAATACATTCAGATTATTTTGTAACCTTCACCATTATTTATCTTCAGAACTTCATCATCCCAAACTAAAATTCAGTCCCCATTAAATGCTCCCCTCTCCCCATCCCCTGGCAACCACCATTCTACCTTTTTGTGAATTTGACTACTAGACATACTTTATATAGAATGGAACCATATGGTACTTGTCCTTTTGTGCCTGGCTTATTTCACTTAGCATATTTTCAAGGTTCATCTGTGTTGTAGCATGTGTCAGAATTCCCTTCCTTTTTAAGGCCAAATAATACTCCATTGTGTGCATATATACACCACATTTTTATTTATCCATTCATCTGATAATGAACGTTGGAGTTGTTTCAACTTTCTGGCCGTTGTGAGTGTTGGTGCCACAAACACTGGTACACAAATATTTGCTTGATTCCCCGCTTTTGGTTCTTTTGCCTATATACCCAGAAGTGGATTGCTGGATCATAATGATATTTTCTCTTAGGACATAAAATCAAAGATAAATTGCTTAAAAAGCTTTTGTTTTTGTGTTTTAATTCTAACCCTATAAATAAGATCAGCATAGCTTCTATAATGAGGATTTTTGCAAATCTACTACCATGAGTCCTGTGGTAACTGAAACTTGAGAGCCCAAATTACCTGCAAAGGACAACTATGGAGAAATAAAATGTGAGCCATCAATATAATAGACTGTTATGCGGCCATTTAAGTATGTTTTTGAAGACCATTTATTGGCATTTGGGAGATGTTTACTGTACCAATGTTAGGCCAAAATTAAAACCCCAGATGTGTCTACAACTTTGTACATATGTAAACAAAGAAATGTTGGGTTTTTTTTTTTAAGATTTTATTTATTTATTTGACAGGCAGAGATCACAAGTAGGCAGAGAGGCAGGCAGAGAGAGGAAGAAGCAGGCTCCCCGCGGAGCAGAAAGCCTGATGCGGGGCTCGATCCCAGGACCCTGAGATCATGACCTGAGCCGAAGGCAGAGACTTTAACCCACTGAGCCACCCGGGCGCCCCAGAAATAAGTTTTTAAATATCGATAGGATGGTTTTCAGTCATAAATATATGAGAGGAAATGTACCAAAATATGGTAATCTTTAGCTGGTGGGAATAGGAGTGAGTCATTTTTTTTCCTTCTTTATACTTTTCTTTTTCTGTCTTTTTCCCAAATTTTCTAAAATGTCTGCATTATTTTTACAATCTTAAAAATATTTATTACATTTTTCTCAAAACTTAGTATTTTAATTGTGCAAAAGAACTAAACAGAATTGGGAGAAGTCTTTCTAGGAACCTGCCAGGAAATTATACACCAAAGAACTAAAGTAATTATTTTTTTTAGGAGAAGATAAAATAGGATTAAAGTACTCGGACTGATTTATTACAGTTATATTATGGTAAGCTAGCATCTAGTACATTAGTCACATATGCATATTAGGGAAAGTATGAAGTAAAATTTCCAATTGCCCACCCCAAACATTATAATGAAAAGGTACTCATCCTCTTCCTAGCTGTAGTGAATAAGGAAGTCACAGATAGACTCACCCTGTGCAATCTCATCAACCCTCCTGAATTTTATAGGTAGAGTTTAGATGACCAATGCAGAGACTGTTTCTAGGTTTTGTTCCCAGGAACAGTTGATAATTAAATTACAACAAATGTACATGTTTATAGATTGGCTTGTATTTTATAGATAAGCTTCTCTCATTGTCCAAACCAACCAAACCCTTTCTAATTGCTCATATAGTCTCTTTAGGGATTTATAACCCTTAAGGCATTCCTTTTGATTGTATTTAAATTCTCCTTCATTTGAAGTAAACTATACTTTAATGAAGTAGGATTATAACTGTCAAAACAAGAAATATAAAATACTGTCTATATCTGAAATATTCTTTGTTTCTAGATAATTATATGACATTATCTCGTTTAATTGATTTCTTGAGAAGATGTGGAAAACTTGAGGATGTTCCAAGATTTTTCTTAATGGCTGAAAAACGTAACTCCAGAGCAAAATTGGAGCCAGGATTTCAGTACTGTAAAGGACTCTATCTTTGGTAAATCTATTGGTGAATAAATCCTACTTAATAGTTTTTTTTTTTCTCATTGTGAATGAAGTAGAATAAGCTTTCCTTTGTCTTAAGATAGATCTACATTTTAAAATATATTTTATTTCCCAAAGAGATTATAAATGACTCAACAATTGAAATAAGTGATTCTTTTTTTTTTTTTTTAAACACCTAACAAGGTATACTGGAGAACCAAATGATGCCCTTCGACATTTTAATAAAGCTCGGAAAGACAGTGACTGGGGCCAAAATGCCCTTTATAACATGATAGAAATCTGTCTGAATCCAGATAATGAAACTATTGGGGGCGAAGTATTTGAAAATCTGGATGGAGAACTGGGGTGAGTTATCGTTTGACAAATTATACCTTTTCTGAAAACATTTATTCGGGATAGGCAAAGATACCTTGTAAAAGAGGGCTCAATTCTAGGACAGCGCTAATGAAAGGTCAGATGAAAAAATCATAACTAGAACAGCTATTCTCTGAAACAAGCAGGACATGCTTTTAGGAGGTTTCCGAAATCAGAATAAGCATGTTGCAAAGATGCTCCCCTAGTTACTCTGTTGAGAACAGGATGAATTGTAGAATGTGATTACGTTAGCACAGCTGTCCTCACAATAGTAACCCCTTAGCAAATGGTAGTTCTGTGCCATACCCTGTGCTTCATATTTGGTATGCATTGTCTTATTTTCTCCCTGCAACAACGTTTTGAACTAAGCTCAGAGTTAACCTGTCTAATATAGTAAAGGGGAGGGGCAACATGTGGACTGAGTTCTCTGTGACCGCAAAGCCCCTCCTGGAGCCCCTGTAGTGCACTGTGAGTAATTGCTGTCACTGCTGTCATCCTGTGTTTGTTGCTGTTCCTGGAATTGGGCAAAACATGTCAGGGAGTGTGTAAAGATGTAAATGTATGAGGTATATAAGGAAGTTTCTGCCTTCAGGAGCATCTAATTTACCTGGGAGGCAAGACAGTATCTGAAACCAGTCTCTGACAAAACAGAAATGGGTGAAATGGATATTAAGTGTTACAAGAATTCATAGAAATCCTAGCAGTGCAAAGCAGTCGAGGGGTGGTGAACAGGGGACTGAGAAAAAATTAGAACCAGACAGCTGAGAGGTTTTAATGACAGATTTGAAGCCTTGGATTATAGAGACCATTGAAAGGCATGTTTACGTTTGTGTTAGAAAGGTTAAGGTAATGTACTGTTGTGCAACTGCAGACTGTCTTCCTGGAAATCTCTAGCAAATAGTTGAAAATACAAAACAAGAACAAAACAAGAGGGAGGTCACAGCTGCAGATACAGGTCTGGGAGACAGATGCTCAGAGTAGGTAGTTGGAACCCAGTGAGTGGCCTCTTTGCAAATAGAATGCAGGGACAGAAGTTTGAGAACTGAAGTTTGGGCATGCTGACATTTAAGGGGATTAGAAGGGAAAGGGAGCCAGAAACAGGCAATCATTGTAGTAGGAAGAGACCCAACACTGTAATGTTACAGAAGGCAAAGGAGGGGAACTCTGAAGCAGGTAGCTAACGATGCGTAATGTTCTAGAGAAGATAAAAGCTAAAGCCTAAGGAAAAGACCAATGGCTTTAGTGATTGGGCTTTGAGAATATAGTTTCCTTTTATTAATTGGTTTAAAAAAATAAGATAATTGATATTACATATTCAAATTTTTATTGTTCTTGAAATTTACAACCTTTTCATAGGTATGTAGTTTCTTTTTTTTTTTTTTAAGATGCTATTTATTTGAGAGAACAACAAGCACAAGCAGGGTGGGGGAAGGGGCAGAGGGAGAAGTGGACTCCCTGCTGCATGAGGAGTGGAGGATTTCAGTGGGATCAAGACCTGAGCTGAAGGCAGATGCCTAACCTAACCACCTGAGCCACCCAGGCGCCCCAGATACATAGCTGCTTTTCTGAGAGTCAAATAGAGAGCTAAAAATACTGCAGTGCTTGGTGCATAGTACGTGCTTCAGCAAGTTCAGTCACTTTTTACTCCCTCCTTTCTTTCCTTCCATTTTCTGAGTAGATCTACCACTTGATAATTATATGATTCCACTTATCCTAAATTCTCATTTCATATTAGCAGAAATGAATGCACTTATCCGTGTAGATACTGTCCAATTTTTTTCTTCAGTCTAAAGTGGATAAATGTTTAATAGTGCTTTATTGAAGGTATACCCATTTTGTTTCAATGTAATGCATTATAACTTTGGTTCACTTTGTATCAGAAGAGAATGAGTGACATTCTGCAAAAGGATTACTTCAAATTAGCAACAGAAAAGAAACCTATGTGCCCTAGGGCTCATTCTAATCTCAGGGAATTTTATTTCATGAGTAATAGACCTAAGAGATTTATTTTTAATTGTACACAGTAATTCAACTGAGAAGCAAGAGTCTGTGCAGTTAGCAGTGAGAACAGCAGAAAAACTCCTAAAAGAACTAAAACCTCAGACCGTTCAGGGTCACGTCCAGCTTCGCATCATGGAAAACTATTGCCTGGTCGCTACCAAACAGAAGGCTAACGTTGAGCAAGCCTTGAATACCTTCACCGAAATAGCAACATCTGAGGTCAGTAGATTTCATTTTTCAGCTTTATATTCTCTTTCCTTGACAGTATAGAAATATGTATTTCGGTTAGCTATGTATTTTCTGAAGAATGACCGAATTACAAGTAAAAATTGCCTCTATAGCTTGGCATAATTCCACATAATGTACCTTCATTTCTAGAAGATACTATGTTGTTGCTATTTTGACATGTTGTTGATATGTTTTTTCTATTAGAATGGTAAATTCTAGAGAAAGGCAATTCTTCAAAAGGGCATAAATTAATTCTCAAAGGAATGGCCTTATTGTCTGGAGAATTCCTGTGTTGTTTCACTTAAGTGACTAAGTGAAAATAAACGCCTGGGTGCCTTGATAGCTCTCCTTTTCACTTAGCCAAACTTGAAATGTTTCCAGCTCTAAGGCTACATGGGATCAGTACTGACAGCTTATAATTCAGGCATGGGAATAATGGTGGTGTTTTTTAGCCACACTGAAATAACCCCCTGCAGTAATAATAGTAATAACAATAATAACAATTAGAGGAAAGGCTTTCTTCTTTTTCCAGCTCACTCAGATCCACCTTCTCACTCTCTGGGCACTCAGTGTTTCCTTCCCTCACAAGATGCTGTATTTCTTCAGTTGCTTGGTATTAAGGAAAGGACTCTAGATGCCCACTCCGTGAGCAGTGGGTGACAGCTAGTTCTAAGCGTACTCTCTGGATTTCGTGTTCTTCCACTCAGCAGTGTTGTACGCCCCTGAAAACTCAGAGTGTGTGTCTCTCAGAGGGTTTGCAGAACTTGGCTGTGTTTCCTTGTGGTTCAGTGGTCACGGCGGTAGCATTAAGCTACTGAAAACTCCCTGCAGGGCCCCCTCCTGCTGCCTCCTAGGACCCGGGAAAGCTTTGGGGGACCTGCAGCTCCTGTTGCCGTTTGGGAACACGTATCCTGGATGGCGTTTTATGACCACTGTAAGCCACGTTGGAAGTAAACAGTAGGGTAGCTCCTGCAGCAGCGACATCCTAGGGCAGGGCTTTCTGTTGCCCTGAAGCAATGCTCTCAGGGGGTGGCCACAGGCATGATAGTGGCTGGCAAACTGAGACCTGAAGTAGGAGAGAGAGTTTAAAGTGCGAGGTTTGAGAGAATACCAAAAGCCCTGAGTAACGTTGCGGCTGTTTCCTAGAAACACCATTTTTTTGTGTTGGTGAGACTGCATTATTTTTACCAGTCGTACATATGTGATTAGTAATACGCTCTCCTCAAGTCTACTGACCGCACCAGCCAAAGACTGATGCATGAACTGAAGTTTCAGAAACCGCGAGTTTTATCTTGCATTTTTTTCCCTTTTAACTCATAAGCTGAATGTATTAAATATAATGAATATTCATTAAGCAGCCAGTGGATGCTAAGGACAGTGGGAATTGCGAAGATAAACCAAGATAGTCTCTTCTGTCAAGTTTATCACAGTCCAGGGAAGATGAAGCAAAGCATACTGACTGCGTACAAACCCAAATCTATTACATTCTGTTCTAGAGTTGCAGGTAAAAGTGCTGTAGGAAATAAAATAATGAAAATTATTTTCATCAAGCTCTAATATTAGGAGAGCGGGGAAGGCCTTTTTGTGGAGAAGTTTTGATTTAAGAAGAACCACGATAAATTGCATTTTCACAGGCAGAGGCAGAGAAGATACATTCTGGAGGCAGGGGGAAATATGAACAAAGACAAGGAGGCAGGGAAGCATCCAGTATATTCACGACACTGTGTGCTGTTCAGACTGAAAAGAGTTACATGACAGGAAGTCAGGGGAGGAAGCAGTACAAGATTAGTTAAACCCATGCAAAGTGTTTCCACCTGCTTTCATCCTGTCACCTTGAACCAGAAGGGTGCGTTGTATAACATGGCTGTATTGTCCTCAGTGGTCTAAACTTGTTGCAGCTCAGAGTGACTGAGAAAGACAGAAAAAAGCCAGCTGAATATCTTAGGATATCTGCACCAAAAAGACATGTGGGTCTAAGGCAGGGCTTGGAACTCAGGTTTGTACTTTTGAAACTATTCTTGAGTTCATTCACTAGTGATCGAGCTGTGAGGAACTAATTAATTCTAATCAAACTCAATGTGTGTGATTTAAAATCAGAGAGCTTATTTTAAAATGTATAGTGTAGGATATTTTTAGCATGTCACTAGATCTGGACATTTTTACAGGTCCCCTCTTGGCTTGGAATGTCCTAGGACCTGGCCAACAAATTCTTTCCTCTCTACAAGAGGAGGCAAGGGTCGGGGGTGCCCAATAATTGATGGTCTATCCCTCATGTCTCCAAAACCTACTACCAGTTGGCTGGATTTGGCACTCAAACTTTTTTGCCATTCCTTAATTAGGAGGACAGATTACGTATTGGAAGTTTGTTGGTAGGCATAGAATTACAACCAAAGAAGTTTTATGCTCTGAAAAATTATTTTCTTCAAGCTCTAAGGAATTGTCCTCCTCAATTCCAGGGCTATTTCTCACTTCCAGCCACGGTCAGTGTTGGACAATGAACAAATCACTCTGTTCTCCTTTTGCAGTGTTTCTTACTGGTTACCCAAACTTGCTATCTTACAGTGCACCTTTACTATAGTCTCGGTATTATAATTTCTGTATCACAGTTGCTCATCCTTTATTTGTATCTTAACCTGAAACCTTTCTCCTTATAAAAACATCATAATCCCTCTGCTGAAATGTAAAAAGCCACCCTTGCTTTGTCAGGGTTATACACATATTGCTCAGGTAAGTTGGTTTCCTGGATAGATCACCAGTAGCTTCCACTTTATACCAATTCTTATTAGTTTGTTGGTTTCACAAAGTGACATTTTCTGACATGGAACTCTCTCTAAAAGAACATTGTGTTTTACAGACACTATCAAGAAGCTGCAGACTCTAGGTCTAAAAGAGTATTTTAAGGCGTGAGTTTATTTCATATAATTTCAAAGTGACTAATTAATTGTATGCCTTGTTTATAACATTCCATTGGTTTACATTGTTTATAACATTCCATTCCTTTACTGGGTGAAAAGGCTTTTGAAGAATACAAGAAGAAAGGGAAAAGGAGCAGTAGAAGTCAGTATTGATAAGAAGTCAGTATAGATAAGTCAGCAGAAGTTCTTGTAGGTCAGGAATGTCATTAGCAGGTATATCAATGTCCTTCTTGTTTTAAAGTGAAAGAACTAAGGAGCCAAAATGCTGAATCTGAAACGCAAATGTTCAGTTAGGATTATATTGAAATAGAATTTTGGGTTTTTTGTTTCTGTATAAAACCAGTAAATAGCTAGTCAGTCCCATTAAAGATCAAGTTGCCCTAATTGTCTGAATCGTGTGGTTATGGCATCTACGTATTTATTGGATTATCTTTGGCCACGTGGTCAGCTTGAGGTTACTTGGTGTATTAACGTATGACCATAGCACAGTTATCTATGCGGAGCCAGATACGGAGTCCACAGGCCAACGTTCATATCGCGGAGCCCTTGCTACTTGCTGTGTTTCCTTTTAAACGTAGGACATCGTGGTTTGTGGATCGGGGGTCTGAAGTTTTGTGTTCTTACAGAAGGATCATATTCCAGCACTTCTGGGAATGGCAACAGCTTATATGATCTTGAAACAGACTCCACGAGCCAGAAACCAGCTGAAGCGGATTGCGAAAATGAACTGGAATCCTATTGATGCTGAGGACTTTGAGAAGAGTTGGCTGCTGCTTGCTGATATTTATATTCAGTCAGCAAAATACGACATGGCGGAAGAGCTGCTCAAACGGTGCTTGCGCCATAATAGGGTAGGTGGCCGCGGAGGGAAAAATAACTGTTGACCTTTGGAGTCATAGGTCGTTAGAGGGGGGACCAAATGATGGTCCATTTCTAAGAGTTCTTGTGTGTTTTTTGAAAATTGAATGTTTATTCTTACCACAATCGGGAAGTAAACATCAAAAGAAGAAAGAAGCCATTTGCTCTTGAAAATAGAGAGAGAGATTTATGCCTTTTCAGGTTCCAGCTGTGGTATGCCCCACTTACGGAAAGTGTTTATGGAATGTCAAGCATTTGCCTGTGATTATCCAGCGCATCCCAGATCTAATGAAAATTGCAGAAGAACGTTAATTGCGGACGTCTGTCCCTCCTATTAAGAAATACTCTAGATGAATTTACTGCAGCTGCGTGTTGTTTTCACATTATTAGAATCCACTATGCATAATATATTTTGTGGGTAAAAGTCTTTTTGGCATTTAATTTGTTTATTAAAAAGTCCTTATCTTTAGGTATGAAATTGAAAGTCTTCAAGTCTGTAGAAATCCAAGGCCTTTTAGTAACAGTGCATTTTGGTGTTTAGTCACAAAAAGAGGTCTTAGGGCATCATTTTTTAAGTTAAGAATTTGTTAGTATTGTTGAGAAATACTTGTACTCAACTTAGAAACTTGAGGATATTTATCTTTACAGATTCATAGCAGTTACTTCAAAATTTTAATCATAGTAAATCTTTTATTCTCAGCAAATTAAAGTACAAAGCAGATCTTTTGTTTTTTAAAGAGTTATGATCACCTAATCCTATTAAGTTACTTTCTTAGGGATTTTAAAAACCACAAAATAGCAAGCCATTTATCAATTTATAGTCGATACATCTAATTTTAAGTAAAATTGTCCTTGAAAAACAGATTCTTATGAATAGGTTTTGAAAAATCTAAACTTCATGCAAGGAAAACAAAACAAAAATAAACTGTTGGGATTACACCAAAATAAAAAGCTCATGCACAGAGAAGGAAACCATCAACAAAACAAAAAGGCAACTTATACATGGGAGAAGATATTTTCAATGATATATTTGATAAGAGGTTACTATCCAAAGGCATAGAGAAATTGTACAACTCAACACCAAAAAACCCCACAAATAATCCAATTCAAAAATGGGCAGAGGAGTTCAATAGACATTTTTCTAAGGAAGACCTACAGGTGGTCAGTAGACATGATGCTCAACGTTACTAACCATCAGGGAAATGCAAATCAAAACCACAATGAATATTACTTTATACTTGTCACAATGGCTAGAATCAAAAATAACAAGTATTGGCAAGTATGTAGAGATGAGGAAACTTGTGCACTGTTTGTGGGAATGTGTATTGAAGCAATAACTATGGAAAACAGTATGGACATTCCCCCCAAAATTAAAAGTAGAAATACCATGTGATTCAATAATTCCACTACTGGGTATTTACCCAAAGAAAATGAAAGTACTAATTCAAAAAGACATATGCATTCCCATGTTTATTGCAGCATTATTTACGATAGCTGAGATATAGAAGCAGCCCAAATGAAGGGCACCTGGGTGACTGAGTCAGTTAACCATCCAACTCTTGATTTTGCATCGGTCATGATCTTAGGGTCATGAGATCAAGCCCCATGTCAGGTTCCATGTTTAGCAGGGAGTTTGCTTCTCTCTATCTCTCTCTGCCCCCCTCCCCCTCCTTCTAAACTCTCTGTCCCTCCCCTACTCATGTTCTCTCCCACCCCCGTCTCTTTCGTGCTCTCAAATAAATCTTCAGAAAAAAAAAAAGAAGTGACCCAAGTGTACATCAATAGATGAATGAGTAAAGAAGATATGGCACATATATATACAATGGCATATTATTCAGCCATAAAACAGAATGAGTCCTTGCCATTTGTGACAACATGGATGAACCTAGAGTCTATTAAGTTAAGTGAAATAAGTCAGACAGAGAAAGACACCATATGATTCCACTTATATGTGGAATCTAAACAAATGAAAAAAAAAAAAAAACCAGACTCATAAACTCAGAGAACAAACTAATGGTTGCCAGAGGGCTCGGGAGTAGGATGGGCAAAATGGGTGAAGAGAAATGGGAGATACAGACTTCGAGTTACGGGGTGAGTAAGTCTTGGGGATGAAAGGTACAGCGTTGGGAATATGTGATACTGTAAGAGCATTGTATGGTGACAGATGGGAGCTACATTTGTGATGAGCATAACACAAGGTATAGACTTGTTAAATCACTCTGTTGTACACCTAAAATTAATGTAACATTGTGGGTCAACTATACTTCCATGAAAATAAGGAAAAAGGAAAATGTAAGCTGCCAGACGGCTGACCCTTACATGCCTACTCTAGGATTAAGCGAGATTACGTGGGAATTAAGGTTTCCGTGCAGACAGAATTTCAGTTCGCCAGAACACTGACAGCGTATATTGCGCGGTTGAACACAATGGCTACTTGAGAGACGCCAGTTTGGCTGATCAGACATGTCAATATTGGAAGCATGAGATTCAGGAACTAGAGCTTAGAAACCTTGAATTGTATAATTAAAAAATGGAGATCATCCAGATCTGGGATAGAAATGTACAAGATGATACCAGACCATCTTGTCATACCAGATGGCAAGGAAGCTATCGGAGATGATTAGAGTCACGTCAAGGACTCAGGAGCCAACTTGAAGACACTCACACTAGCCCAAGTTGGAACATGTTAACTCTCAGTAAGAATAGTAACCACAGTGGATTGAAACACACAGAATAAGTTTAAACCCACAAGTTTACAAAGGTCCAAAAAAGAACAAAAAAATAAAAAACCTAATTGTTTACCACTGAAATGTGCTGGTGAACTGTTATTTCTAAAGCCAGCAAATAAAGGGAAGGCATTAAGCACTTACCCTGCCTTTTCTGTGTAAACTATACTCCTGGGTAACAATACAGCATAAAAGGAGACATTTCTCATGATAGATGTTTTCCAGCTAATAAATGAAGAGAGAGTGGTAGACTATCACTATTTTCCATCCCTGATAAATTAGTGTATGGATATAACATCAAAAAAAGAGATCCTAATATGTGCCTCCTTGGGGAAGAACGCAACTCAAACCCTCACTTAGGGTCCAGAATTTAAAAGGGCCCTTTAAGTGTCAGGAATGATCTTTGGCTGCTGGTGCTACTCAAACTACATCCTCTAAACTGGGTGCCTTATAAACAGCAGAAATGGATTTCTCCCACTTCTAAGGCTGGAGGTCTGAGATCAGGGTGCAGCCTGGTTCAGTTCTGGTGAGGGCTCTCTTGTGGGTTGCAGACCACCAGCTTTTTGTTCTATGCTCACATGGTGGAAGGAGAGGGCGAGAGAACTGGCTGGGGCCTTTTTTTTTTTTTTTTTTTTTTATCTGTTAGCATTCATCGAATTTTTTTTTTTTTATTTCTTTTCAGTGTAACAGAATTCATTGTTTATGCACCACACCCAGTGCTCCATGCAATATGTGCCCTCCATAATACCCACCACCTGGCTCCCCCAACCTCCCACCCCCCCACACCTTCAAAACCTTCAGATTGTTTTTCAGAGTTCATAGTCTCTCATGGTTCATCTCCCCTTCCAATTTCCCTCAACTCCCTTCTCCTCTCCAACTCCCCATGTCCTCCATGTTATTTGTTATGCTCCACAAATAAGTGAAACCATATGATAATTGACTCTCTCTGCTTAACTTATTTCACTCAGCATAATCTCTTCCAGTCCTGTCCATGTTGCTACAAAAGTTGGGTATTCATCCTTTTTGTTGGAGGCATAATACTCCATAGTGTATATGGACCACATCTTCCTTATCCATTCTTCTGTTGAAGGGCATCTTGGTTCTTTCCACAGTTTGGCGACTGTGGCCATTGCTGCTATAAACATTGGGGTACAGATGGCCCTTCTTTTCACTACATCTGTATCTTTGGGGTAAATACCCAGTAGTGCAATTGCAGGGTCATAGGGAAGCTCTATTTTTAATTTCTTAAGGAATCTCCACACTGTTCTCCAAAGTGGCTGCACCAACTTGCATTCCCACCAACAGTGTTAAGAGGGTTCCCCTTTCTCCACATCCTCTCCAACACACATTGTTTCCTGTCTTGCTAATTTTGTGGGGCCTCTTTTATAAGGACACCAGTCCCTCTCATGAGAGCTCCATCCTCGTGACCTAGTTTTCTCACAAAGATTCCATCTCCTAGTACCATCACACTGGAGCTGAAGGTTTCAGTGTAGGAGTTTTTTAAATATCCAGTCCACTATAGATAAATAATCATTTTATCAAGATTATTGTAGATTATTATAAATTACAACAAAAGATTATTATGATAAATAATGCAATATTTTTTAAACCAAAATATCAAACGTTACCTAAATAGCATCTGACAGTGCTGTGCTGAGCGGTATTGAAGCCTGAAACAAAAGGGAAAATGTATGCCTCCATATCTATGTTTTTATGTATTTTTCAGCAGGTTATGATTTTAATGAAAATATTATTGACATATTTACTCCCATTAAAGTCAGAAAAATAAAATAACAAGTTTTGTTTGGTTATAAAGAAATACTCAAAATGTGAGTGTCAATATTGCCATTTTTCAATTTGATTTATAAAAATGTTTGGGGAAAAAATTAGCGATTAAAAGAAATCACAGAAACATGCATACAGAGTTGTGCATTTTTCCTTTTGCCTCAGGCTTCAGTGTGGCCCAGCAGGGCGCTGACCTATGCAGTCCTTTCACCTCTCTCCCCAAAGATCGAAATCAAATTTAAACCTCTAGATCTAATGACAACTTCCAGATATCGGTGACATAGGAATACATCACATAAGCACCACGAGGATGTACGCAACCGAACCTGGGCTGTGACAAACTCGAGGGTAAAAATTCTTGTTTGCCACATTTAACTGCAAAGAAAGAGACAGGGAGAGAGAGGGGTGGAAGGGAAACCTATAAATCAAATAAAGTTGAAAGACATTTCAGCCAGTCACAACGTGTGGGCCTTGTTGGGCTCATCATCCTAACAAACTAAAAACAAAACAAAATTATATTGAGACCATTTGAAATTTGAGTAATGACTGGATATTTAGTAATATCATGGAGTTGTTACATTTTAGGTATGATAAACTGTGGTTCTGTTTAAAGGAAATCCTTATATTTAAAGGAAGATCCTAAAATATTGATGAATGAGATGCTACAGTATCTGAGGATATTTTATTCGCTAATACAGAAGGACAAGTATGGGGGGTAGAGGTTAAAACAGTATTAGTCATGATTTAATTGTTGAATATAGGTTCCTAGTGCTCATTACACTGTTAATTTTAACTTGAAATTATTTATAATTAAAAACTGTATATATATATATATGTGTAAAATACACATTCCCTTGCTCTCCCTTAAAAATCCTGACTCAGGGGGCAGTGGGAGTTGGGCTTGATCAGAATCTTGTATTAAGTCCCATAGATGGTTTGATTGCATAACCAAGGTGATGGACACTGGGGAGGGTATGTACTATGGTAGTGCTGTGAATTGTGTAAGACTGATGAATCACAGACCTGTACCCTGAAACAAATAATACATTATATGTTAATTAAAAAAAAAAAGAAAAACATTTTTTTATGTGCCAATTAAATGAGTTAATGTGGTCGGCCTCTACAGTCCTTAAGCACCCTGTAAAATCAGTTTTAATCTATTAATACATCTTCCATTTTCCTTCAGTCTTGCTGCAAAGCTTATGAATATATGGGGTACATTATGGAAAAGGAGCAAGCATATACAGATGCAGCCTTAAACTATGAGATGGCGTGGAAGCATGGCAATCAGACAAATCCAGCAGTCGGTGAGTTTAACAAACTAGATATGAGGTTTTTACTGGAAACTTGGGTTCTATTTGTAAATCTTCATTTAAATGCATCTGATTTCTTTTTTTTAATTTTTAATTTTTTAAATTTTTCAGTGTACCCGATTTCATTGTTTATGCACCACACCCAGTGCTCCATGCAATACGTACCCTCCATAATACCCACCACCAGGCTCACCTACCTTCCCAAGCCCCGCCCCTTCAAAACCCTCAGATTGTTTTTCAGAGTCCATAGTCTCTCATGGTTCATCTCCCCCTCCAATTTCCGTCAACTCCCTTTTAACAATAAAAGAAACATTAAGAGCCAACTTCCTTATCAGCCCTTCTGAAAAATAAATTTTCTATTCATAATAGATTATTAACTTAATAGTTATTAAGTATAATTTCCTGAGATTCAAACTGGTCCTCAGTCACCTTAAAGGGCATCTAATCTAATTCTGCCCCTTTCTCTCCCTTAACCTTCTGCCATTTCCAAATGGTAATGCTGCAGGGGAAAAGTGTTCCCATGTCAGGTCAGTTAGGAAGACATTTAATAAATCAAGGTCCGCAGGTTTCTTTGCTGCAGGACTTCTCTGTGCCTTCATACAGTAATGTATATTGTAATGGATATCACAGACAGAACATGTTTCCCATGATAGTATAACCATGGACATTTTTTTTTTCCCTGAGCACCTAGAAACATCAGTTTGTTCCAGTGATAGACTCAACGAATGTGGTCTCCAACATCCCTACCAGATAGACAGCATCTGGAATATACTGAGTGACTAGCCTCCCCCCACATTGTGAGGGAGCCCATCCCTATATTTTCCCTTTCTTTGTACTGAGCTGAAATATGCTGCATTGAAACCTGCCAGGTCTCCTCTCTGCAGCAACCCACAGAGTCCTTCCCTTTCTACACGTGTGGCACTCTAATTCAGCTTTCTGTCCTGTTTCTTTGAACGCGTTTCTTCAAACTATCTCAGTTACTCGCCCATTCTTCCTGAGACTTGCTTCCAAATCTTTCACCCTCCTTGTTGCTGGAAACTCTAAAATAGTGCTTCCCAATCTGTGCTTTGGAATACTTGGTGAGATATTAATAGTTATTTCTTTACAAAAAGGAAAAAGTGAGAAGAGAGAGTTGAGTATGAGGAGATTAGATTTCATGGCCAAATGAGTTTGGAAAAGGCTGTTCTACTGGTCTCTGCCCCTCCTGACCTGTTTGTGCCAGAAATGAATAAGTTCTTAAGAATAATTTAAGATCTAATTATACGTATAATCAAGCTGTTTTTTTATTAGGCATTTCCGTAGTTGTTAACTCAGCCTTAAGGTATCATTCGTCTTTTAGCAGCCACGTCATGGTGTGGACTTAGATTTAATTTGCAATCGACTAGGTCATGTTTACATTAACTACTGTTAGCTCAGGACTTCCCCCGCCGTGTATTTTCTGGAGTCTGATTTTACTAGACTTGTGTAGGGCACAGGAACTAATACAGTACCATTTGTTGATGGTAGTTTTCCTTCTCAAGTATCATGAATCCTATAGAATCAGGTCAGCTTATAAAATGAAAATTCCTTGAGGCGCCTGGGTGGCTCAGTGGGTTGAAGTCTCTGCCTTCAGCTCAGGTCATGATCCCAGCATCCTGGGATCAAGCCCCACATCGGGCTCTCTGCTCAGCGGGGAGCCTGCTTCTCCCTCTCTCTCTGCCTGCCTCTCTGCCTACTTGTGATCTCTGTCAGATAAATAAGTAAAATCTTTAAAAAAAAAAAAAAAAGAAAATTTCTTAAATGCCTTTAAAGTATATATAATTTTGAAACTTCATTCCATAGAAGGTATACATACATTTAGAAGTTAAATTACTTAAACATTCTATTCCTGGAAGACTTCTCAACAAATACAGAGATTGTAGCTCATTAGTTCTTCCATTGTGACATCTGTGTATTTTATAGATGGTTGTGTCAATTTCCCCGAATTCTCATTGGTAAGTTTTCTCTGAGGCTGTCTGTGTATTCTTTAGCTTCTTCCTTAAGATGGTCATTGCATCTAATATCTGCAGTTGCCTGGCCAAGTTAACAGTGCATTTCACTTTTTCAGTTGTCAGGAAACCCTTCAAATCATGGTCATGTTCTTTCCGTAAGATTCAGGCTTGAGTTGCTGTAACTGTGAGAAGCACCAGGAACGGAGAGCCAGGAAGAAAACACCTCCGAGTCTGCCCCTCTGCGCCCATTCTCGGGACATGTGACACCCATTAGGTTGTTCACAGGGTTCGTGCTCCTCTTCCCTCCTCTGCTATCTTTCTCTCCTGATTACATAGTGTTGAATTTTTATAAACTTGACAGGTATAATGTAGCTGCAGTACACATTTTCTTTACCATTTCTGGCCCTTTATTTCCTCTCTCAGATTTTTTGGACAAGATGATCTATCGGGTTTCGTCCAACATTAAAACTTTGTGCTTCCAATTTAGTATCGACTAAATTGCTAATATATGTGTGGCACTCTAAAACTTTTAAAAGCATTTCACAAGTATTTCACTAGATCTTAAAATCGCAGTAAGAGTTGGATTGGGGGTCCGATGAGGAAACTTGAAATTGACAGCTCACCTGACTTTCTGAGGTCTCCAGGCTAGTCAGGAAGCCGGAAACCAAAACCAAAATCCAGGTTTTTTGGCTCTAGTTTCTGTGTGATGTATGATTGGTGTGACATAACATCTTAAATTGTTTTCCTTTTTAAATGTCACCAATTCTATTTTTAGCCAGTTTTACAATTCCTTTGTTATGATACCAAGTTTAACTCTTTGAAACTTACTGTTTTCATCTTTGACAGTTTTATAGGCATGTATGTTTATGTGTATTTATATCAAATATTATGAATTTTAGATAATTCCTCTTTATTTCATTTTACTACCCTATGATTACATTAGCTGGTAATTCTTTTCAAATATTTGTTTGAAATTAAAAAAAAAATGCTTTGGTACTTTTATTAGGGCTCAAGAGCAGCATTCAAATTTCCCTAATTTATATTTGTAAGAGGTAACGTGAAGTGCTGAATTTATGAATTATATATTATTTTACATGGTGATATATCATATTGCATTTGTGGAGTACAATGCCACTGTTAATTTCTTATCTCCTACTATTGGCTAACTCTCATGGCGTTCTTATAGAAAAACAGCAATCCTTTAAGAATATCTTAAAACCTTATTTTAAATATCAGTATTTGAAACATGACATTTCAATATAGTACTTGTGATAATTGTTACGAATGGTTGATGTGGGATGTCTGACGACTGCTCTCCCCTCTTCTGGCTGGCTCTCCTAACTGCTCTGCCCTGTCATGTTGTACTCTGGGTCTTTCCAATTCCTGTGGCTCCCACCACTGCCTTTTATCTGAGCAGTTTCTTCTGCCATAAAGTGTCCCTGCATTCGTTGGCTTGGCCCAGTTCAAGCCTCTTCCTTCAGATTGCAAGCATTGCCTGATACCCGCCCCCTCCCCAACCACATTTCTTTTTCGAAATGTCTTGGCCCCTGTCTTTCTTGCATACCATTTATCTCACTTTTGAAAGTGTAATTTACTCATGCAATTATTTAAATAACCTCCTTTATTTCCTAATAGAGTATAAACCCCCTGCCTGCAGGAACAGTGTGCCTCACATGTTAAGAGCTAAATCAATCCATGCTGTATAAATGGATAGCTGTGGTATCCTTCACTGTCCAGCGATGAGTCTGTACTATAATCGGAAATAAATGGGACAGTGTTAATAAGTTACAAAAGCTACTCTCGCAGGATGGCAGTCTTCTCACCCACCAGGATATTCACTGCAGTCATTTTTCCGGCCCCATTTTCCTTTGTGCCTGTTCTACCTTCATGTGGCTCCACCTTCCATCAGCCCCTCATTTCCCTCTCCTAGTGTGTTCACCAGCCTTTGTTTAGGCTTCTCCAGTGAGTAAGCAAACAAAGGAGGTGGCAAAAAAGGTAGTGCTAGTGGTGTGCTCTGTACATAGTACTGATCATTATGGGTTTTCTTGTCTTTTTTTTTTTTTTTTGTCTTAACAGGATACAAACTGGCATTTAATTACTTAAAAGCAAAAAGATATGTGGATGCCATTGACGTGTGTCACCAGGTAACACTGCAGATTAGATTTCTTTAAATTTTTCGGCTGCTGAATGTCCTACTTTTAGTTCATCTCAAGATGTACATGAACAAAGGTAGAGGATGTTGTGTTTTGGTTAACGACTCATCGAATACATCTAGAAGAGATTACCACCTTTCCAGTTTAGAAAATGACAAAGTTGGGGCGCCTGGGTGGCTTAGTGGGTTAAGCCTCTGCCTTCGCCTCAGGTCATGGTCCCAGGGTCCTGGGATCGAGCCCCACATCGGGCTCTCTGCTCAGCAGGGAGCCTGCTTCCCCCTCTCCCTCTGCCTGCCAGTCTGCCTACTTGTGATCTCTCTCTCTCTCTGTCAAATAAATAAAATAAAAAATCTTTAAAAAAAAAAAAAAAAGAAAATGACAAAGTGTACTTAAATCAAACATGTTTTTAATTGGGGTTCCAGTAATAAAATGTTTCTCTCACGTTAAAAACAGAAGGAGAAGCATGTGAAGGGAAACTACTGATTCTTCAGGCCACTGTTCTGAATGAAGTTCTTGTGAATATGTCCAAGTCTGGTTGGTAGAGAATTCAGATTTATAAATTAGAGATAGGAAGTATTTCTGTTATTTAGGAGTCATTTGGTTACATTTCTGTAAAATCCCTAACTACATGATCCCTTACTAAAGTGACAAATATTTAAGTTGCACTTCTAGAATTTGTTTTTTTATATACATTGTCTTATTGATATATAAGGCATTGCCCCATTGTTCCAGATAGTGCATTATATTGAATATTGTTAGGAGCTCCAAGAAAAGCTCTAAGAAGAGAATTAAGTAATGTCTCCTTTCCCAGAGTGCTGTATCAGCATCATTATAGTGAATACTTGGCTTCGGTGATTGCTATTGATTACTGAAGCTCTCTGTGGGGCAGTATTTCACATTAAGGTTAAGGTTTTGCATTAACGTAATGTTATAGATTAGAATCATTCGTGGAATTCTTTTTAAAATGTCTATCTCCCCACTCCTAGACTCAGTAGACCTAGAAATTTGTATGTTTCCAAAATCCCTCCAGGTAAATCTGATGTGTACTCCTGGTGAAAAATAACTCTGTAAGGGTTCTTTCAAGTATCATATGACTAGCTAATTTTCTAAATATTTAAAATCATTGATGCATACTTGTTTTTTGCAACTGATAATTAAGGAAGTAATTATATTTGTTGTATTTCTCACATGTATTTGGATTCTATTGTTGTCATCTAATTACTGTTTACTATGAGTTATGTCACATTTCAGATGTCACCTTTAAGAAATGTTTATATTTGTAATCTTAATACAATGAAATCTCAACTGTAATGCTCATTTCCAGTAAGTTTTATAGCTCTCCAGTTTTCAGTAATCAATTACAAGTTCTCATGCTTTTGTTTTTTGTTTTTGTTTCTGTTTTTGCAGGTTCTTGAAGCACATCCAACTTATCCAAAAATCAGGAAGGATATACTTGATAAGGCCCGTACATCTTTGAGGCCTTGAAAAGTATTTTAATTTCTTTGGTTGGTTATGCAGGAAATGAAAGGAATCAGTTCTTATAGTCCAGAATAGATTTGAGCTAAAACTTTGTAACAGAAGCATACTTTTCTTTCTCCAGCAGAGGCTGCTATTGTATATAGAGAGAAATGCTAAGTCAAATGGATGGGTTTCCGATGGAGAAAGGCAATGGGAGCTGGTTTATTTGATTGATTCTCTTGCTTCGGAACAGATTTGGTGTCTCAGTGGTAAAGATTATAACCCATTTCTATAAAGAATCTTTTGTTAAATATGAGGTAATTAAATATCCAATATCTTTTCTAAAGAATATTAAGTTGTTCATTTCAGGAAATCTATTTAAAATGCTGTTATTCTTTGTTAAATTTTTTTTGTAACATTCTCTGTTGTTTCAAAGGATTGAGAAAATTTTCTTGTAAATAATTTATGAAAAGAAAAAGTATATTTTAATAAAAAGTTTATAAATTTATGGTTTGTATTGTTCTTGGAACTCAAAAGACATGGTAAGTTTTGCAAATACAGGGTAAGCCCCCTAAACAATTTGCACTGTTAATGAGTACTTGGAATATGTGACATTCCTAGAAAAATCTTTTTGGGGAAAAATGTAAAGAATGTGAGCTTCCATTCCCTTTGTTGAACTCATTCTTTCTGCTTTCAGTGCCAGTGTTATCTTAAGAAATAATCTGGATATAAAATCCGTTAAAATAGGTAAACTCTTGTAGCAATAATTCGCCTTAGCCTGAAGACTAG
Organism: Lontra canadensis; assembly: GCF_010015895.1. NCBI lineage: Eukaryota > Metazoa > Chordata > Mammalia > Carnivora > Mustelidae > Lontra > Lontra canadensis. Next base: position 3,943,024 of record NW_022631063.1, on the reverse strand, counting down.
TTATCTTGATGTCACTTCAGATACTGTAATATCTGCCAGGGAATGGTGACAGAATAGTTCTGGTCAGCAGGGACTCCCCAGGCATACCCTGTGAAAGCAGCCACCTCCCTTACTGTGCCTACCACCCTCTCGCTTAGCGGTTCTCAGCCTTTTGGGTTAAAATTAACCTAACCTTAATAAACTCAAATTTTAGCATTATTTCTGACTTGTTATATACATCTTTTTCTGTTGTCTTTAAAAGTACCATAAACAGGGTCTACTGTTTCATTTACATTTCCAATAAATAGAGTATTTTTAAGTTGCCTGTTGCTTTTAAGTGTCCTATGTTTATTTTTTTTGAGCTATATTCTCTTGTTTTTGACTACTTCTGCAGTTTTCCAAAGTCCTTTTAATTCCCTTTGTACATCATAAAATTCTAATCATTCTTCTTTTTCCCCTACCTTATTTATAGCATTTCATGAAAATATTTAAGAGCATTTATGAAGCATTTCATATCTGTTAGAACACTTTCACATGTCTTATTATAGTTGATCACCAGGACCCTAGAATATAGGTATCATTATCCCTGTTTATAATTCTGGAACTGCAGCAGGTTAGCTCTTTCTTTGCAATTCAGCCTGAATGGATATTGTGAAGGATCTTGTATAAGAGTGCCTTGAGTAGTTCCAGTGAATTTGCATCATGGAATGCTAGAGTCCTGGCAACTGGATAGAGAAAGTAGGACATCTCGGCTTCCAGCAAGACACTTCCCAAATCAGTCTTCCTATCTGTAAAATGGGGAGTTTGTTTTGTTTCTTTAGCAACCACTGTTTTGCAGCTGCCATTTGTGAGGTACTATTCTAGGAAATTTACTTGCATTATGTCTTTTAATTCACACTCAACACTCCAGAGAAATAATACTCTTATTTTTCAGATGAGGTGGATGGAATTTCAACTACATGATTTGCCCAAGGTCACTGAGAAAGTGTCAGAATCTGGATGCCATATTGACCCAGACACCTTCAAAGCTCATGTCCTGTTTCCTATATTAAGACATTTTGCATCAGTAAGAGAGATTGTGTTTATAAGAAAAAATTCTCTTGTCTACACCTGGCTAATAGAAGAAACTAAGTGTTCTGTCACAGAGATAGCCAAGTAAGGAGGAACAAGATCGACTGAGTGGAATGAGCAGTTCTTACAAATGTGAAATTACAGACTTACCGAAGGGAAGTCTGGTTGTGGAGTAGTGTAGTGTAGCAGTTAAGTATGTGGATTTGAAGTCAGACCAGCCTGGGTTTCAATTTGGCTCTACCACTTGCTAGATGTTTAACCTTTCTCAAGTTATGTAGGTTCTCTGACCTTCTGTTTTCTCATCCATAAAGAAGCATTTAAGGATAATCTGCCTCAGGTGGTTGTAAGGATTAAATGAGGGAACATACATAAAACCTAATAATGAATCTGACTCACTTGGGCTCTTCATGGATAGTAGCTCTCCTTGTTTATTTAAAGTGGAATAGGGCCAAGTAGTAACTGCAACTGAGAAAAACCTCCACTGAAGAGAAAATAATGAAGTCCAAGGTGAGATAAAGAGGACAAGTGGGCTCCCCAAGAATGCTCAGCCATACGGGATTCTGGGTTCTCATTTATGCTCGCCCTCCTCCCCACCCGACCCCTTCTCTTTTCCCCTGTCCTCTCCCCTCCCCCACCAAACACTGCTGTACACTTTACTTGCAGAATCTCTTTTCATCCTTCTCTGCCTTTGCTCTAGCCCCCTCTAACCTGGGACTCTCTCCCTGCTCTCCTCTCCCTTACCCTGCTTCCTGTCTCCAAGCTTCCCACTCTAGGCTTATTCTTTCTTTCTTTCAGGTATCAGTTTATTGTCACCTCCTCAGAGGCCATGTCCATGTCCAGCCCCAGAGTGTAAAGTAGCCAGCCTGTCATGCTATATCATGTCACCCTTTTAAAACTGTTTAGCACTCAATCAGCCTCTGATGTTTCCTGTTCACTGAGGGAGGCATACCTTATATGACATACCCAAGATCACAGGTCCAGGAAAGCAGGAACTCAGACTGCTCTGGACTGCTAGTTGAAGGAATCCAGTGAAATGAGAGTCCGGGGGCTGCGCTGAGGAGAACGTAGGAGCAGAGAGCAGAGGAGCACAACATGCCAATTTTCTATCCATCTGGGATCAGAATACCATCTCCTCATGGTAAGGAAGCAGTTATTCATTTAATGCACTTTGACCTTAAGCTAGCTAGTATGATGAACTGGATCCCAAGAAGAAATAGTCTTCTTCCCTAGAAGTCAAGAACCCAGAGCAATTCTGGAAGGGTTTCCTGCATGCACAGCTGAGGAAGCTCCGTTGAATTTTGCATTACAGTCCAAGTAGGTAGTAGAGTCAGTGTGGAAACCAAATGGCCAATTAAGACTGACAGCAACTTCTGGTTTGGGATTGGAGACAAGTGACTAGCCTTATAATAGGATTAAACAGCAGTGCTAGTGCTGATAAAGTAATAAATGAAAGATTTGCAAAGTTGCAAGGAAGCTGGCACGTTCACACTCTGCTGGCACAGAGTAGTCAGCCTTCCTAAAGGGCATTTTGGCAGTCTGAAGTAAGAGCTTGTCCTTTGAGTAATCGCACTTAGAGAAGTTTTTCATAGGAGGTATTCAGAAATTTCTCCAACTTTTTCAGTTAAAGAATAACAGCAAAAAGGTTTTTTTGTTTATTGTTACCAAAACATTCAACATAAAAGAAGTGGTCAAATACATTACCCAATAATGGAATACTGTGTGGTCATCAAAAACTATTTTCAAAGATGTTTTTATGTGTTTTTTAAAACTTTTCAAAGATTTTTAACTGCCAAAATTTTCACAAAATAATAAGCAAAATAGCAGGAAACATAACTCCATATAAAATACTAACGCAGAAAAATAGATACGTAGATATTAATACATACAAAACCAAATGAAACTAACCCAATTTTGGGGGGGGCACTTGGGTGGCTCAGTTGGTTAAGCTTCTGCCTTCGGCTCAAGTCATGATCCCAAGATCCTGGGGTCGAGCGCCCCATGTCAGGCTCCCTGCTTAGTGGGGACTCTGCCTCTCCCTTTCCCTCTGCCCCCCCCACCCCACTTATGCTCTCACTCAAAAAAATAAATCTTTAACAACAACAAAAAAAAATTAACCCAATTTTTAACTTGTTATATCTGAGTGCTGAAATAATCAGAAATTTACTCATTTTACAAGTTAACTGCAATGAACATATACATTAAATACATATATATGTATAATTTTTTTAAAGAGTAACATTCTCAAAACTTGCTTCTTGCTGACTGTTTAAAGTTGTTTAGCTGAGCAAAGATGAGTAGGAAAAAATAAACAAAAGCTAACATTCTTTCAACTTAACACCCACACTTTACTACTAATTGTTTATGCAAAATGTAATCTGGTTTATTTCACTTGTCAGAGGAAAAGATTCAGGATGTGGAAGATAGAAAAAGACTCTGCTGGGAAATGTTAACAGAAGTGGTAATAGCCATGATAATAGGAGAACATGAGGTTACCAAGGAGGCTAGAAGTTTTGCTTGTCAGAATTGGTTAAGAGCACAATCTCGCAACTACAGAAAAATTGAAAGCAAAGCCAGTTCTCTGCACTTTTAGCTCATATTCTAATAGAGTTTTAGTGATGACCCTACCAAATTTAATAAGAAACCTATGGAAATAACTGAAATCACACTGGGTGCCAAAGCGTGGTTGTGTAGTTTGTGACCCAGCTGAGGCGGGAGTGGGTGGAAGCTGAAATCCAGCACCCAGATAGGCCCTACAATCCCCCTCCCACCTTTGGAGGAAGAGGACCCCCCTCTTCTAATCTGAACACGGATTCCTTGTGGGTTAGTAACAGCCCTGTGAATGGAAGGTGAGGGACTACAGACAGCAGTCAGCATAGGAAAATGTTTAGATACAGAGCTGAGGGTAAGGGTGTGGGCGTGTACTGGCTGCAGAGCCATCGGACAAGAGTCTTGCTTTGTTTTTCTGTTTTCTAAGATAGGAGCTACTTGAGCATCTTGAAATAGTTACAGAATATTTAAAGCCAACAGATTTTTGAAGATAAAACAAGAAAGAGAAGAGGGAAAAACTGGAATAGGAAAAGGGTGAGGTTCTGGGGGCATTTAGAAGAATTTGAATTTACAGGGATGTGTGATTTTTGTAAGGACAGTGTCAGAACCAAATAAGTGCAGAAAAGAAGTCTGACATATAAAGGTGGCCTCAGGAGCCCTTATGCTAAATGGCTCCAATACTTTTGTAATAAATAAAGTGGACTTTGACCTAAATGCAGTACCACTCCTTCATATGTGTGGAATTTGGGGGCCTCTGTTTTCCTTGGGCTCTGAAGTATTTTTCAGTTACTTCCAGGTTCCTGGTTGTGGTTGCTGGGAGTCTGTCTGCCAGATTAGAGGGGGGTTACTGTAACATAATAAATCATAGTTATGGGCAGAAAAAAGTGCTACCCACCTTTGAATACTCTTCTTAAGGGCCAGATGTTTCCTAGAAAAATGCTTCCCTCTACAATCTGCCTTACAGTGCACATAAATGAATCTGGCACCATGCCCACAAAAGCAATTTGATCCCATAAATGAAAGCCGAGTAATGAGCAGGTTCTAAATGTCTTCCTTCCGAGTGGTATAACCTTAGAAGCTATGGCAATCTTTAAACCAAACTGTTTTCAAATAGTGTGCATGTTATTTTTATCTTTCTTCAAACAAATTGTTTTGGCAACATAAAAGAAATTCTGTTTAAAAAAAGCTGGGGGGAGTATTTTAAGAAGGTAATTACTATTTCAGTTTCCACCAAAGGCAGGCTACTTTTATTTTTAATGGGTAAATGATGTAAAAAGATTAAAAAAAATTTTTTTTGAATCAAACAGAGCTGGGAAGTATCCTCACTTATAATGGGTCAGGGTAAAAGTTCCTGCTCCCCAGTTAGAGATTAAACTTTCTTTGAAAAACACACTAAGTTTAAAAACTTTGAAGGAAAAAAAAATGTGCTAAAATGCTAAGCAGTTATATAATGCTCTTTTCAAACAGTTTAAGTTAAATATTTGAAATTGCTCTAGTTAATGAATAAAAACTTCTCCCCTGCATATAATTTCTTGAAAAACATCTGGCCAATTTTTCAAGTTGACTTAAGTCACAAATTGCAGAGGACATTTAGAGGGGAATTTAGGAATTGGGCAAGTCCAGGATTTTGAGAACACCCAAGAGTAAAGTTAAAATGATTGACCATATGCCCCACAAAGAGGCAAGAGGAAGAAATGTTACAAACGGGGTGTGTCTGGATCCTGCTAGCCCTTCTCTGTGCAAAACACATAACTCTAAGTTATCGTGTCCTATCTTTTTGTATGTGTTGGGTTATTGTTGTTTTCATAGATTTCTTAGAATGTCAAATATTCATTATTTTAGTTCCAGTACAAATTGTTTTTGTTTTCACAAAAAGAGAATTTTTTTTCTTTTTTGGTTGACTCTAACTTTTCATTTGGAAATCTTTTCAGACTTACTAAAGTTGCATGAATAAGAAAAGTACAAAGACTACTCCCTGCTGTTTACCCAGATATAAAAATATTGCCATTGTCTTACCTTAAGGCTCCATTCTGTGTGCCTTCCCTGTGTGGTTGTGTATGTTTACATATATGTTTATGCACACACACTTATATATTCATACCCATATCTAAGATTTTTTTCTGAGCATTTTGAGAGTAAGTTGCATATATTATACATGCGCCTGTCCTAAGCACTTTCTTGTTTATTTCCCAAGAACGGGGATCTCCTCCAATCACAGTATAGTTGTGAGTGTGAGTAAATTTAACACCGATACAATACTTTTAATCTCCCACGCTACTGCCAGTTGATCCCATAATGTCTTTTATCCCACAGCATCCTTTTCCTCCAGTCCAGTTCCACTCTGGGATCAGGGACTGCATTGCTTGTCATGTCTCTTTAGCCTTGTTTAGAACTGGGACAACTCCCACAGCCTTCCTCTGTCTTTTGTAACACAGCCATGTCTGAAGGATACAGTCATTAAGCCCTTTGCTTTATTGTAGAGTTGTTCCTCCTTTGGGAACTGTCTGATATCTCTTCATGATTAGATTTACATTGCGCATACCTGACCATAATACTATATAAGTAATGCCTTGTCCTTAGGGTATCCTCTGGAAGCACACAGTGTCCATCTGTCCTGGTTAGTGACATTAATTTTGATCACCCAAGCAAGTTTTCCCACTCTGGAGATGTTAGTTTTTTCCCTTGTAACTAGTAACCAATCTGTGAGGAGATACTTCTTGATGATACAAATAGTCTACTCTTCTTCAAAAATATCCCCTTGATAGGCTGATTCTTGCCTGATCTCTTCTTTACCATGATGGTTATAAAAGACAGTCTAGTCTGTCATCATCGGCACATTCTCCACATGTACCAACCAGTCAGCCCTCAGCATTTTACTGTACGCAAGAGCCCCTCCCCTTCTTATTTATTTTTTACTTTTTATGAATTAATCATTATGGATTTATGAATCCCCCCCATGACTCATAAGTCATTAATGTCCTCATTTTGGTACTCAAATTGTTTCAGATGCGGCCAGCAGGAGCTGCGTTAAGCCGGCTCCCGTGACCTTGTGACAGCCCCCATCATATTTTTTTTTTTCTTTTTGAGTACTTCCCCACTTTTTAGCACAACAAAATGTCTTAGGTTGAATTCTAATGACTCTTCCCTAGCCCTGCAATCAGCAGTCTCTCCAAGGAGCCCTGGTTCCCTTTAGTGAGGGGATGGTGTTGGAGAAGAAGAACTTACTGCTAAAGTGCTCATTGCTACTAGGGTGACTTGCTTCTAAACACTGAGGGGTGCCTGAGGGACACAGTGAAGTATCTGACTCGGTTCCAGCTCAGGTCACAATCTCAGGGTCATGAGACAGAGCCCTGTGTCAGGCTCTGCCTCAGAAGAATGTCTGAGATTCTCTCCCTCTCCCCTCGTTCACTCTCTCTCTTTCTCAAATAAATAAATAAATCTTTTAAAAAGAAATGTAGACACTTTAAGCAAGCAAAAAGCATGCATGCATGTGCACAGGTACACACAGATACACATACGTGTGCGCGCACACATGAATGCACACATGAATATATGCACACATACACACATTTTAGAAATCACAAAACTACATCCATTTCTCCAATTCCAATTTATCACCTTGGGTTCTTTCTTGCTTTCCGCCAGTCTTCGTTTGTATCTCCCTTCTTCCACAGTGAGACCCTGAGTCCTAACAACCTCCACATATTTGTTCATTTCTCCAATCCTATAATCCATCTAAAATAGTTTCAGAATTGCTTCACCCAACACTCAGGACAAAAAACAAGCCCACTAAAAGACCTCAAGATTTGTTTGCTGTCCCCCACCTTCCTTATCAGCACCAATTTTGATTGATTTTAATGTTGATAAACTTAACCTATCTTAAAGTGTTGCCATAAGCATTTTGCAGTGGTATGAGGTATTTTAAAAGTCAAACTAAATAATTTACTGCTGACAAGAGTGTATGCTTTGCTCCAGAAACCAGCTTTGCAATCTCCCTCCAAATATTCATTTCCTTGCAAAATAAATGCCATCCCTTCCTACACCAACCAGTGCCACATTAATGATGTGGTGGCAGGAAGGAGAATAGGAGACTCTGGAGCTTAAGCAAAACATCACGTGCTGAGGACTGAGAGTTGAGCTTTTTGTTAAAAATATGTAGCTGATCTTATTATCATAAACTGATTTCTGTTTGCCCTCACATATTTTCAGACCCTTTGCTATCATAGTTTACATGGCGGTTATAAACATCTCTAAAATCATAGGAAAATTTGCTTCCTAGATTATTCAAGATACAAGTTTCTAGATTTACAGCCACTAATACCATTTTCCCCTCAACCTGCTCTTTCATACTGTTGCCTTGTTCATTGAGAGAATCCTCATCTTTGCTGGAAAAAAGTTAGATGTATTTCCCTTAGTCTTTATTTTCACATTTACATTTTATAGCTATTTTCTTGAGTCCTGCGGCCTCACAAAATGGTTTTGAATAGCAGGGCTGCAGAGCTGATGGGGAGGTCAGCTATGTTAATTTCAAAGCACCCCAGTCTTCGGTGTGAGGTTGCCTAGCAACCCATCTCTCAGGCCTCCTTTGTGGATGTGAGAAGAGGAAACAATTCTTCTATACACTCTCAAGCCGAGATGGTTTTATAAAGTGAAAAACCTTTTGCAAAGGGTCCAACACAACCCATCCCTGCTTTTCAGCCCACTTTGTACACTTCACACATGATGAGAGACCTAGTCCATCCTTTGATGCCTTAGATCTGATACAGATATAAAACAGAGTTACACACGCTATGGTCAAACAGTGGAAGTGACCTGTATCCCTATGTTAAATTGAGACACATTAATTAAACCACTCGCATTTCCCTTTCTCTTACATGAAAGCATACTTTCCCCTCAAGTTCTAAAAGCCAGTAATGTTAAATGAAACTGCCAGTGCCTGCGGAGCATCGGTTACCATAGCGACGCAGGCGGGAGTGGTGGTTCTCTCCTCAGGCACAGGATGGCTGAAATGTGTTCAAGCAGGGATTCATGCAGCAGGCTGACTGGAAATCCGGCATCTGGGAAGAACCTGTTCTGTTCCCTTTTCTCCACACTAACGTGAAAAAAATAAATAAAAAAAAAAAAACAAACTAACCCCTCTGCTGTTTTGCCAAAGCTATTAGCTTTTTAGAACTGAACTTCAGTGGGTGTCAGAATTGCCCTAACTGAAGGCATATAGGAGAAAGAAGGAACAATAATGCATGACAGTAAAACCCACATGGACAACTGAGACACGTAGAAAAGAGTATTCTAGAAGATACGCTGCCCTTTCAGACATTTGGAAAATACAAAGTAAAAATAACAGCTTGAAATGCATGCTATTTTCACATGGTGAAAATATTGATGGGCAAGATTTTGAACCATTTACGATCCCCTAACTTTATTTTCCAGGCAGACAGTGCTATTCAGGAGAACGTGATGGCTCAGATCAATATTATTTAATGGAGAGGCTTCATGATTGCTAGTTAAATCAGGTAGAGAACCAAATGCCTTGTGCCCTTCTCACTTGCCTCCAATTGTGGCTGAGAAGGGGGAGGCAGGAGAGCGCAGCAGGAGCTGGAGTCAGACAGCCTGGCTTTCGTCCTCTGCCACTTGCTAGCGGTGGGATTTGGGACAAGCTGCTTAAGTTCTTGAAGTCTTTCCTTCTTAACATTTGAAATGGGCCTAAAAAGGAGATTGTTGACAGTGTAAAAGGAGAAAATGTATGTACAGCGACCTGGCTGTCACTATGGACCTGGTCCCGTCAACCCCCGGGCACTTACCGTATACAGGGTACGGGCCCAGCATGGTGCTCAATGCCAGAGGGATCCCGAGGTCCCAGCCAGAAAGAGGCAGCCCCGTGTGAGTGATGCCTGCAGCTTATCCCCCCACCCTTGCAGACATTCCAGTTTGATATGTCATTGTCACGGATCCTTCTTGCCTACGGCACGACACGGCACAGCCTGGGGTCTGCCTCCAGGACCAGGTCAGGGGAAAGCTGCTATTTTCCAACCAGATTTGCCCTCTGCCCAAACTGGTGTTACCAGCAGCCTCAGTCACCCTTTCATCAGACTGAAGTTCTGGAGGAAGTTCACGTAGTGGGCGACCACCTCTGAATGCACTTCCAGAAGAGCTGCCAAACTGGTTTCAGCAATGACACAACAGGGAAAGTGCAAGAATTTCCCAAGTGCCTATCTTGGGCACTGTTTTCTGGCAACATTATATCTTCTATACAAATCATTGGCGTAATTCCTAGAAAGCATTACCTCTTAAAAATGCAGATCATTTAGTCTAATCGCTTCATTGCATATATAAGGAAGAGAGCTCAGGGACACTGATTAATTTATCCAGCTCATTTGGAGATCTATGTATGTACATGATACTCTATATACATGCACATGCACACACATACACTCATATAAACATACACTTACATAAAGAGAATAAGTCCTTGGATTTTTTTTCATGTTTGTCTCAAAAGAGACTCCAAAGTCCCAATTATTATTACTGATTACAATTTGCATGTAACAGACACCAACATGGACTGGCCCGAGTCACACATCAGGTTCTTAGGACATCGTGGAGGGCTACAAAGGGCCCCTGGGGCTAGGAGGCAGGAAGGAACTGGAACCACGAACTGGAATGTGGGCAGGATTCTTCCCCTTTTCCTCCGCTGTTTTCTGCATGTCTGTATTCATCTTTCTATCAGCCATTTACTAATTCAAGGCATTCAACAAAAGCTCACTGCAGACACCTTCTGGGCCAGGCAAGAGGAGAACCTCAAACAGGACAGACGTGCCCTTCTCCGTTTCTCACGGACATTTCCCTGCTCCCATGCTCAGGTTTAGCCACAGGCAGGAATGGACGTACAGTCCCTTGGTCCCACCTCTCTCCCACTCTGGCCACGAGAGAGGCTGCCCAGTGAAACCAGCTGCTCAAACCTCCCTCTATGGTTCAGAGAGCTCTGGGCAAGCAGCCCAAAGTCTCCACTAGGAGCATGTCCTCTGACCTTTTTGCACGTCTCCCTCCTTAGTATTGAATACAATATATGTATTTTCAAAGACACTCAGGACCTAGCATGGCTGGCCATCTATGTAAAAAAGCACACACTTCAGTGAAATCCCTCAAGTTTCACTGATAAATAATTTTTAACATGGTAAATCATTTGTTCAAAATCATAATGCTTCCATCTGGTTTCTTGCTACCAGATGTCTAAAAAACACAATCGAGAATGTCCCAAACTCTGCACCACTTCAATGCTGACTAGGAGTTTGGGGGTGGAGTAGCGGGGGCTGCCTTGCTGAGAGTCTCAGTGACTCTGTAACTGCACAGGCCAATGCTTTTCCACATCAGGGGGAAAGCAGCCCTAATGACCAGTGTTCCTCCGTGCTGATTAGTAAGTTATTTCAAAGAATATGTTGATCTATAACAAACCTTTGACCTGCATATTCCTTCTGTGTAGGATGGCCCTTATATTTACGTGTTATTTTATTATCAGGTAAAAGGAGGCTTTTAAACATTATCCCATCTCATGTGAAAGACATACTGGTGGTGGTGCAGGGGGTGGGGGTGGAGGGGGGTGGGGGGATAGGGGAGGATAACAAATTAGACTGGTTCTGCGTAGCTCCCAAGGATTTTTTGCTGTGCCATCCTATTAAGTTTCCAGGACCCCAGCCCACTTTTCTTGGGCTCATATTATGTCCGTAGGCAGTGTGAGGTAAGACCAAGTTAGGCAGAAACCAAGCAAAATTTAAGGAAATGGATAGGCAGCATTTCTTCAGGGAGGCTGCAATTAAGATGCTAGCTGATGGAAGGGAATCTTCTGGTGAAGCGAAGGGACGTACAGCTAAGGGAGCCTGCAGAGGCAGGAGACACTTACTTGGATGACAGCAACACTTGCCTGTGATGACTGTTCCTGCGAGGTCACTGGTGGTGATGCTACATCTTGCTGGGACACAGTTGAGGTAAGAATACTATGGCAAGGTTATTCGAGGTCCAACAGCTTAGGTATAACCTCCTCCCCTTGCCCCATTTCCTCCCCGTCCCACCCCTGATTTACATACACACAGTACTGGTACTTTCCTCTCTCTTCTTGTCTGTCCCCATGACAGGACCCCTTTCTCACCTGTAGTGAAGCCCTACTGCTTTCTGTTTCTGTTCAAGATATTTCTTGGTGCCCCAAATTTTCTCGTTTTGGCTTCTAGATGAACTATTTTGTCCTCTTTCTTATAATGAATCTTAAAAAAACAAACAAGCACCTCTTTAATATTCAGCTTTTTTATAACGAAGTTGATGGCAGAGACCCCAAATCTAGTCAACAAGAACAACAAAAATGTCTATCGTTGCTTCAGGCACAAAGCTCTTCAACTCTAACCTCTTCAAGTGCAACAAGGAAAGAGAAGAAAAGCAAGGGTAGCTGTTCCATTGCAAAATATTAGGAACGTAATATTCACAATTCAAAGAGAATTAATGAAGACTCTGAAAAGCAAAAAGCATGCTTTGAAGAGTCTTGGATCTTGCTGGCCTTCTTAGATTCATCATTTCTCTTTCTTTTCCTCGGAGACGAGCCTGCCTGTCCTGGGCTTCCATCTGTCATTAGGAGAACATGACCATCTGGAATCAGAACAAGATCATCAATCCTTGCACATATCCAAGTTCTTAAAAAAATTTTTTTTTCATATAACACAACTGAGAAGTCATTGTTAAATTCCTCTGCTGGTTCTGTCTGATTTCTGTTGGGGATTCATTCCACCTCTGAGTGTGGTGAGCAGGGCCATGATTTGAGGGCAAAGATGCTGCCTTTGGGATCTGTATTTCTTTCCTATTGCTGCTGGAACAAATTACCACAAACGAGAGGCTTGGAAGAGTACGAGCTTATTTTCTCATACTTCTGGAGGTCAGAAGTCCAAATGGGTCTTATGGGGCTAAAATCAAGGTCAGGGAGAACGATGTTTCTTTTGGAGGCTCTACGGGAGAATCTGTCCCTTGACTTCCAGATGCTAGAGGATGCCTGCATTGTTTGGCTCATGGTCACAACTCTCTGACCTCTGCTTCTATCATCACAACTCTTTCCCCAAGAAGACCCCTTGCGTTTATATTGGGCCCATCGGGAAATGCAGTATAATTTGCCCATCTCAAGATCCTTAACTTAATCACATCTGAAAAAATCCATTTTCCCACGTCAGTTCACATATTTTTAGGTTCTAGGGTTTAGGAGGTAGATATCTTTGTTGGGGGGAGAGGGAGGGCAGGCATCTTTTTGTCTGCTACAGGGTCTGACATAATTAGAGACTTACTTCCTGGAAATCAGAGATCCTGATTTCCAGTTCACTATTAGGTCACTGCATGGGGATTGTTGGTATCTGGGTTTGACCTTTGGCTTATTTAACTGTAATTCCAAATTCTGGTCTTAGGCTATAGGGTGTTACAAAGAGGAGCACTGGCTTCAAGTTAGACACACCTGGGTTCTCATTTCCACCACTTAGGAGCTCTGAGAACCTGGGCAAGTCCCACAGCTTCTCTGAGTTTTGATTTTCACTTCTTTCTATGGGGATGTTTTAGGGGAAACACACACACAGACCCGAGGGGGTCTTCTTTGGCATAACACTAGGAAGAGAATGAGGGAAGCAGGATTGGACTGCCATGAAGTCACAAGAAAGGCTTCAGCCAGTCCCAGAGGGACTCCTGCTCAAACGGCCCTTCAGCATTGTCCCTCTGTAGGGCAAATGAGCCAAGCAATGGTACCACCTGCCAGGGCTGGGACTAGAGCGAGGTAAAGGAGGCACTCGGCTCAAGGACAAAATTTAGTGGTGCCAAAAGGCTCAGGAACCAGGATAAATATTCTATGCACTATTGTTAGAAATCTAAATTAATACAATATCCACAATGAACAAAATAGGCAACATATTAAGTAAAGGTGGGATCAGTAAGAGTGCTGTGTGGAGCCGTATTGGAGCCTCAGGCCGAAAGAGAAATTGGTTATTACCAATGCTGCCTTAATTTAAAACTGTGATATTTGATCATGGTGGATTCTTTATATTTTTTATTTTTAAAAATAGTGCATGAAAATATTATTTCTCTTGATCACTGAGTTCTGTGGCAAGGCCAGCTCCCCACTTGCTCCAGCCTCCTCTTGGTCCTACACTGAGTGCGGGCTATGCCTCCCCCGACTCCAGGAAGGAGTACAACCTTTGGCCAAGGAGAATTCCTAAAAAAGGGATCGTGAGCCACCAGCAGCCAACATCCTGGCAGCTGGGAGAAGGAATGCTTTGATCCTGAAAAGAAAGATGATGCCTAGTACAGAATCAAGTGGTGGGCTGCAATGCCGGTGTATAAGGAGATTACTTTTTTATTTAGTTTTTCCAATCATTGGGATGGAAAAATATTCATTAAGCACTTAGAGACTTATGTGGCTACTGAAGCTAATTGTTTCAGGCGCGAGTCATGCTAGTGAATATTGTCACAGCCAAGGCTTGCCTGACCTCTTCCTTCATCTTCCTGAGATGCACACATCTGAGTGAAAGGCCCAGGTAGCTTACTTAAAACTGAGGGTAACATTAATATTACTGTAATCATAAGACTTTGATCTCTGGTTTATTAGTTTGGGTTAGAATTGCTGAGCAGATCAGCCAAAGTGAAACTTCATTCTATCCCATGGCCTGTCTATACCCTTAAGCCCAGACAACTTTCTTCTGTTGGTGATCACAATAAAGGGGTGGATAGGTAGAAATCTTTCATTACTACAAGGAAAAAAACAAAATCAAACAAACAAAATTATATATATATATATATATATATATATATATATATATATATGATCTCAAAGTGCAAGCCCTACCAAATGTAAGATAGTGAATTCCTTTGGGGAATCCAGCATATACACACGTTTTGGAAACTTGCTAACTTAGCATGGAGGAAAAACACAAATTCTTTATCTTCATTCAAAGATGAGTAATTCTGGGAAGCCTGGGTGGCTCAGTCATTAAGCATCTGTCTTTGACTCAGGTCATGATCCCAGGATCCTAGAATCAAGTTTCGCATCAGGCTCCCTGCTCAGATGGGAGTCTGCTTCTCCATGTCTCTCTCTCTCTCTCTCTCTCTTTCTCTCTCTCTTTGTGTATCTCTTATGAATAAATAAATACAATCTTAAAAAAAAAAGAAATCAGTTATTCTTAAGGGGGAAAGGAGTTTATAAACCTTTGAGAAGATTAGTGATTCTCAGATGGGGAAGAGGCTTACACCCCTTGTGATGGAGGGCTTACACCTCTTGTGATGTCCTATCACAAGCTCCTGAGGGAGATATTTAAAGCTGTGGCCCTTTCTCAGCTTCCCACTAAAGAAGCGTTCTAACACTCAACATGTCTCCTCTGAAGGATTCATGATTATTGCAGTGATACCTGTTACTAATAGGAGGATAACATTTATATCCAGTATGGTGGGATAAGAAACACTGTTAAAAATTTTGACACAAGTGTTCATGAAACAAAACAGTGGCAAGACTTTGCACAACTAACTGCTGTGCCTGCTGTCACTTGCCTCATGAAAAATAAAACTGCAACTTTTACTCTTTTTTTAAAAGATTTTATTTATTTATTTGAGAGAGAGAGAGAGAGAGAGAATGAGAGCATGAAGGGGGGAGGATCAGAGGGAGAAGCAGACTCTCCACTGAGCAGGGAGCCCGATGTGGGGTTTCGATCCTGGGACTCCAAGATCATCACCTGAGAGGAAGGCAATTGCTTAACCAACTGAGCCACCAAGGCACCCTACTTTTTTTTTTTAAATACTGAAGAACAGTTGACGCACAATGTTAATTAGCTTCAGGTCTCCAGCACAGTGGTTGGACAAGTCTATACCATGCTCACGACAAGTGTAGCTCCCATCTGTCGCCATACAGCACTGTGAGAATGCCGTTGACAATACTCCCAATACTGTGACTTTTATCCCCATGACTTTTTCGTTCTGTAACTGGAAGCCTGTGCCTCCTGCTCCTCCTCACGCATTTTGCCCTCCCCTCTGGCAACTTTTTCATGAACTAAATTTCAAGAAAATCTATTGAACGGTATTTAAAAAGTACATCATTTAAAGAACCATCTCTTTTCAGGAGTACTGGAGAATTTTAACTTTTGTATCTTAGTTGAAGGAAAAAGAAGGCACTTTATTATATTGCAATAAGCCCTCTCCACGTTTGGAAATAAACATGGTTGACAGTCCCTTTTGCTTCTTGGATTGATACTAGTTCTCCTTCTTTCCCCCCCCTCCTCCCCCTCCTCCTCTTTCTCCTCCTCCTCCTCTTCCTTCTTATAAAACAACTTCACCATCTTTACTAATGCAAACCTCACATTGATTCTTATGAAAGAAGCAACAGAATTTCTGGACACTGTGTACTCTTCAGATAATGCACCTCTACAATGAATCAGTTTCTTTTTCTCATTTTGCAGCTCATTTAGCAAAGTGTACATCCTAAAATGGTTTGTGTAAATGCTTTTTCATCTGTGAGCTTATTGTATTTCCTTTGGAAATTCTTCTTTGTGATTTTAACATCCTCTGGGGTAAGGTGCTGATGTTTTATATTTAGTTTTGTTTGTATTTTTCTCTAGTTGCCTTTTAAATCCAACAGTCACTTCTCTTTCCTCATGATAATCATTTCTTTTATGAAAGCACTTTGTTTCTCTTCACTGTAATCCTAGCTGATTGTACAATATCTTCATTGTTGCTCAGCGCATAAGGCTTGAGGTTTCGGCCGCAGCATCCAAACCATGATGAGCTTCAGTCATGGCCACTGACGGGAGCCCCAGCTTTCGGCTGGTCTTTGGAACAGCCTTATTTACTGCCCTTAATATAATGCTGTTGGACGGTTGTTCTCCTAGGGGATCTGACGGAGGTTACACTTCAGAATCATATAAAATGAACGAATTGAAGAGTCTGCAAGACAGATAAGTTTTTGTGAGTATTTCCCACAACCATCCCCTCCCATTTTAAGCTAAAATGTTGTGTAATTGAATGCCCACTCACATTTCATGTTTTTTTTTCTTTTTTTAAAGACAACTCCCATCCTTCCAAAAAAAAGCACCTCCTCCTATACAAGAGGAAGAAAAATACCAGTATTTTCAAAAACCTAGAAAGAACTTTGAACCCAAGAATATTAAAGTAAAGTTGCAGATAAATTAATCCTGCAAGTTTGAAATTGAGGTAGATGACAAAATAAATTATAATAACATGGATTAATTGTTGACCTTTAAGGTGGAAAATAAAAGAATATTCTTAAATTTAATGAACTCTACATGTTTTAATTATTGTAATATTATGCTTTAAAAGTGGCTTTCTACTGGACATTCTTAAATCAACTTTAAAAATTACAAAAACTTCTGATTGCCATGAGAGTTCTTGTACTTTATATGTATATCATGAGAAAAATATTAGATATTAGATATGCATAGGCTTCTTTTTGCATTTGCCATGATTGGGAAGTTTTTAAAGTATCACGGAATACATCAAGTATTATTTTATTTATTTTATTTCTGCTACAAATGGTAAACTGATTCAATTGTTTTCTATAGTTTTCTTCATTGAAAACGGTCACCTATCACTTGTTGGTAATCTTTTTTTTTTTTTTAAATACACACAGAACTTTTTTTTTTTAAGATTTTTATTTATTTAACACACAGAGAGCGATCACAAGTAGGCAGAGAGGCAGGCCAAGAGAGGCGGAAGCAGGCTCCCTGCTGAGCAGACAGCCCGATGTGGGGCTTGATCCCAGGACCCCGAGACCATGACCTGAGCCGAAGGCAGAGGCCTCAACCATCTGAGCCACCTGGGTGCCCCACTCATTGGTAATCTTGATTTGATTGTTACTACTCAGAAATATGCCCAAATGTTTTGTCACTTTTTTAGGGAATGAAGTTCTTTCTTTGGGGACTATGCATTACATGTAAATTTGTGATAGAGTCTTATTTGTGACTTGAGAGTATAATAAAAATATGAGATTTACACAGAAGTATTGTCTCAGTATGACATCAGAGTTCACTGTACATTATTATTTAATAATATTAAAGAAACAAAGATAGGAATTAGAAGATAGTCTTCTAGCATATTTTTTCCTTTCACAAAAATAGCATGTGAGCCTCTGAGAAAGGACCTTTCATTAATACTGATTGAAGACATTATTGACTTGGAGGGTGACTGTGGGAGTCCAGCATATTGCAGTTTATGCTTTTTAGACCTTTAAAGTGTTGCTCTCCTGGGTATACTCTGACTGTGCTTACAGACCCAGATTTGCTCATGTGGGCAGTCAGTTTGTCCTCACGCTGTTCTGATGGCCATTTGATTGACTCGGCGGTGCATGACATGGTGCACAACCCCGACCACCCAACCCTTCCTCAACTCCAGCAATTACAGTCCTGCAAAAAGGGAATGTGGCTGATACTTCTGGAAACCCCTAAGTTGAAAGAACGCAGACCAATTCAGAAACAGTTTTACCACTGAGCTTCTGGAACCAGCCTAGGTAGTTAGATGTGCCTTCTTTTATTCTAAGTAGGGCCAACTGGTTATTGTTATTTTTAATTTCCATTCTGAAAAATGAAGTTGAAATGTTTACTGGTTAAAGTTATTTTAAGGAGTAAGGGAAGGGGAATGGTTCTCTATTATTTATAAAGTACCTACTACCAACAGGGCATTGTATTTAGTGTTTGAAAGGCTTATGTTTGTAGGTCACAGTTTATGTGCTGTACACCATGATAAAAGCTCAACTTTAGAGGGCCTCCAATGAAAAGTTGTTCACTGAAATTTTGTTACAGTTCTACTGCTAAGCATATAGACATAGAGAGCTTCATTCATGAGGCTTACTTTGTGTATCTGGAGAGTAGGATTTTAATGAGAAAAAAAAAAAGCCTGGGAAGTTTTATTCATATCTCTTCAGCTATGCTAAATTTTGCTGTTGCCATAGCTAGGACTTATGAAAATTCAGGTTTTATTAGCCTCTGGAAAGTTTTGGAGTTAGCAGAAGAGAACAAAGGAAAAAAAAAAAAACAACCTTATTTTGAACTCACTAGTAAAATGCAGGGGTAGCACAATAAAATAGGTACCAATAAAATTTTATCTGGTGTTTTGGTTGATCACCTTGTAGAATGAAATGAACTATAAATTCCAAATGGGACACACATTTACCTATTACTAGTCAGGAAAACCCTAATAAAAATAGTGACAGTTTGATTTAAAATAATTACAGTCAGAAGGGATTTTCTAATCTGGGTAGCACTACTCTTTCAGAATTTGCCTTGGCTATTTGAGTTGGATACGCACACCAGGAAGTAAGAAAAAATAACTACTCTACGTGGTTGTCACAAAGTCCATGGATTCTATTCCGATGTAAAAGATGTGAATGTTGTAGGCATGGGGATGGCCAAGAAAGTTCAGAAGAGCTAAAACAATCATGGCAGGAGGAAATGACAGAGACTGAGAAGGAAGATACCAATAAAAAACAGATAAGGTTTGTAAACATGTGGAATTCAGGGCTATTTGTGTGATGTTAAGCCTTTACACCCCAAAGGCCCTTGCAGACATTACTGGGTTACATCAGAGTTGATGGATACCTAAGATCTTATGCCTAAAGTTGTATTATTAATTTCTAACCATTGTACAAACTAGAAAATTCTACAGAAAGTGTTTACATTAAGAAAAAGATGAGGGTGAACTAAAAAAAAAGTAGTCATTAGGCTAAGTGATCAGTCACTTATATAAAGCATTTCATCATTCTCCAAAGGTACAGATAAATGGAGTAATTTCTCTCTCTCTCTTTTTTTTAATATGGAATGCTTTGTGAATTTCCATGTCATCCTTGCACAGGGTCCATGCTAATGTTCTCTGTGATGTTATATTTCTTACTCACCTTTTCTTTATCCTCCATCTATTGGCTGCTTTTCAAAATAGGCAAAAAAATCATTTTCAGCAAATGCTAACATTTATTGTGGGACATACTCCCTCAAATTCATAGCCAATGGTGATCATTTTATTTATAGCAAAGACATGTACCTTGTATTTTCTATTTTCATTTGCCTTGCTTTCATTAGTTTATTTGTTTATTCATTCATTCATTTATAATTTGTGACTTCCTAAGTGAGTTCTAAAACACCAGATTGAAAATGTATTCTGAACTATATGTCTAAACAGTGTCAAATATGTGTAATGGTTTGGAAAAGACATACTTCAGCTATGCCTTGTAATTTCTTCCCTGTGAACTCAGACTGACTGGGATTTAAAAAAAAAAAAAATCCACTGGTGTGCCCTGCCTTGTTGAGGTGGATATTCACATAGACCTGAGTATGATCCCACAGTTATTGGTTAGAGAATATATAAGTGGGATGCACCGTGAAACCCAAGCTGAAAGTCTCTTTTGGCTGTTTATACATAGATAGAGTGTTATCTACTCTTAAGATTGCTCTGCTCAAATGTAATGATTTCATCAGATTCTCTTCCATTAAGACAAGACGAATGAGTAAGCTCTAACACCTTGCCAAAATATCTGTCATTGTGTTTTCTCCAAGTACAAATCTAAGAAATTACCCACTTTATTTTTAGGAAAAAAAATATCTCTCTTCCCCTCAGCATTTCAGTGTGCATTATCCTGATGTGACTCTTCTTTTTGGGTACCCAGGGCACCTGGCTGGCTCAGTCTTTAAGTGTTTGCCTTCGGCTCAGGTCAAGATCCCAGGGTCCTGGGATTGAGTCCCACATCGGGATCCCTGCTAGAGGGAAGCCTACTTCTCCCTCTCGTGCTCCCCCTGCTTGTGTTCCTTCTCTCGCTGTGTCTCTCTCTGTCAAATAATAAATAAAATCTTTAAAAAAAAATTGTGTACCCATATTTTTAAATTCAAATATCCAAGAGTCACATAAGGTCTTTAGCCAATAATAATAAAGCTTCATTCCACAGCATTTTTAGTTGTCTTTTGGGGAATCTCAAATGCTGAGAGATGTATTAATTAGTTCATAATTAACAATTATTAGTCTGGTCAAGACCCCACCTTTATTTTCCTTCATATTTTTTTTTATTTCAATCTATTCCCTATCCCTCCCCTGACACCTACCATCTATCTTTCTCTCCCCTACAGGCAGCCATTTTTAATGAGTTCAATACAGGTTATTGTAAATGTCTTCTAAAAATGCAACCAGTATGTATCCGTGTCTTAATATACATAAGTGGTACTGTACTGTAGATCGCATTCTCTCCTGTGCTTTTTATTCATTCAACACTATATTTTGAAAATGATGCTATATGTACTAATTCATTGCTTCTAACCACTGCACGTTATTTCATAGGAGACATCTAATACATTTTAATTATCCATTCTTCCATGATAGATCTAGGTTGACACCAGCTACTAGCTTCTACAAACTACGTCACAGACCCTAGTGTTAAGTCTTGGAGCTATGCATGGTGAATCTCTCTCCAAATACAGCAAATTGATCTAATCAGACTCACCAACACTTGCTATTACTGAATGTTTTAATTTTTACCAACCTGAGGAGTATAAATGTTTCTCTGACTGCTAGTTGAGGGGGCACTATTGAACTGTATAGTTAAAAGTCATTTGCAGTTTTCTTCTGTGAATTGCTTTTTTTTTTTTTTTTTTGCATCTGTAGCAACCTTGGGTTTAAAATATGGCATGAAAGTTAGAAATCACATTGTTTGGGGAAATTTCCAGGTAGTGAGAACTGTTAATTATGTATTTAATCACAGTTTCACAACTTAATTGCTTGTTGACTTGGAGTAAAGCACTATCTTTCCATGTGTCTCTTTGCATACATGCCAAGCATGTGAGCACACGTGTGTGCGTAAAATGGGGTAAAATACTTATGTCTTATTGTGAAAAACTTATTGTTATTTAATATAGGATTATTTATATAAAGTTCACAGTACAATACATGAATAATTTTAAGTGCTCTGTAGAAGTTGGTTTCTTCCTATTCTGTGTGACGTGTACTAGGAACTCATAAACATAACATTCATGTCATCATCATCATTGTCAGTGTATGTTTGGGAAGGTTTAGGGACAACCTTACCTGAAGACAAACACAAATCACCTGTTTTAAGTTCTTAAGATCCTCTTCAGTCCTATATATTCACAGAATTCACCCATAAAAATTTGCCTAAACCTCCCAGATCAGATAGATATTTGATGTTTGCTATTTTCTTAAAATCTCTTAAGGTAACTTCTTTGGGTGTTTTCTAAACTGATTTTAAAGTGACCAAATAAATCCTCTAAAAAAATCTAAAAACTTTAACTGAAGCTATATTC
The DNA here is from genome assembly GCF_010015895.1 of Lontra canadensis. Lineage (NCBI taxonomy): Eukaryota > Metazoa > Chordata > Mammalia > Carnivora > Mustelidae > Lontra > Lontra canadensis. Next base: position 3,921,119 of record NW_022631063.1, on the reverse strand, counting down.
CTTCCTCCCTCCCCCCCTTCTTTCCTCCCTCCCTTCTCTCTCCCTCCCTTCCTCCCTTCCTCCCTTCCTTCCTTCCTTCCTTCCAATGGAGACATAGTTTTTATGCAGCATCTTTATAAACTAACACTTTCTACTAGTTATCTCTTACTGTGTGATCAATTACCACAAATTTGGTGGCTGAAAGCAGCGCACATTTATTATCTCGCAATTTCTGTGAGTCTGGAGTCTAGGCATGACCTAGTTGGGTCCTTTTCTTTGGTTTTACAAAGCTGCAAGCAAAGTGTCAGCTGGGCTGTATTTTTTTTTTTTTTAACATGTAGTGTATTATTTGTTTCAGGGATACAGGTGTGTGATACATCAATCTTACACAATTCACAGCAGTCACCATAGCACATACCCTCCCCAGTGTGGGCTGTATTCTTATCTGGACGCTTAAATAGGGAAGAATCTTCTTCCAAGTTTATTCATGTTGTTGGCAGAACTCATTTCCTTGCAGTTGTAGGACTGAAGATCCTGGCTTCTTGTTGAGTGTCAGCTGGATGCTGACCTCAGTTCCTAGCAGCCACCCCCATTTCCTAGAGGCCACCTGCAGCTCCTTGACATACAGACTTTCCCGTGGCTTCCATCTTGGAACCAGCAAGGACAGCCTCTAGAGTAGTCTGCTTGCCAGGCAGTTTTATATAAGGTAACATAATCTCAAGAGTAACACCTCCTTACCTCTGCCATATTCTTTGGTTCAAAAAAGGTCAAAGGTCCTGGCCATGTGCAAGGGGAGAGAATTACAGAAAGACGAGAACTTCAGGAGGCAGGAAACATGAAATGTCCCCTAGATGGTGTTAGCCACATACCTCCCACACCCTCACATGTAAATAGGCACATAAAGGCAAAGACAGAGAACACTGTTAACAGTGTTGCGTTCTGTCCTACTTACTTAGAAATCTTAAAACTTTGTAAATTAATTTTTGTAATTATAATTTTTAAATTGTAATTATAAATTTTATAAATTTTTTAACTATTTAATTATTTACAGTTTTTGTACCTCTCTTATTTGGCTCCTTCGTTTGATAGAGCTCAGGTCATAGGGAATCAAAATTTAAATGACAACTATAATATAATGTTACAAATGTTATCAGAGAGAAAGCCAAGGTGATGGGTAGGCACATGGGAAGGATACCCAACCTATTCTGGAGAGGAAAGGAAAGATTTCTCAGAGGATGTGACTACAACATTTTAAACTGGAAATCTTGAATACTAGTAAAATAGCAGACTAAGAAAGTTTATACCGAGAACCAAGATTTTTTATGACCTAAGCAGTAAGAAGAATTGCCTTTATTTGCACCTGTCTACTTGACATTACAGCTTAAACCTCAATAAACACACAGTAAAGTTTTAGTGATACATTATTAAAAATGGGACTTTAAACAAACTCATAAAAGATTATATAATAATGTCCTTGAATAAAATTATTATTAGGTATTTAAACTTAGGCAAAACTCTTCTCCATGGCTCAGTTACCTCCTCTATAAAATGAATTCAAATTGGTAATTTCTAAGATACTTCACAAGTTCTAAGTGCCATGATTCTATGAGTTTATTGGATTGAGAATGGCTTTATATGAACAGGAATGATGGTGGTGGCATGCAATTCCACTGAGATCCAAACCTGTGTCTCTCAGCCTGTCCAAGCAAGACCTCCGCCAGCAAAGACTTTGTGGGAATTATCAAAAGGCTTCCCATCCCTGGTGGATACATTACAGAAAGACATTCCTTCTTTAAGACCCAGAGTTTTTCAAGAGCAATGAGAGATGGATTTCAGGCCCTCAAATGCCACAATAACAAAAAAGTCTATGATGGTACTGAGTCCACTGTTATTTCTCATCCAGGTAGGACCATTCAAGGCTCCAGCTTCACAAGAAATCAGAAATGTTCTGAAAAAAATTACTACCAACCTCAAATACATATGAATTCCTGAACACTCCAGTTTTAGAAAATGAGGTGCTCTTGGATTTATTTTTAACATTATTTACCTGGGCACCTAACATCTTTGAAGACAGAATTGTGTGTTTGTTCGAAATAATTTGATTTCATCCCCCCCCCCCTAATTTAGTCTGTTTTTCAAGCTCTGGTATAATTGTACTTAAGACATTTGGGGGAATGGCAAAATTAGGAGATTTATAAGGTGAAGGCTACCATCTTTCAAGGTGGTTTTCCCTTTGCCCCTTCTGAGTGATAGCTCCTGTCACAGCTCTCTCCCTCTGCCCCAGAGCCGTTGGTCCACATCATCAGGCCCCTTCCACGGAGCAGACGCCCCCAGTTGGGTCCTCCCAGGGACTTGCTACCCATGGCACACTGTGACTCATCTTCCCAGGGGAGTCTGAGTTACTGGTTGCCTGGTAGCTATTCAGGAGCCATTAGGCCCATTTAATCCCCACTGGTCCCACAGGCCCAACCCAGCAGGCGTCTCTTCTTCCAACAAGGGATCATTTAGGTTCCCAAATGCCCTAGAAACTAAAAGCCTTCTTTGCTGCCTCAGCAGCTGGCAGATGGGTGGACTATATTTTTTGTTCAGTTTTGGCACCAAGCTGGATAGTCAAAAGCTGAGCAGCTCCTGGAGAGAACCAAGCTCAGGCTGGAAGTCCTCCAGGATATGACACTCACCTCACCATAGAACAGAGCCCAAGGAGGGTCTAAACTGAAAATATGAGGAATACTATACATATTGAGTAATGTTTTATAGATATAAGGGATAAGAAACCATTTCTTTGAAATAGCAATTTATTGACTTTTAGCTCAGAGAAATGGTCAACTTTAACTATCATTATTATCAATACCATAATAACTAATATTTATACCTAGTCTTTTACTATGTGCAGACTTTAGACTAAGCACTCTCCTGAATCATCTAATGAAATCCTCACAGTGCACAGAGCTCTACCTGTTATTATTTTATTTCAAGAGCAATCTCCTTTGATTCACAAATAATTTTACAATAGCTCATAAGTAAAAAGTTTAAATGACTCCCTAGAAAATGTTTAAAAATGAGATAGATGGATATGTACTGACACAGAAAGATGTTCAAGGGATATTTTAAATGGGAAAACAAAATGAAACAAAACCCGAAAGCTATTGCAAAATTTTCTTTTCTGCAATTGTGAACTTTCTGCAAAAATGATTGCATTTGTTTTGTAAAGAGAAAATGTGTGTCTATGTTACTATACAAAAAATAAATATTTACTTACAAGGAATTATTAATTAAACTGTTAATATAGTTAATTCTAAAGAATGGGGTGGGGATGATGCCTGGGTGGCTCAGCCCGTTGAGCATCTGCCTTCAGCTAAGTTCATGAACACAGGGTCCTGGGATCAAGTCCCACATCGGGTCCCCTGCTTCTTTCTCTGCCCCTTCCCCCTGCTTGTGATCGATCTCTCTCTCTCTCTCTCTCTCTCTCTCATAAATAAATAAATAAATAAATATCTTAAAGAAGAAAAAAGAACGGTGTGTGAACGAGAAGGAAGGAAATGGACTCTTGTTTTACTTAAGATTTTGTAATTGTACTTTAACTACAAACACTACATTGATTTTTGTAATGGCGAACTTTTTAAATGTAAAAGTAAATAAATAAATGAGGTCGTAGTTTCGTTGGGTTCTATATATTTCCTTTATATTACTCAAATGAGCATTTCATCAATTTTAAAGCATCGATATAATAACAAGCCTCTAAACATTCACAATTAACTAAAATTAAGTAAACCTAAAGAAAGTAATGAAGTCTGCATCTGTATTTTTATTGGACTAGATAAACTGATCCAAGTAGATTGTGCTAGCAGTTATTTAATTCCTTATAATAACTAAATAATGATGGTAATAATTACGACCAACATTTAGATTTTTAGATTTACAGATTAAGATTATAATTTTCATTTGACCCTTAGAGTGGTTTTATGGAGCTATTTTATCCTAATAATAATAGCAGCAATCAGATATTGACACTGACATTCCCTTGTGCCAGGAACTGTACAAAGTACTTGACATACACTATCTCATTTAATATCTAAAACCACCTTATGTATTAGGCATGCATTAGGTTCAGCAGCAAGTAACAGAAAATAAATATCTCAAACAAAATAGAAATATGCATTTTTTTTTCTTCTCTAGGAGCCTGGGCAAATGATCTAGGGTGTTGGCAGTGATTTTGTAATCCTAAGTGACCCAGGTTCCTGTTCTTGCTCCGCTATGCCCCAGAATTTGCTTACCTCTCATTTTTCAAAACTGGTGATTCAGTTCCACCCGCTGTGTCTAAATCCCAGCCCGCAGAAGGGGAGAAAATGGGAAGCCAAAAGTCAATCTCCTTCTTTTTATGGAAACTTCCTGGAAGCCGCAGACACCACCTCCATTTTCACCTCTTTGGGGAGAAATTAACCTCATAAACACATCTAACTGCAAGGGAGGTTGGGACTGTGGACTTAACTTTGGGCATCCTAGTGTCCAGCTAACTTTTGGGGAGTCTTGGCTGATAAAGAAAGGAAGAATGGATATTGGGATAAAACTCAAAGTCTCCATCTTGGTGTGTTGTCATTCTAGTTCTACAAGTATGGAAACTGAGATGAAGAGGAGTTAACAAATATGCCCAATGCCGCACAGCTCTTAAGCAGTATCACCAAGTTGTCTTGGCTGACGGCCACGCTCTTTTCACTGTGGCAGAGTCCCTTGGACACTCAGTTCATCTCCTTCTCGGGATGGTAAAGCAAACTTTACTTTGTTTGCTACATTAGCTATTTTGTTTATCATGGATAAACAGACACTTTAGACATATTTACTTTTGGTTGATACATAGTTTAAAAGTAGGGTTCTTAGGATGAATTATAACATTCCATCTAATAGCTGTAAAACTAACATTCAGTCACTTTTTGAAATAAAGAATATAATCTCTCTATACATATATTTATGTATATATATATATGTATATATATTCTATATAATGTAATATGTATTATAAGGACTAATAAGGAAATCCTTGGATAAAGATAAATGACTTCCCTTATATCTATCGGGAAGACTGGCTTGTTCACTTACTATTGGAAACTATGACACACAGGGTGCTGGCTGGCTCAGTAGGTAGAGCCTGTGACTCTTGATCTCAGAGTCGTGAGTTCATGTCGGACATGGAGCCTACTTCAAAACAAAACAAAAGCTATGACACATGTAAGACTGCATTAAATCAGATAAAAGGATGGACTGACAGCAGTCTGAAGATGATTGCAACAAGGTAATGCAGCTACCTAGTCAAATGTTATATATCTATGTGTCTTGGGCTGTAACGGAAGTAAAGATTTGTGTTCAGCTACAACTGCACTGCTAGGCACTTGAAATGTGACTCGTCCAAATTGAGGAGTGCTAGAAAAGTAAAATAAGATTTCACAGATATTCAAAGATTTAGTGCAAAAATAAGAATGCAAAATAACAATAATTTCATATTGAAAAAATATTTTTATATTGACTACATGTTGAAGTGATATTTTAGATACAATGGATTTAAAAATATATCATTAAATTTAACTTCACCTGTTTCTCTTTACTTTTAAAAATATGACTACTAGGAAATTTCCCTGCTCACATTTGAGGCTCATGTTATTATCATTTTTTTTTTAATCCTGATGGTCTATATACACAGCAGTAAAGACGAAGACAAGGACAAAGGTCTCTACCATTGTCCAAGAGGAAATAAAAGTCTTGCTCTGGAGTATATTGAATTTCCCAGGCACTAGAGAGGTGCTCTCTGTTTCTGAATAGCAATATTTCAACAGGAATTCTAGACTGAGTTAACATCCTCTAGAAAACTATCCCATAACTAGCCCATTTCCTTTAAAAAGACTCTATCTCAGGAAGGAGAAAGAGAGAGAAAGAAAAAGAGAAAGAGAAGAAGATAGAGGTAGAGAGAGATAAAGATATGGAGGTTGGGTGAGGGGAAAGGGAGAACCATCTGATGACTAATCTGGCTCCCTAGATCTTCCAACATAAAAAAGGGGTGTCTAGAATAGGAGACAAATGCACTTCTGATGCATAAAAGGAATTTGCTCCAGTGGAAGTAAACGCACTGATGTTGAACCAGTTGTGATGCTTTTAAGTACAAATAATAGAAAAATAGATTGGAGCAATAAGGAAACACATTGTCTTAACACGAAGGCCAGAGATAAGGCAGACTCTGGGTGATAAGGCTACTGCTCCATTTCTCTGCAGATTTCTCCAGATCTGCCTTCTCGGCATACTCGCTTAATCTTCAAATTATGTGGAATAACATAATAAATTAAAGGCTGCATTTCTTCTTCTTATTCCATCTAATTCTTGCCACATTCCTCATCATTAAAAGTCCCCAAAATAGAACTATATAAATGTTTTCACAGGTTTTTGCTGGCGTTTATTTACTTACTTGCTTCCTTATTTATTTGGAACCTGCTGTATGCCACGGAGGTATGACTCGAGCTCTAATGGAGCTTGCTGTTTCTTTCTTTTTAGGTAAAATAGACACTTGCAAACAAATCATATCCTCAATGTTGTCAAAACAGTCGGGTTCTTCCGTATGCTTAAAGCTACCCATGACCTGAACACACCTCTAGAAGTTCACGTCTTTAAGAACCAGTGGCCAAATTGAGTGGAAGAGCCAGATTGGTCAGTCCAAATTATTCCTGACAAGAAACTTGTATCAACAGGTTTTTCTGTTCTTCAGTGATGTAGATCTCTCAATGACTAATTCTTGTGGAATTACAGGGTGATTCCTGCCAGATGTCTTTATCAAAAGAGGAGAGTGAGGCTTTAATGTTCCATCAACTTTCTTGTCTCTTTCTACACAGGAAAAAACTTAGAGGTATGCGCCTCTCCAGGGCACACCTCTAGGATAAAGGCCAGGTGGGGCCACTTGATTTTACTGGGATAGCACCATTTCTCGAAACACATCCAATAGCAGGGGGTCCATGCAGAAACAAATCATCTCCCCTTTTGAACTGGTGAAGCATTTTGTCTGACACTCTTACGTGGAGTTTTAGATCCCTTGCCATTTGAAGCAGACCACCCTGGTTCAAATTCCTATTTTTAGCAATTTTGGATGGGATATCTCACATTTGATGATCATGTTTTCTGTGGAAGTTCTCTCTTTAATTCTTTGGATGTAATTTTGGTTTTGTCTTAAAATTCATTTAAAACCTGGTGGTGGGGGAGAACACTTGAAAACCAAAGCCCAAAGAATGAATGACTCTCTGACCTTCCCAGCTCAAGCTCTTTACCAAAAGCATTTGGGAGGCACAGAGGCCCATGACCTTGATCCCCTCTCCTAGACATCCAAGGATCCAGGAATTCCCCAGTCATTGAACAATAAATCTTATACCTTCACCAGGAAATTCAGTTGGCAGGAGGTTTCTAAAAATATTAGGAGGAAACAAAAACCAAGCCCGACCTCCATTTTCCAGTTTTTCAACGTCAGGCACTGGAATGTGAGGGTTAAGCTGCCACTCATTTTCTATTTTAACTCCCAACAAGAAAACACGGGAATGCCGTGCCACCCAGAAGTCAGCCAGTAAATATTTCTTGAAAGAATAAATGAATGAGTAAGGCCCCACTTTCTCATTCTGGAGATTGCTATGAAGTTCTATCTTCAAAGACTGTTTACTTCAGGCCAGTCTCAGAAAGAAAAACCAGTCGCTGTGATACAAGGGTGTTAACAAGTTTTCACATGTGGGATTTTTCCTCGAGCCCTGATTAAGTTTCATAATAATTTCTCCATAGCAGATGATTTTATCCCAAGACAAGGAGAAAACAAAATGTCTTTAGTGCTCCTCAATTTTACCACTACCTTGGCCAGGAAATGAGAAAATAGAAGGTAGTAGGGATGACTGGGTCACTCTTCAGTTCCAGAAGGAAGGTATTTCTTGTGATTTAGAACAGTTCCTTGGGCTCTACACAGATGAGTGAAATATGGGGTCATTCTTCTTGGCATTTTAAGTCGAATTGGCCATTGAAGCTGCTCAACCTTGAACGAAATACTTGAAGACTTCTTGCGCTCAATTGAGTGCGGTTGTGTTATAGGAAAGTTGACTCAGCTTTGAACCCTTCATCAATCGCGGAAGTTCTCTTTGTGGTAGGCCACGAGACCACCCGGCTCCATTTCCCAGCACTCTAGGCCCTTTGCCTGGACAGAGGGATCTTACCTCATGATACAGGTAACTGTCTCCATTGATGTTTAATGTTTTTAGTGGTAAATTTATAACACACATGCACATGCTTACAGGAGTGAATTCATAACACACACACATATATGTTGGTTAATACATAAAGACTAATAACTTTCTATTTTATTACTTATAATAGTCCACAATTATTAATAATTTTTCCACAAAACTCTTGATCCTGAGGTGGACTCATTATAAATAAAGTGAGGGCCTCACCACAAAAGAGCATCTCTTTTCTTCTAAACGACTCTCTACCGCACATCCTGCCATTCTATCTCTATCTCCTTTCCCTACTCTACAAAGGAGAAATACACAAAGGCTCTTCTAGGGATACTTGTCAAGGATTAAAATTCACCATCCAGCATTTATTCCTTTGATACAATATGTTCTCACTTGATGATAATACATCTAGATAGAAGTTATAGGTTTGACCTTGTCATCTTAGCTTTTTATATGATTGTGAAGAATGCAAAGACTATGAAGAGACTAAATGAATCTTCACAGTGCCATCAGAGGCAGATAAGGTTTTAACAGGCAATCTGGGGTATCAGGGAAAACCTTTGCCTATCATGGGCAGGCTTGGCACTAAGACATTATCTTTTGCCTATTGCATATGAGTAGTGAGGAATATAAAAGTGAAACACAACCATGGGAAGCTCTTGGAATAGCATCAGGTCCCAACAAACTTTGTTGAATTTTTTAATAACTTGAAATTAAGTGAGCCAAAATTTAATTGTTAAAATATATGTTACCGGAATTATTTCACAGTAAGATTTTGGAGTCAGAAGCACTAGGATTCATATACCACCTTTGCCACTTGTTACATGTCAAGTCTCAGAGCCTTCTTCTCAGTTAAAATGGATTTAGTAGACCTATCTTACAGTGTTGCCTTTAAGTAAGACAATGTATGTTAATTATTTAGCACAATTCAAATTCATTTAAATAATAAAGATAGTGATGATAATGAGTACAATGATGATGATGATGATGTTTTCTATTTGAGAGACACTTGTCAAGATTTTACCCTTTTCAGTGACTCTATTTGTGTTAAAATAAAACCCCTTCGATCCCCCAGTTACGACATCTATGATGTCATAGCACTGAGTTCTTTGAATATTAATTTCTTTTGACTTAATTTGATAAGTCCAAATCTTTACATAGTCTCAAGGCGCAACTTGGATCTAATATCACTGATGACTTTCCCATCTTCATGCATGCTTTGAGCTCTTTTCCATATAAGCAAGTTGGAGGTTACATGTTGTCATATTTATTTCCTCAGCACTCTATCAGCACTTTGGGTTCTGCCTTGAGGACTTGGCTGGTCTGTGCTTTCTTCTTGACGTTGACTGTTTCCAAAGAATCAGCTAAGATGGATTCCTCGCCCAGAATAATTTGATAATACACACACACACACACACACACACACACTCACATGCACGTGCACATGCACACACCACTTATGGGTCCTCATAATGGTTTTGATGGCTCTGTTTCAGTGGTTCTCAAAGTGTGGTCCCTGACCAGCAGCAGCAGCAGCACCTGGGAACCAGTTGAAATGTAAATTCTCAGGCTCCCCTCCAGATTGACTGAATCAAAAACCACGGTGGGGCCCAGATATCTGTGTCTTACCCAGCCCTCCCGGTGATACTGATTAGTGTGCTCAAGTTAGAAACCACTGCTCTGTTCCATAGTTTACAATTGCTTTGACCACAACCCATAGCTGACAACCACTTCAAAAGGAGATCAAAGTGGTTGAATCATTTCTGAGGCAGTTTAAGATTTTAAAAGGTATAAATCTGTTTTTCTTTGAATCTAAGTCTCTTATAGGATAGATCCTCATCCTCCACATATTCATACATCTAGCACTTAACAGCCGAAGGTTAAAGTTCAACCAGGGAATGGTGATGACAGTTTGAGTAAATGTCTTCCAGGAAACTTACACTAGCTCCCCATAGTTCATTATAACGGAGTAAAATTAGAATAGGGAAAAATTTCCCCATGAAACTAGTAAGCTATTCATCTTAAACTTAAGAGTTTTGAAACATTTCAAATTAACATCAAGTAAAATTTTCAGTAAGTGTGGTTGAATTTGACAGTTACATTCTGAATGGCCAATTTCATGGTTAGCAACTGTTTTAAGGGTTTCAGTTTGTATGCTTAGTTACCTTCTCCCCTGTGAGATCTCCTTGACTACTGTCTGCCTTTACCTATCCTTGTAGCTGTGAGTTCTTTAGGCGAAGATTAATCTCATTCTCAGTGGAGGAAATAAAATAGACAGTGAAATGTAAGTAACATCTATTGACTTGAAATAAATATGTTTTAGACCCAAGGTCTCTTTCAAGATGTTCAAAGTCCAAAAATACCTCTCACAAGGTAATAACTGCACTATAGCTTAAACAAATAGACTTCTGGCAATTACACTACACATCATTTCATGCTGTATTATCGGCTTCTAAAAGTCAAGCCTTAATTCTTGTGGTCATCTCTTTTCAAAGAATTGTTTTAGCTTCTGAGAAGCCTTCTTTGACACTCTCACCTCATTTTCTCCCCTGAATTTGAAGTGCTCTTTTGAGTTTGCAAAGGAATCTCTTTTCTGAAATCCTGTTTCTGGCACACGAATGAATTTAGATGAGTGAGAGAAGTGATGAGATGCAAAAGGGAAAAAGAGTGTTATCGATCAAGATAAAAATGACACTGTGTTTGTTGTAGGTGGTTTATTATTATGCATTATCTCAATACTTAGGGAACAAGTGATTACAGTGCCTTAGAGGGACTTGTCTTCTTATACCTCACAGCTGTGATTCTACAATTGACTTTGAACGGAGGAGAGAGAAACATTTTTAATGTCTTTGGAGAATCAAACAAGGATGTTCTTTAGTAGATCTCTAGGAATAGAGATCCAGGAGGGGGTTTCTGGACAACTAAATTGTCTAGTCATCTGATACTAGCTGGGGTCCGTGCTTATCTTGGGGCTCATTCTCCTTCTCTGTATTATTTCTCTGCTGTTGCATAGCTTAATGGCATAAATCAACAGCATTCATTTGTTACTGTTATAAACTCTCATGGCTTTGGGGGTTGACTTGATTCGGTGAGGTGGGTGTCTTGTGGCTGCAGGTAGTGATTACAACAGCTAACCCTCCTCAAGCCCCTCTCTGGACCCTCAGTGTGGTCTCTTCAGCATGACAACCTCAGGGAATTGCATTTCCAACATGGCAAGTAAGGGGTCCAAAAGTACACAGAGCTTCCATCAGTTTTTTAGTTCTTTACCCTCACATGTGAGCAAACAGCCAAGCATCAGTTGTCGGAGGAAGGCATCTAACACAAAAGATGAAGACTAAGTCAAACAAAACCAGGGAAAAAAAGAACTCAGAGGAAATTGATACAATAACATATTATCTAGGTTTACCATTTTCCAGAGACCCTTCTAATTGCATGGTACCTACTAATGTCATTTGTACCTTCCAACAACCCTATCCAATGGGTACTCTTATTATGTATATTTTACTAAGAAAATTGATAAGCAGAAGTCAGGCAACTTGCTTAAGGTCATTGGTCATAATCAATGGCACTACTGGCATTTTAATTGATTGTGGAGTCTAAGCTCCTTACCATTATACTGTATGTTATAAGGCATTCCATGGAGCCGCAGAAGTGTAAATGTCTCTATATAACATCTTCAGAGACAAAAGTGGGTATTGCTTCCATGAAACAAGAACAAAATCCTTTTTAAAAGAAACATTAAAAAAGAGTTCTTAAAAAGAATGTAACAGTACAAATATAAACAGAAGAATTATTTTGAGGAACTCTTTCAGAAACTAAATACAAAGCAAAGAGATGGAAAATAGAACAGAAAAAACAAGAACATCAGAGGCTACATAGCCAATGAATAAGAGTTCCACAATCAGAGAAGAGATAAAGCAGAGGAGACAAAATTATCAAAGCAATAGAATAAAAAAGTTTGGAATTGAACGACATGTTTTTCAGATCAAAGAGGCATACGAAGGGTCTAGCACAAGGAAGGAAGAAAAGCCCATATTAAGGCTCATCATTAGGAAGCTTTAAAAGTTTTCCAGAGAGAAAAATAAGCTCTCAGGACAAAGATGTACGAATTGGGCTCAGATTCACTGAACCTCTCAACAACAATGCAGGCCACGTTCCAGTTGGAGCACTACGTACAACATTCTAAGGGAAAGTAATTTCCAACCTTGCACTCTGTACCGTGCCAAACCACAATCTGACCTAAGGACAGAATAAAGTTTCTGATTTGTAGTACTTCAACATACGTACCTCTGACGTCCTCATTCTCAAAAGGCCACTGAACCATGTGTTTCTTCAAAATGAGGGAGTTGATAAAAAAGAGGAGGGCATGAAATCCAAACTAAAATGGGTAGATTACAAATAAGCAGGATGGGGATATTCAGGGTACAGGCAGAGGAACTTTCCAGGACTGCCTCTGTGTAGCAGCCGTGAGTGCAAAAAGACAAATGACCCCAGGAAGACTGTGTCCATGAAAAAGCGGTACTGATAGTTCACTGATATGTCTAATTTCACGAAGGGTTTAACAACCGTGTCAGAATATTGAGGGCGTGTGAAGGATTGGTATGTAGGAAACTAAGGAAACAAAACAGCACAGGGCTATTTGATGTCCACGTAGAACAAAAATAAATACAAGAAAAGAAATATAAGTTATAAAACGTGATGTGGTTCAGCTGTGAGTGATAGGCATAGTTATTTAATATAAATCTTAAACATGGACTTAACCCCAAAGTATGTTCTAACTATAGTGGGAAGACAGAAAGAGGGGACATGTATTTGTGGTGTGTGATGGGAGGGGTGCACTAGACTACTAGATCTTCATTTTTCATGCAGGGAAATCAATCAATAATGATATCTCAAATTGCCAAGATAGTGAGTAGATAGTTGAAAAATTGGGGGGGTATATATCATGAACAAATATAATACTGCTTTTGAGAATGGGGCCATGGAGCAGGGGCTGGCTATTTTTATTAAAGGTCCTATGTGCTCTTCTCCATATTAAAAGTATGCATAAATGTATTACTCTGATAAAATTAAAAATTAAAAAAAACGAAAGTTTTGTTGAAATATTTGTCAGTATTTCTCTATCAGCATCTGTAATTGTGAATGAAAACCAAGAACTGTTCTCTCACTTGGTGTGATTTCAGGTTTACCTGAAAACATCTTGTTGGAAGAAACCTGATGTCCCTTTATAGAAGGGATCTTTTCCCACTGAGACATTGGAGGCCACTCTTTAATTGCTGTTGTTATCAGAAATAGTAACACACTGGGCACCTGGGTGGCTCAGTGGGTTAAGCCGCTGCCTTCGGCTCAGGTCATGATCTCAGGGTCCTGGGATCGAGGCCCGAATCGGGCTCTCTGCTCAGCAGGGAGCCTGCTTCCCTCTCTCTCTCTCTCTCTCTCTCTGCCTGCCTCTCCATCTACTTGTGATCTCTGTCTGTCAAATAAATAAATAAAATCTTAAAAAAATATATTAAAAAAAAAAAGAAAGAAATAGTAACACACTGAACTACCACCAGTCATTAATTTTCAAAGAAGTTCATCAGATAGGTCAGTACCATTTAGGAGTGCCTGAAGGAAACAAAGACTAAAGCATTTAGTCCTTGCAGAATGAGAGCAATACGATCTTTGCCCCACCCCCCGCCTCAACCCTGAGAAAGTCCTATCTTGAAAGGACAGAGCTGGACTGGAGAAGGAGAGACCTGCTGGGACAAAGTGGTGGCAGCTGGGGAGGTCTGGCACCTGAGAAAGGGTGAGCAGATTGAACAACAGTATCCAGAAGACATTTTTCTATTTCCCAGGTTTGCAAAACTAATAATGGTTTTAACCATTTAAATCAATACACCTGGATTTACGTATTTGAGGAAGTGTAAAAGGTATCTTAATTCACTTTGGAAACACTTCTAAATAATGACTTTCATTTGTAAAATTATTTTCTCCTCAAGGACGTTTGTTAACCAGATCTCTAACGTAGTGGGTTCTGGTCCAAACTGAAGACATATGGAGAAAAAAAAGACAACACATCTTTTAAGTACAGTAGGAGAAGGAGGGCTTGTTTTTCCAGCCCGTTGAAAAGTTGGGAGTATTATATTTGAAAACAGATTTAGGCACGATCTCTTGCTATCTGGTACAATCTCCTGAACAAAACAGTAACTTTCCAGCTCATTCGAGCTAAAAGTTCTGGGTTTCTCTCCTTTAGGTAACTTGTCTCACATGAGTGTTCTCTCAGCAACTGCTTTAAACTGGTGTCTGACTTCATGTAACACCTAACCTTTTTCATTATTATTATTTTTTAAATTACCAGTCTGCACTCATTTTTTTCTACCTTTTTATGGATGACTTTTACTTTAAGAAATACGTCTAGTGTCATTCCCATCTCCTGGTCCTCCATCTTTCCTCACCATCTCCTTTCATCTGAAAGCTCCTTCCAGGTAACTTTCCCGTGAGGTAGAAATTACCCTTTCATGATTTTGAAACAATACTATGCGTTTTTAACATTTTTGGCGGGCAAATTGAGAATATATTTCAAACATTTTATGTATTCATAGTCAGTAAACTTTAGGTATAAAATCCAAAGAGTTAGTCAAACAAACATGCATGGATGTTTGCCTTATATAACATTTGAATTGAAATTACTTAAATGTTCATTAATTGTGGATTGGTGAAGTAACTACAATAGAATTCCTATACTATGTAGCATTATAAATAGTAAAGTGGAGACTATCTCCCTATATACTTACCCGATTATCTGTGTGTCTTAATGTTTTTTAAAGGGCTCAAGGGCATGTTGTTAAGAGTATGGTACCCCATTTTTGTCTTGAAAAAATGTGTGTGTTCCTAATGTCTACTCATATAAATGTCTGGAAAGAGGTACACACAAATG
Organism: Lontra canadensis; assembly: GCF_010015895.1. Taxonomy (NCBI): domain Eukaryota; kingdom Metazoa; phylum Chordata; class Mammalia; order Carnivora; family Mustelidae; genus Lontra; species Lontra canadensis. The sequence goes on along the minus strand of NW_022631063.1, from coordinate 3,905,981 downwards.
TTCATAGTGATTATCTTTGGGTGCTGAAGAAATGGCTGGATTTCTTTTTTTTTTTCTTTTCTTTCTTTTCTTTTTTCTTTTCTTTCTTTTCTTTTTTTTTTTTTTTTTACATTTTAAAGAATTGTCTTGAGTTTGTTTTACCACAAACAGGTATTATTTTTCTTAAAGATTTTATTTATTTATTTGAGAGAGAGCGTGAGACAGAGAGAACATGAACAAGGGGAGGGGTAGAGGGAGAAGCAGGCTCCCGCTGAACAGGGACCCGGGTGAGGGACTCAGTCCCAGGACCTGGGATCGTGACCTGAGTCCAAGGTAAACACTGAACCAACACTGAGCCACCCAGGCGGCCCTTGCTATTATTTTTTAATCACAGAAAGAATAAATGATTTTTATCAAAAAATACATACTCTAACAAATTATTCTTTGATTTAAGTTCTTAACAAATCTTTCCTCCTTCTGGCAAGGTTTGTTCCATTCTCTCATATATGCAGATTAACCTATGGGGAAAATAGCTATGCAACTTTTTGCATCAAAAAATAATAGTTCTGGAAGCAACTCCAAGAAATTGTCCCAATCTTTGAGCAAGATATTAACCAAGTTAAATACTGTTAAAAAACAGAATTCAACAGAATAAATTTGAAGAACTAACTGGCTTAGTTATGGTTCGTGAATCAGGCAGCATTCCGGCAGCAAGTAGAAAGGCGCTTCCAGGAGTTGCACAAAATGGAAGGTTTCTAGAGGCACCTGGGTGGCTCAGTCAGTTGAGCATCTGCGTGTTGGTTTCAGCTCAGGTCCTCATCTCAGGGTCCTGAGATCGAGCCGGGCATCCGCTCCCGGCTCCGTGAAGAGAGTACTTGAGATTCTCTCTTTCTCCCTCTTCTTCTGTCCCTCCCCCTGCTTGCGCTTTCTCTTGTTCTCTCTTCTTTCACACACACAAATAAATAAATAAATCTTTAAAAAAAAAAAAAAAGGAAGGTTTTCATAGGAAGGAGGGTGGAGTATGAAAGTTATTAGCAGAAGAGGATTGTTTCAGCAAGGTCACCTTCCTGTAGGGGTGAGGAGGGGTTCTTATCATGCGGTTTACCTCATCTTCCTTTGGGGGTTGAATAGGGTCCCTGTGGTAGACTCCTTTGGGTTGATCAGAAAATGCCTGACTGACTGGTTAAAATACATATAGGTGAGAGAGGTGGGGGGACTGGAAACTGCAATTAGAGTTGGCATTAAGCCCTGGCTTGGGGACACGGCCTAAGAGATGCCATTTGGAGCCTATGGTTTTCTTTTTAACAATGATTTTATCCATTTTCCTTGGGGACTATATTTAGGAGCAGTGTTGGGAGTGTAATGAAAAGACCAGCCATGAATCTTAAATAGGGCAGCAATGCCCTTTAAACAGCGGCACTAACAACCACAACAAAAGCAGAGGCTGTAACTGCTTTCGTAAGCATAGTGAAGATCAGTGATAAGAGCATTTACTATATGGGCATAATGGAAGTCAACATCTCACAGTTTCTTTAACGAACTGGGGGAAAAAACTGCCTACTTACCAGGAAGCTTAGAAATAACAGGTGTGAGTTTTGTAAGTTTCCAGAGTAAAACAGAGGTTTGTGCAAAAGTTTTGATGATACCACATAAATATTTTGTGCTCATCAGCATAAGAAAGAATAACTTGATTAGGAGCACTGGCCACGAGGAAATTGGAGCCTCTAGAACATAAAGAAAGGTTCCACTGACCTGCAAACCTCAAACCCATTGAAATGGAAATGAAGCAGATCTTCTCAGAGCTTTCAGGGCAATCAGTGACACTTTCTAGTTTTAGCCAAATTTCCTTTCCTGGCAATAAATATGTATTACCTTTGCAAAAATGTTTACTTCTATACTTGGGTTCATCGTTAACCGCTCTTATTACCGCTAAGGACAAGGAGCTTGGTTTAGGTCCAATTTAAGGTCTGTGAAAATTGGTTTGGTTTCCTTCCAGACCAAGCCAATGAAAATAACTGGTTCCATTCATTTATTAGTCCAGATAAACAAAGCCAGTTTTATTCTGGGCATAATGCTTATCTGTGTGACTGACCTGCACTGAAGCCGAGGGGAAGACAGAAACCATGAAAAGCAGAAACTGAAAAGTTGGCTTCTTTCCCCAAGAGCCAACCATGTTCCAGAGCAAAGAGAAATGTTACTCAAATGAGCTAAAGTTAAGTACGCTAGGCTGTCTGGTGTCTTTGACCTTTAAATATAGGAAAATTAAAGCAGTTCTACTCTGGAGTCCAGGAGAACACTGAGTTTGTATTTGTTTTGAAGATCCATAGGAATGCAAATGGATTGCTCACTAGAACACTGCTCCCGTTTTGCAAACACCTCTCTCTCTCCCGGAAGTGTTTCCCTTTAAAACTAAGTTATCATATATTCTCATTTTAAGATCTTTAAAATACTCCTATGCATATTTGAGCTATTTGAAAATACCCTTGTAAAAAACCAGGGCTGGGAAATACTGGCTTATTAATAGGGGAATTAATTTCAAAACAAAATTGGCTTCTCTCCATTACTTTTCTTTCTTCAATTAAATAATTTTTAATAAAACATACATTAGCGTGGTGAAAAATATCCAATACAAATATGATGCAAAGTATGCTTGTTGCCTAGTCCGGATTCCCAACCAGATGTTTTATTTATTTATTTATTTATTCTTTCTTTCTTTCTTATCTTTTTAAAAATTTTCTGTGCATACACAGCATTCACATGTAAGAAATGAATATATAAAACGTAGAGATAAATATTTACATGTCTTACAAATGGGAATTTTCTTCCTTATGCCTATTCTGTAGTTTTATTTTTCTCTTCCTTTATCTTTCATGGTTTTTTTTTTTACTTAAAAATATGTCCCTGAGATCATTCCAAATAAGCCCATATAAATCTACATTATTCTTTCTAATGCCGATGTAATATCTAATTATATGGATAACCATAATTTATTTAATCAGTTTCCTATTTAAGGATAGCTGGGTTGTTACCTGATTCTTTCTTTTTCCTACAAACAGTGCTTCAATAAGTAATAAACATTGAGATATATGTTTTCCCATGTACGTGTAAGTATATGTAAGCAGGATAACATTCTAGAAATAGAATTACCAGGTCAAAGTCTCTACCTCCTTTAAAAATCTCTCTGTTTAGTAGATTTGACAGAATTTTGTTTTTTCACTTGAATAATTTCACAATGAAAGTATGAAAAAACAAAAAATTCATTATGTGAGACAGAAACAGTGATGGACATTGATTTAAGGTTAATAAAATACTCATTTTTGAATGTCCAATGCCAAAAAAATAAAAAATCAGCATTTAGCAGACAGAAAGGATCTCCACAGGCTTATGCTCTCTTAAGAAACACCCAATTTTCATTTCCTGAAAGAATTTGCTACCAAGTTGTGAAGAGGATACCTTCTAGAGCATTTAAGATCTCAAAACAATTCAATTCTGCAATTATTTATTGCCTGCCTCCTCTGTACCAAGCCCCCAGGGACTGTAGCAAGAATTATAAGCTGTTCCAGCCCTCCAGCGACATGGCGGTCAGAGGAGACCTCTGTACCAATAAGGTATTCTGTGAAAGAACTCTGTTTGGGATCTCACTGTAACTTGGAAAAAAAATCTCGATTTGATAAATCTATGTCATAGGGAAAGGCTCATTTCTCTAACACATTATAGATATAAATAAAAATATTTTGAAGGAAGAAAAAAATGGGAGTAAGAGGAAGGCAAGGGAGAAAGGACATGAGAAACAGGAAACAATCTTCAGGATGCATCATCCAAAAAGACTTTTTACCATGTCTTATTTATCTTTGTGCCCCCATCAGTCAAGTGATGGCCCCAAGTTTACACCTCATCATCAATCTGCTTTGAATGACTGAGTTTTCTCTGCAACATTCAGAGCCCTCCCATACTTCTCTGCCTTTGAACATACATGGCTTTGCCAGGAATGTCTTCCTTACATCAGTTCATCTAGCAACAGCCCACATATCTTAGCATTGCTGACTCAAGGATCATTATTTCTCCTTCCACCCAGGAAGAAACACCCACTCCTTCCCCTAGGCTCTCAATTATAGTTTTACTTTCTTTTCCTGACCTCTTGTTCTATACAATCAATAGGACATATCTGTTCTTTTTTGCAACATTTATCACACACTGTCTTGATTATGGTTATTGTGAATATTACTTACAACTAAGGTATAATCTCTTTCATTGTCTTCTCTAAAAATACACATTTATATTTCTCACAATGGCTAGCACAGTGGACTATATTTGATTCAAAAAACAAAACAAAACACCTTATTGCGCAGCTGCTATCCAGGCAGTATATGAATTTAACTGCTTATATTGTATCAAACTCTTGGTTACAATAGCAAATGATTATAAGGCTTACTATGTGTGGGCACTTTCAATTACATAATTAACTTATTTAATTCTCACGACCAGGGGTTGTAGGTGTACCTTTATTATCATTTCCATTTTCAGATGTGGAAACTGAGGCACTGAGAGCTTCACTAATTTTCCCAAGTTTAATAGCTCAGTGTTGGCACCAGACATGGAGCTATTGTGTGAGACCAACCAGCGGCTTAAGCTGATGTTTACTTTAACACTTAGGGTGAGGTCTCACAATGCCGATTTCAGCAACAATGCTCAGAGAGGCAAAATAATTTGTTCAAGGTCATACAGCTTGTTGGCAAAGTCAGGTCTGAAATCATGTTTAGCTCTCACATCCATATTTTCTACTGCCTATGCTTCAACTCCAATAAAAGTCCTACCTCTCCCTAAGGCATGACTAAAGTCTCAGTTTGCATTTTTCAGCAGTAGTTTCTACCCTCCCAGCATCCATCTCCCCTTCTTCTAATAGCACCCAGTTATCTCTTCAAGGATCTACCCCCCTCCCTCAGCAAACCACCCCCCAACTCTCAGTCCACGGAGGTAACACACAATGTGTAGTTCCATTATGTTCACATGTCTTCTCTGTGGGAAGCTTTGAAGTTCCTTGAGAGCAGGGATTTCTCCTCCTCCTCCTCCTCCTCCTCCTTCCCGTCTCTTTCTCTTCTTCTTTTTCTTGTAGGTGAATCTCCCATGCATGAATACACAATTGAAGTTGAAAATATTTATTGAATGAATGTCCTGCACACGGTATTTGCTTACTCAATATTTGTGGAATTGAACTTTTTCTTGAATAAGATAGCAACTAAAATGGGCCTCATCAAAGTCTTAGAATCTCAGTGGGCAAAGAGAGGTCAAGTGTATGCCCCAGGTATAGTCTACTTCCTCATACCATTCAAAGACAGAGTATTTGACCTCCTGAAGATTTCTTTCTTTCTCTCTCTCTCTCCCTTTCCTTCATTCCCCCTTCCTTCCTTCCTTTTTTTTTTTTTTTAAGATCTTATTTATTTATTTGGCGGAGAGAGAGACAGCTAGAGAGGGTCCACAAGAAGAAGGAGAAGGAGAGAGAAGGAGTCTCCCCACTGAGCAGGGAGCCTGACTCCGGGCTCTATCCCAAGAATCTGGGTTCATGATCTGAGCTGAAGGCTTAACAGACTGAGCCACCTAGGTGCCCCACCATCCCCTGAAGATTTCTGAGGTAATTTTCTTCCATGGGAGGGCCTGTATGGAATACCTGGACATAATCCAACCTGTTAGATATAAAGGAGCAACAATTCCACATCTTAGAGGAAAAATAAATCAGCATTTTCTAGATAAAGGAGTAAAGCAATTATGATACCTGTCTCAACAGCAAAAGGCAAGCCATCCAAATACACAGTATTCATCTAAATTTGATTAAGACATTTAGAGTTTCTAGCAGTAAAAACAATGGTAATGTCTACCCATTTCCACCTTTCCAAAAGTAGAATAAAAAAAGGGGGGGGGGCAAACCAAACCAAGCCCCAGACTGTACTCTATCTCATCCTCCAGGGATGTCATGCTTTCACACTGCCTGTTATCATATAAAGACCCTAATGGGAAAAGAAGATGAACACAGCAATAATGTTGTTCCAGAGAGCTGGCACTCAGACACCACAATTACTAGGGAACAAAGGAAAACTGAAGGAGGTTAGTATAAATGCAGAAGATAGACAAGATGCGAGCATTTGGTACTACACTTTAGTCCCCGCATTTGACTGAAGACCTTACTATTTCAATTAGTTCTTCTCCAGACTGTTGGGTCCAGGTCAAGAGAACTAAAACTGTTACTGTACAGAGAAATAAAGTGGTGTGAATAAAGTGTAGGGAATGGTATGAAAGAGGAAGTGTTTGCTAAGAGAAAAATGAGCCTAGATCACCATTACATCCTTGTGCCGCCATCCGTACTTCTCTTTTTGCTAGTTTTGGCCTAGATTTCCCATGTTTTGCCTTTGCTGAAAGACAGCACTGAGAAGAACTGGGCCTGAAGACGATGTAGCCCAGAGGGCAGCTTTCATAATGGTGAACATTTCTGAACTGCTTCCTAAGTGCCGTCACGGAGACCCAGACTGTCTCATTAAATCCAGTGCTTCATGACATAGGTACTATGAGTAACCTAAGTTCACAAATGAGGAAATGGAAGTTTAGAAAGGTTGAAAAAAAAAAAAAAATCTTGCCCAAAGTCACACAGCTGTGTTCTAATCACTATCCTAAATGACAGATGAACGACGTAAGTATAATAAGCTGAGGTGAAGCAAAGGCTGAGTGAAAAGGGTCTCCTCTAGGAATAAACCCGTCAGACTAAAGTCTTGCTGTCGCTTACACTTTCTGAGCCCTGGCACCACAACTGCTTATGTTATAGGGGTTTTGTGAAAATCCACTAAGATAAAGTTTATTTTAAGGACTCTGTAAATGCGCACAAACCCTACAAACACAACACATTACTATATTACACATAAAAATGCAGAGTTATGAGTTAAGAAGTTGCCATCGGAGGACTGAAATTGAGGGAAACCAGGTTGGATATTAAGTGAATGATGGCCATGGGGCAGAGTATTCTGATATTTGGAAGATGGGGCAGACAGAGGAAGACACACCCAGTATGTCTTCTGGGAGAGCAAAAGAGGAAGTGCCAAATGGAAGATGAGTAGACGACGATTAACATAGGGATATTAGACCAAAAAGAAAGGAGGAGGAAGGGAAGGAAGGAAAGAGAAAGAAAGAAAGAAACAAAGAAACAAAGAGAAAAAGAAAGAGAAGGGAAGAAAAAGAGAAACAGAAAGAAAGAAAGATCAGTCAGAGAAAGATAAATACCATATGATTTTACTCATATGTGAGACTTTAAGAAACAAAACAAATGATCATAGGAGAAAAATAGAGAGGCAAACCAAGGAATGGACTCATAACTATAGAGAAGACACTGATGGTTACCAGAGGGGAGGTGGGGGCCAGGTGAAATAGGTGATGGGGATGGAGGAGTGCACTTGTGCTGAGCGTCGAGTGTTGTGTGGAAATGTTGAATCACTATATCGTACACCTGAAACTAATATTGCACTGTATAATAACCAACTGGAATTTAAATAAAAGCTAAAAAAAAACAAAAACAAGAAAAAAAGCAAGGCCTCCAAAATACCATAACCCCAAGGGAAACAAAGCAAAACCAAAGACAGTAGGTTATAAATGAAAAAGATGGGCAAAGGTGAGTAACTGTAGAAGCTGGGTGATGGGTATGTGAGGGTTCATTGCACTTGCCTCTTTGTGTGTATGCTGGAGAAAATTCTGTAATAAAAGTGAAAACAAAACAAAAACAGAGGAAAGAAATAAAGAGGAAGACAAAAAGGAAGGAAGGAAGGAAGGAAGGAAGGAAGGGAGGGAGGAAAAGAAAGAGAAAGAAAGAAAGAAAAAAGAAAGAAAAGAAAAGAAAAAGAAAAAGACAGGCAAACATAGAGAAAATGGCTTAACCCAAGCCAAAGCTACACACAGACTCGCATGAGAGAAATAAGGACATGGAGTCTTCTCTGGCTACTAGATTGTTTACTTTTGCTGTTGTGGCTACTGGAACAAAAGCTAAACTATTCTGAAAAAAAGCCACATGCACTCTTGCTCTTCTGCATATTTGTTTTGGGGACTCACAAGTTATGTAGGTTATTTCTGTAGTTTTTTTTTTTTTCTTTTTTTTTTTCCTTGAGAGGAAACTCATGGAGTTGGATTTGACATTTTTGCCAAATCTTTTATATCAGTGGTTCTCAAATTTAGTAGGCATCACAAATCTCGGATAGGTTTGCCAAATTCAGCAATTAAAAAGATAGGATGCAATGTGTCAACTGTACTTCAATAAAAAAATAAATACACAACACACAGCAAAATTTAAAATTCAAGATAAATAACAAATTATTTTTTAGCACAAGTATGTCCCAAATATTGCATGGTACATACTTACACTAAAAATATGTTTTATGTGAAAATCCAAGTTAACTGGAAATCCCGTATTTTATCTGGCAACCCTACACAGAGAGCCTGTTACAATGCAGACTAACCAGTTCCGTACTCTGTAAATCTGAAATAGGGCCAAGTAATCCATCAGGTGATTTCAATGCTGGCTTGTTCTTTTTTAAGATTGATTTATTTGAGTGAGAGAGAGGGAGTGCGTGTGCGCATTGCAGGGGGGAGGGGCCGAGGGAGAGGAAGAGAGAGAATCTTAAGCAGACTCCCAGGTGAGCCTGAAAACAGACGTGGGGCTCAGACTCACAACCGTGACATCATGACCTGAGCGGAAATTAAGAGTCGGCACTTAATTGCCTGAGCCACCTGGGCACCCCTCAGTGCAGCTTGTTCTTAGAGAACACTTTGAGAGATACTGGTTGAGCTTGGATAATGCCAACTTTGTGTTAAAGAACAGAAATTCAGCTGAGTAAATTTGAAGATGTAATTGCCTTGATTAAGCAGTTCCGACAGGCAGCATCCTATCTAACAAATAGGAAGGAGCTCTGAGGAAATTTACAAAATGCAAGATTTTTATAGGAATAAGGGTGGGGCAGGGATGTTAATAGCAAAAGAAAAGAAAGGATTCTTTCAGGCAAGGTCACCTTCCCCTGGGGGGAAGTGCAGGGGGTCCCATTAAGTGGATCACCTCATCTTCCTTTGGGGGATAAAGACACTGATGCGATAGATTACCCCATTGGTGCCGACCAAAAAACTCCAGAATGCTAGTCTTAAATTCCACTCTTGGAGAGGCTGAAACTGCAGTTAGGTCTTGGCTGACTGTCCTGGAGCAAATGACTCTACTTTGGCCTCTAGTTCTCTTTTTAACATTGGGAATGAAAGATGTCATAAGGCCAGAAGGGCGTCTTGGGGAGAGAAGGTGTGCACAGCTAAGGATAGCCTAGGGGATGCTAGAGGACCTGTTCGCTAAGTGACACCAGACACAGGTTTGACCTTTACCCCAATATGGTAACAAGAGAATACATTCATTGAGCTCCAATGTCCTGCTGTCTAGTCCTCTCAAAAGTCACATGGAGAAAATAACTATTATTATCCCAAACTCATTAGGTGAGGAAATAAAAGCTCACGGTTAAGTCACTTGCCCAAGGTCACATAGGTAGTATTTAGTGGAGTAAGTTTTGATCTGAGACCATCTGTTTGCAAAGTCCACACTGTGCACCAGTTCTATACAACAACAAGAGGCTTGGGCAATTTTGCCAGTACAACTACTTTTTCCCATTCTTATCCCTTTTCAAATTGCTAATAAGCTAACTAAAGTATAGTCAGGGATATGACATCTGCATCTCATCTCACGAGAATTCCACATTCTGATGTGTAAGAGTCAAGGAACCTGGAAGTTTGTGGAAAGCTGAGGATCTGAGCTAATGAAAAATATGGAGAGCTATAGGTAGGATAGGGTATTTTTTTAAGAAAAGCTTTTTTTGGGGGCGGGGGTCTTGTACACTCAGTATCAGACAAAACCCATCATCCCAAAAGGGATGCCCTCCTCTGGAGAATAAGCCAACAATTTTATCACCAGGGGGCCTAAGATGGCTGAGCAGGCTTTAAAAGAGGGTGTTAGGTGAGAGCACTAAATATAGGGAACAGTTTGATGAAAGAATTGGAGCTGATTAGACTGGAAAGGAGACAGCTCAGAGAGAACATGATTGCAGTTTTCTAATACTTATTGAACTGGTAGGAAGAAAAGATGATGAGCAAGAACCACAGGTGGGAATGTTAGTTGGAAAAGGATTTTGACTCAACAAATACATGGTAGATTGTATTATCATTCAAAATACTTGCTTTTTTTCTCTAGGATGTTTCTCCCCTTTCCTTGTTCCACCCTGGGTTGGGATTTCATGTGACTTTTGTTGGCTAATGAAATGTAGACACTTTAAGTACAGCATGGGATTTGCCATGGACTCTTTTCCTCTTTACCTCCTTTCCCAGAGGGAAGTCAAAGTGGGGCAGAGCCAAGCTGACCCGGGGGAGGCACATACTGTAAGTAAGAAATAAGTATGTAAGTAATGTAAATAAATGTAAGTAAGAAACAGCCTCTGCTGTTAAAAAGTTGCTGACAATTTAGGGCCTTTGTTTTTGTGGAATATCTCAGTTATCCTGACTGGCAAAAAACCAAACAAACAAACAAAAAAAGCTGTCTCCGAAAGAGTCATCCAAAGATGGAAAAGACTGTCTGCAGAAGTGGTGAACTCCCTGGACAGGAAGCATTCAAATATAGCTACAAGACCACTTTGGAGGATGTTAAAGAGGGATGGGTAGATTGCAATCCTGACTGAGTGGTTAGGACCTTGAGCTCCTTTCCATATAGGAGATTCTATGCTATGTTAATAGTGAAGTAAAAGGAGGGGCAAATTGAGCAAGGCTTTTCCCACATCATTCTTTAAACTCCCTTGAAGAGGAGGAACACAGTGACATTAGGGCAGATTAATCTCCGCTTGTGGTTACTGAAGCTTAGAGTATTAACTCATGCTTGTTTGAGAACAGCCTTCTGGAATGTAACTAAAAGGAGAGTTAAATATGTATGTGGTTTGAGATTAACCATAAATGACCTTCAAGGGAGAACTGGAACACAAGAATAGCTAGGGAAAGTGTAATTCAGTCACTACCACGAGCCTCTCCCAGAATCTTGCTGTTAGAGGGACAATGCCAAGCCACATGCATGGCCGGAGATCAGAGAGAGCAGGGATGTGGAGTGGGATCCTGCCATTCCTCGGACCCACAGCCCGGAGAAATACCCCGTCGGTTTTCATTCCCTTCTTTCCCCTTTCCTGTTTGCTCCCTTCAGAATTCCATGGGATCTCTCTTGGCTCTCCTTCCACCCGTCCACTCACCTCTCGCTCTTAGCGTTGTCTCTCTTCATGATCTCATCCCTCATCATTTTATCATCTCCATAATCGATCTTGTTTCTCTCTGCCCATTTATCTAAGTCACCATGAAAAAGTTGGGAACGAAGAAGGGTAAAACAAAGCAACATTATGAGGGAGGCTTCTAGACACAGAACGAAGCAAGCAGCCTGTGGTGGTGTGTGTGCTACGTGCGGGCATAGTTTTGGGAAAAGAGAGAGCTATTCCAAACTTCAGATCCATTGCTTATGACTTGGAGGACCTGGAACAAGTTGCTTAAACTCTCAGTGTCCTGAGTTTCCTAATCTCTTTTCTTTTTCAAGTGTTTTATTTTTTTTTATTTATTTAAGCAATCTCTACACCCAACTTGGGGCTCAAACTCAGGACACTGAGACCAAAAGTCACACGCTCTTCTGACTCAGCCAGCTGAGTGCCCCTCAGTTTCCTAATCCTTAAGATGAGGTCAGAGACTACTTCGCAGCATTGTTGGGAGATTCTAATAAAATAAAAACACATTCTATTGCTAATCATAATGGACATCAAGTAAAAAGGCTGACATTATTGTATCGATTCCATAACATTTTAGTTTAGCTTTGATTTGTATTTAGCTTTTATGTCTTGGCTTTGATGCCTTAAAAGCTAGAACTATTTTCTGTTAGTGTTTTTCAGTGACTACAGTTTTTTGGTCACAGGAATGTATAATAAGTATTCAAAGACTTGGAATCAAAGTCTGCATATATATGTGTCATTATACATATTTATATATGTAAAATTGGATATTACTTATATATGTTATAGATTAAATATTTTTGTCCCTCCCCAAACTCCTATGTTGAGCTCTAACTCCTAATGTGATGGTATTTGAAAGTAGGACCCTTAAGATGTAGTTATGTCTAGATGAGGTCATAGAATGGGGTCCTTATGTTGGGATTTATGTTCTTTTAAGAAGAGTACTGTCTTTCCATCATAGGAGGACACAGCAAGAAGGTGTGGTCAGCCGTCTGTAAGCCAGGATAGGTGCTTTCATCAGATACTGGATCTGGTGGCATCTTGAGCTTGGACTTTCCACTTTCAGAACTGGGAGAAATAAATACCTGCTATGTAAGCCACCCAGTGCATGATATTTTGTTATAGAAGTCTGAGCTAAGTTCTGTATAGTATCTCTCTTATTGGTACAATGTCATGAAATTCAGTGATACTGCCTTAATACATAGAATATAGTCCAGGGGCGCTTGGGTGGCTCGGTTGATTGAGTAGCTGATTGCTGGTTTCAGCTCAGGTGATGATCTCAGGGTCCTGAGATAGAGTCCTGCATCGGGTTCTGTGCTCAGCAGGGAGTCTGCTTGTACCTCTCCTTCTGCTCCTTCTCTTTCTCTCTTTTTCTCTCATAAATAAATAAGTAAATAAATAAATAAATAAATAAATCTTTTTTAAAAATAAAAGATATAGTCCATATATCTCTATCTAATACAGGATTTATGCCATCAACAATTTTTGTTATGACTTAAATCCTGTATGTAAGAAAAGGATGAGACACAATCCCAGTCTTTACGAATTTTACCTTCCAAGTGATTAGGGCATTTAAACAGACCCTTTTTTTGCTCCCAATCAAATATCCATTTCCCACCTTCTTTGCTGAGAATTTATAGTTTTGTTTGAAATGTCAATGTACCCACCCCTGGGCAACATCTCACAATAATCCAAATCATGAGACTCTTGCTTCCTGCTTTCCCAGCCTTCTTTGAAACCTGGGGTGGCCCTAAGATGTAAGAAGTTGCTAAGGGGGTTTCTGGAAAAGCTTCTGCCTTTCTGACAAAAGACATAAGTAGCTGAGAGCCCCTGCCTCCCTCCCACCTTAGCTTGAGCATGCATGTTTTGCTGGCGATTAGCAGTCATTTTGTGGCCCTGAGATGATAACCAGGGGGAAGGAAAACCAACATCCTAATGACAGTGGGGCAGAAAAATAAATGTTATTTATTATATTACTGAGTAAACCAAAGGCAGCAACCACCTACTTCTAGACATGTTATGTGAGAAAACAACCCTCTGTTTTTTTTTTTTTCCAAATCCTTATTTAAACTTCAGTTAGCTAACATATAGTGTGATATTGGTTTCAGGAGTGGAATTTAGTGATCCAAAACTTACATATAATACTTAGTGCTCATCATAACAAGCGCCCTCCTTAAACCCATCACCCATTTAGCTCATCCACTACCCACCTCCCTCCATCAACCCTCTTTGTTTTCTGTAGTTATGAAGTTCTTTAAAAAAAAAAAAAAGATTTTATTTATTTATTTGTCAGAGAAAGAGAAAGATTGAAAGAGAGAGAGCACAAGCAGGGGAAGCAGCTGGTAGAGGGAGAAGTTCCCTGCTCAGCAGGGAGCCCGATGCAGGACTCGATCCCAGGATCCTGGGATCATGACCTGAGCAGACGCTTAACCAGCTGAGGCACCCAGGTGTCTCTTGTTAAGATGTTCTTATGATTTGCTTCCCTCTCTTTTTTTTTCCCTTCCCATATGTTCATCTGTTTTGTTTCCTAAATTCCCCATATAAGTGAAATCTTATGGTGTTTATATGACTTACTTCTTTCGCTTAGCCTAATATACTCTAGCTTCATCCACATCATTGCATGTAGAAAGACATTATTTTTGATGGCTAGTAATAATCGATTATATTTATATATATACACATAAGTATATATTTGTAAAATGTACACGTATATATGTACAATATATGTATAATGTGTACATATATATACACACACAATATATGTATAATGTATATGTATATACCACATCTTCTTTATCCATTCATCTATTGATGGACGCTTGAGTTCTTCCATAGTTTGGCTATTGTTGATAATGCTGCTATAAACATCGGGGTGTATGTACTCCTTTGAATCATTATTTTTGTATTCTTTGGATAAATACCTCGTACTGCAATTGCCGGGTAATAGGGTAGTTCTATTTTTAACTTTCTGAGGAACCTCCATACTGTTCTCCAGAGTGGCTGCACCAGTTTTCATTTCCACCAAGAGCATAAGAGTCTTCCCCTTTCTCTTCATCCTCACCAACATCTGTTGTTTCCTGTTATTAATTTTAGCCATTCTCACAGGTGTGAGGTGGTATCTCATCATGGTTTTGGCTGGTATTTCCCTGATGATGAGTGATGTTGAATATCTTCTCATGTGTCTGTGAGTCATCTGGATGTCTTCTTTGCAAAAATGTCTATTCATGTCTTCTTCCCATTTCTTAACTGAACTATTTGTTTGTTGGGTGTTGAGTTTGAAAAGTTCTTTATAGATTTGTTAGTTACTACCCCTTTATCAGACATATTGTTTGTAAATATTGTCTCCCATTCTGGGGCCTGCTTTTTAGTTTTGTTGATTATTTTCTTCACTGTGCAGTTTTTTATCTTGATGAAATCCCCATAGTTCATTTTTGCTTTTGTTTCCCTCACCTCTGGTTATGTGTCTAAGAAGAAATTGCTGTGGCCAAGGTCAAAGAGGTTGCTGCCTGTGTTCTCCTCTGGGATTCTGATGGTTTCCTGCCTCACATTTAGGTCTGTCATCCATTTTGACTTTATTTTTGTGTATGGTATAAGAAAGTGATTCAGTTTCATTCTTCTGCATGTTGCTGTATAGTTTTCCAGAAAATAAACCTCTATTTGTTAAGTCACTGCTAGTCAGATTTTTTCCCATAAATTGCAGTCAAACACATTCTTAATAGATACCAGATAAAAACATAATATATAGTAGGATTTTTGTTGCTGTGATATTTCACATCAGGTAAACATCAGAGTGAAATATCACTGGTATGGAAACATTGAGGAGTTCTTTCTGTCATAACACAATTTATTTGAGCAAATAATATCTTTAATATTTAGGATATTCTTAAGGTAGTTATAGTAGAGAACATAAAACTTTGTTTTAATCCTGAAAGAAGAAAGAAAAATATAATATATACAGATTTTAAAGTATAAACAAAGAACACCTAATGTATATGGATATCAGATGATGACAAAATTATTTGGAAGACATATTTTAGAGTAAATATTAGTTATGTAATGTTGGCAATTAACACACACTGTTTTACCACATTCGTATCCACGTTTGTCAGCATCAGGTATGGAGCTGTTTAAAGGAAACTAAACATCAGTATATTTAAATTCTTTTTAAAGTTTGGCTGCAATCTGGTTTCTTATTCCTAACTTATCCTCGCTCACCACCACCCATCAGTTTGTGTCGTCATGTGGATTAGATTGTTTTGCTGTACTTACCTTAAACTGTTATTTTCCACTGAGACACTATTATTGTAGAATAAATTCAGTAACCTTCTTTAGTTTTTCATTTCCAGACATCTCTGAGTTTTATGCTCCCAAGCCTCTAAAAACTTTTACTACAAACAGGTCTTACCACGAACACTTTTTTCATAAAGGTGATTGATTGTAGTCAGGTAATTAGTTTATATGCCTTTCCTATGGACCTCTTTTGAAACTGGCTTTCCCCTATTTGTGATACTTAATTGGTCACTACAGAATTCTCCAACTCAAACAGAACTCCGTGATTTGTTATAGTTAGAAGAATTAGAGTCAAATTCAAAAGGTCCAAAGACATCCCCTCAACATGGGTATCGGTTCAGTGACAGGAACAGCTTGTATTGTGCCAGGAACCAACCTGTGAAAAGTAGCCTTTGTCTTTTTGGGATTTATTCCACAGAGTTCTGAGATGGAATGATAGGCCTTAAATCATCAATTAGCAGTTTTAATAGTGATTGAGATGAATTTTGTAAATCACCTGTGCTAGAAACTACTATCAAGAAAATGTTTTGCAGGGGTACCTGGGTGTCTCAGTGGGTTAAGCCTCTGCTTTCAGCTCAGGTCATGATCTCAGGGTCCTGGGATTGAGCCCCACGTCAGGTTCTCTGTTCAGCGGGGAACCTCTTCTCCTTCTCTCTCTCTCTGCTTGCCTCTCTGCCTACTTGTGATCTCTGTCTGTCAAATAAATAAATAAAATCTTTAAAAAAGAATGTTTTGCAGATCTATAAACATAATCCCAGAAGTTCAGATTCATTATGTACTTTTTTAAATAGAAAAAAGTCATTATTTAATATGATCTTAAAATAACTTTTAATAGAATCTCAAATTATTCTAAAGCAAAAATGTTTATTTCTGAAAAAAAAAATTGGAGAAACCAAAGCATCAAAGTTCTTTTCTACACAGTTTTTGCCCATTCTGTGCACTATCATTACTTTGTCACTGGTGATGACAATTGGTTTCTTTCTCTGCCATCAACCTATAAGAGCTATGAGGGCAGGGAATGGACTGGCCTTTTTTCACTCCAGCATCTAACACAGTGCCTGGCACACACTGACACACCACAAATATTTGTTGAATGAATGGCATCACTCCACACTTCAAAACCTTCAGTGCCTCCCCTCTGTCTAATAATTAAACACAAATTCTTCATCCTTGGCATCTAGATCTTCTTTATACATAATCTGTCCTAGCTCAACCAGGTTGAAATAGAACAAGTCATGCCTAACTTGCCTCGAGCTTTTGGCTGCAGGGCAGGCTTTGTGCAAAGTCCTGATTTTCCCTTTCACCCTCCTCAGAAGATTCATATTACCTGTTTTACAAAGAAAGACTCTTCACATCTCTCTAGCCAAAAGGATTTCTTTCCTTCTTGCATCACCACAGTATATCTCATATGGCACTTGTAATATTTTGCTTTTATGTGTTTTTGTATTTTATCCCCCCACCCTGTCCCATCTACACTCATTCACACTGAATGAGCCCTTGTATCACTCCCCACCTTGTAATACTCCCCATAGCACAACGTATACACAGTAGTCATTTCATTCACACTTAAGTGTATATATCTGTTTTGGACCATCAAAATTCTTAAATGTGAGAAGGTAGCTACCAATGGAAAACTCCTACCATTATTTGGAATTGCTCAGTGTGATTAAGGACACAAGCTTCTGTGTTAGCCCACGTGGGGTTAGCCTCACTTTGCTCTTCAAGAGCTTTCTAGTCTGAGTAATTTACATAATTTTTTAAATTTCACTTTCCTCATCTGTAACATGGTAATACCATTAACCAGCATCATAGGGGTTTTGCGCATATTAAATGAAATAAGGTAGGTAAAATACTTAGTATACATAATAAGCATTCGTTAATATTCACTCTTTTCTTAAAAAAAGATTTACGCATTTATTTGAGAGAAAGAGTGTGTGCATGGTGGGGAGGGAGAGAGAAAGAATCCCAAGCAGACTCCTGGCAGAGCACAGACTGCCTCAGGATCTCAGGACCCTGAGATCACAAACCGAACTGAAACCAAAGTCAAACATGCTTAGCTGACTGCACCACCCAAGAACCCCTCATTAATATTCACTCTTAATATCATTATTGTTTGAGTTTAAAATGTTTGATTTTTTTAGTGGCTGATAGATACGTTTGTTTTGCAATTTTGGATTGTAGATTAGAAAGCATCTCTGCACTGAGTAGCCCTCTATCAACAAAGCAATTTAATAATGACCAAATAATTTAGGGCCCATATATATTTTGCTTGGAAATCTTAGAACATTTCTGCGATTCTCCATTTAATTTTTAACAGAGACATGTGATATATTTCTGACCACAGTATTCAATGTCCAATCATTCTTTATGAGTTTAGTAACAATGATTTCTTATAAATAACTCAGGTTACTCATTTAGTATTTACAAAACATTATTAGTGAATGCACTACCCCATTGGAATGAACACATCATGAAATATCTAAGCCACTGTGCCACTAATTGCGAGATAGGATTTTATAGCTTTCTGGTCCTAGTGCAAGAGATCATCAGGGCGCACACCTTAATCAGTTGAACAAATGAGCTGGGAGGGTACCGCTCAAGGAATTTTCAAGATAATATCATCATTTCCTTGATTCTAATTTAAATAATTTGGAGTTCTTTTTTTTTTAAAAGATTTTATTATTTGTTTACTTGACAGACAGAGATCACAGGTAAGCAGAGAGGCAGGCAAGGGGGTGGGGGAAGCAGGCTCCCCGCTAAGCAGAGAGGCGATGTGGGGCTCAATCCCAGGACCCTGGGATCATGACCTGAGCTGAAGACACAGGCTTTAACACACTGAGCCACCAAGGCACCCAATTTGGAGTTCTTATAGCATTACGAAGCTTTGGAAAAATAGGCTGTTTACACAAAGACAGGTTTTTGGTTTTTTTTTTTAAGCCTCCCCCCCCCCTTTTTTTTTTAGCATTTTACAAAATGTTTCTTCTAAAGAACAACTTGTTTTTATAGGCCTCCACTGATTAAAGAAATCTTATTAGATATAAATGAGAAGCATATGCTTCTGGTGTTATTGTACCCAGAGGATTTTAGTTAAGTAAAGTCTAAACTTTTAGAATATTTGAAATATACCCAGTTGGACAGTTGAAGAACCCTCTTCAACTTAAAGTGGAGGATTTTTACAAGAGAAAATAAAAAAAGGTACAAAAAAATTATGGAGGAGACCAAAAGACTTTACAATCTTTTCCAGTACTCCCATTCTGATGATTTTGAGGACTACAGCTAAAGAAGAGCAGCTTTCCCTCCACGCCTGAAGTTGGTTTCTTGCATAACACATTATTTTGAATGTCAGCAGTCAGCCCTTGTACTTCTGTAGCAGACCAAAGACCAAGAATGAGAATGGAGTGAATGCCTATTTCAGTCCTAGAAATGAAGCCATCAGTAGTGTAATGGAAGGCAAATGAAAAATAAATACATTTGTTTTTCCATCTGTTAAGACATAACTAAAACATTCTTCCCATTTTTTTTTTCATTAATATTTTGTGTCCTGGCAACAAATAACAAAAATTCCCAATCAACCACATCTTTCACAATTCTTGGTTCTTAAAAAAAGCAGCACTAATACTATTATTTAGATTTCTAGCATATAAAATTATTTTCAGGAAAGAAATGGTAGTTTAAAAGGAGTAATATATATAATTATATGTCTGTGCACATATATGTGTTTATACATAAACACATATATAGTATAGTTTAGTAAAGGAGCATGCCATCTAAACCATAAGGATGTGTTATATAACCACTCTGGAAAATAACTGGGCATTATCTGGTAAATTTGCTATAACCTAGCAATTTCACTCCTAGATATTTATCTAAGAGAAGCTCTTTCATATGTACCAGAAGGCAAGTATAAGAATGGTCTTAGCAATATTGTTTGTAATCTCTCTCTCATACATGCACCTGGAAATTTTTCAAACGTTGATCAAGAGCAGAATGGATAAACCCAACACAGTGTGAAATTAAGTAGTAACAGTTATATGAGAAAACATGTATAAATGCCATCTAAATAGTGAGCAAAAAAAATCAAGCAGCAGAATATCATACATACATTTCTATAATATATAAAATGTAAAAATGTTGCAGGGATGCCTACGTGGCTCAGTCAGTTAATCTGACTCTTGATTTCAGCTCAAGTCATGATCTCAGGGTCATGAGATCAACGGCTCAGCAGGGAGTCTGCCTCAGATTCTTTCCGTCTCTCTCTGCCCCTCCCCTACTCAAGCTTGCTCTTTAAAATAAATAAATCTTTCCAAAAAAATGTAAAAATGTATGAAAGGTGGTGGGTGGGAGATGAATGAAATAGATAAAGAGGACTTAGAGTACACTTACTGCCATGAGTACAATGTAATATGTAAAATTGTTGAATTATTATATTGTACACCTGAAACTAATGTAACATTGTAGGTTATTCATACTTCAATTTAAAAAAAAAAAAAAAAGAACTGACTTAGGGGAAAAAATGTACACAATTAACCAGTATTTTGTCTAGGCATACAAACATGCATGGCAAACTCTAACGAAAAGCAAAGAAACAATTAATACAAAATTCAAAGTTAGGAAAGGGTAAGATCTGAGAAGGTCCCACAGAAGGTATTAGAATAATATTCTTTAAGTGGTAGGTACACAGTTGTTTGTTGCATTATCATTCTTTGTGTATGATATGTATTTAATACATATAATATGTATTGAAACTTTTGAAACTGCTCAGTATTTGGTAAAAACCATAAAAAGCAAAGACTGATGCACAACCATTACCATTATTATATTTAAGAAAAATGTTTTGAAAATACAAATTTTCAGTCCTTTGTAACTCATCTACTTGTGTGCGGCCTGGAACATCATTTCCTGATTTTTGCAAGATTATGATCAGGTTTAATTGCTGCTAAAAAAAAAAAAAAAAAAGGGCAAAACTAGTCAGTCCAGTTCATTATGGCCTGTGATGCTACCAAAGGTCAAATTTCATGAGACAAATTGACAGGCTGTCTCAGGTGTTTCGTGTTTGGCAATCTTCAGAAATGAAGAGTTATTTTAAAAGCTCTCTTACTGAGATGTTGTAAAACATATTTATGCATGATGATTCTTACTTTAGTCTACCTTCTCACTGAAGAGCTTTATATTATATGCCTTTTGAATGATTTCTTGAGTACAGCCCACACACTGCAATTCCATACATCCATCTGTTGTGTTGTATGGGCTCTAATACAATTAAATTACAAAACTCACAAAATTCCGTTTTTTTATATTAATGAATTTTACTGTATCTTCTCGATTCACATTTTTGCTTCTGTCAAGAGATTGATTTAATTAAGAATTATTGGCCCCAAATTCTTCACAAGTGCTTCACTTTCACCTGAAATTTGTATATTACTTAAAAATAAGAGAGACCTGTATTTTTATGTCAAAATACCAATTTGGAGATATTTTATTTACATTTTTCTAGTTATAACTAGATGGTGAAAATTATACTATTAAATAGTACGAAGCAGTACTTTGGAGGATTTTATGTTTTTAATGTAACATTACCAATTATTATACAATCATACCAGAATTTTAACCACTTTGGGGGAACCTTTGTTATACTTAAAGTTATACTTAAAGTGCCCAAATGAACAACTTGCGTATCTATTGTTAAAATGGAAAGCTGTATTAGCTAGCTTTGGCCCCCGTTTATCCTCCTGTGTTATCTAGAGATTCCCATGATCCTCAGTGTTCTGATTGTGGACAGAAATCAGTGGCTCTGTTTTGTAGTTTGACATTGTTTCACAGCATCTTATATTTAAAGGAATCTCTATATGAAACAAAATTAACAACTTCGGATTTAACATATTTGAAGATATTGTAAGATATATATGTGGGAAAAACCCATATATTGCTTAACTCTTCCATATGTCATCATTTACAAATGAAATAGAAACTGTGAAAATAGAATTTGTCAATGAATACTTTAAAGATAAGCTGAAGATACAAAATCACTTACCCTTGGGTTCAGGGCAAAATAATCTCATGGTTTTTATGACATGATGGGCTTGACAGAACATGGGTTTTAGGTCTGACAGACCTGCTTTCCCAGTCCAACTCGATTAGCCATGCATCTTCGATTGAGCTCCTCTTGAGGTCTCCTCACCCTAGAGATTATACAGGGGTTTTGTGGAAGCTAAATGAGATAATGTAGGGAGAATTTCTGGGACAAAGTGAGTACTCGGTAAACATTTTCCCTGCCCCACATCCCAGCTCAAAGCAGGAAGTAAAATTTTCTCAGTAAAAGAACATAAAGTCGTCTCAACAGGTTAGAAGCAACTTCCTTTTCATTCAAAGCTCTCTCCAGTTTTTTTTTTTGTGACATAAACCACAGACCTCAGAATGCCTGCCCCACTGTCTCTTCCCACTCACTTAATGTATGTTTCCCAACCACCATTCTCTTTCATTTTTGAGGCTGGGAATAAGAGAATGGTTGTCTCAGGGAATTAAAAAAAAAAAAAAAAAAGAAAGAAAGAAAAGAAAAAACTTACAATGGGGAGAAGGAATGGAACTAAAAAGGAATGTGCATCAGCATCATCAGAGAAAGCTTATATAAGACATGAGTTGAGAATACACACTTCCTATACAAAAAGACAATGCTGTTATGAACTTTTGTAAGGTAAGAGATCAAAGGAAATCCTACTGAGGCTGAACATTCAGCATAGATTTCTTGCATCAATACTGTGCTTATTACTATGGAAGGCCTTGTAGTGGGTGCTAGTTTCTGAAGACAGAATCAGATACATAAGAAACTCAAAGTAAAATTAGTTTTTGATGTCTATACCTATGTCTAATTTCTCTTTCAAATCCCTGTAACACCCAGTGGTAGTAACTAACTATCAGTAGTTCTGGGATTCCTCCTGTTTCATGAGGAACACAACTGCATTCCATAGGGTCTTCCTAGAATGTTCCAAGATATGGGATGGGAGTCAGAAAATGTACTTGTGTGAGACAACTGGCATTAGGCCATCATAGGATAGGTATCCAAGCTGTCATCTGCTGATACTACATCCTGGTCTCAATGCACCTTTTAGTCATGGTTAGAATCTCATTTTTGTTATGTGTCATTGCAGAAAATTTAGCTTTTCCTAGCTCTCTGTGCTTCATCTAAAATAGGAATTGGCATTTTTTTTTCTATAGAAGGCCAGATAGTAAGTATCTTGGGCTTTACAGATCATGCAGCTTCTGTCACAACCACTCAACTCTGCCTTGGTAGCATCAAAGCAGTCACAGATGATAGGTAAAGGAATAGGTATGCCTCTTTTCTGACAAAATTTAATTTACAAAGATATCCAGATCTAAATCATTCTCTCCTACATTGGAAAATATTCTGGGGGCTCTCTGAGTCTTCCTGGGGCACAAGAGGCCTTGGGGCTGTCCAATACCCCATTTAGAAAAGTTTTCTGTTCTTACCATTCTTCAATATTGGCCAAGAAATAAACCCTGGGGTCTTACTCTTCTCCAAGGTAGCTTCTTTTTTGCTCTCAGAGTCCCTTCATGGCTGTTTTTTTAGGGTCAGGTGCGCATTCCTGCACATCTTCTTCTATGAATGGTGGCCCAGGTAGTTATGAAATATGACGTTCCTCCATGGTGACATTCCAGAGTTTCTGCTCAGGCATGCTGGCAATGCCCACTATCTCCGATACCCCCTGACTCTCTTCTCTTTCCCCATTCTGCACAAATTTTATCAAGGTTTAGGGTGGGGATAGAAAACTGATTCAGACTGAGCACATATTCTTTAAAATATTTGGTTTATACCACATATTTTGTGCAGTCATTCAAGGCTTAGACTTTCAAAATTCTAATAAATCCAAGCTTTTGCATCTCAAAACCTTTCTCTGGAGAGTACAGAGGGTGCACAAATGTAAATGGTGCTTATGTTCTTGTTCTCATTGAGACACCAAGTATAGATGAATTAGTTAAATACATTTTTAAAAATTCCCCCTTAACTTAGTGGCTTAAAACAGCAATGAATCAATATTTCTTATGGTTTTGTGGGTTGACCAGGTGGTCCTTCTGCTGGTATTTCCCTGGGATCAGTCACAAAGTTGCATTTAGCTGCATTGGCTGGGGTCTGAGCTCAGCTTGAACATCTGGGACAGCTGGACTTCTCTCTACATGGTCTTTCACTCCAGGCTTCTTCACACCATGGCAACATTCCAAGAGAGTGGAGGCAGAGGGTAAAAAAATCACTCAACGTGTAGCCATGGAAGTGACATAACACCTCTTCTGCCATATTCTGTTGGTTAATGCAAGTGGCACAGACACTCCAGTTACAAAAGATGAGGAAATGGATTTCACCTGATTGGACACCAGGTTGTTATGCTGTGCCCTGCATAAAAGTATTCTGCCAAAGTTCAGGTAGGGTTGATATACAGCCTGGGTTCCATTCAGATCATTGGGTGCCCTGGAATAGATTTGCATCTACTTCGAGGAAGGGGTCATCCACTTGCCAAGCCATGTACTCACGGACTCTCTCCGCTCATGGATGACATTTTCTGATTCACATAGGACACTGTTTTGGCAAGTAGAGGTCCTGCTGGATATCATCTTACTGTTGAGTCAAATACACACTCTATCTCATTGAATGCTAAGATCTTTACCACAGAGTTTAGCTAATCATTCCAAAGCTGTACAGAGTTTGCAGTGGTAGGGAGGAAGGAAAGGGAGAGGGAAGAAACTGGATGATATTCCTTGTTTATTTCCTCTCCCTATTCACTCCCAAGAGTGAAGCCACATTACCAGGCCTTGGGAGAATATGTCCCCAAAGATTCTCCTTAAGCCTTGAAGGGATGTCCCACAAGGGAGATTCCTCTGTCCTCTACTCTTCTCCTTCCCTGCCATTTCTAAGCTATTTAACTTCTTTCTATAATATCTCCATTTCCACTCCCTTTTCTCCCTTATTCACAAACTGCTTCAAACATCTTTCCCTAACAGTGATTTTTTTTGTGTGCAGCCCCAAATATCTGTCACATGTCAGGAATCCCTGTCTCTGAAGTTTTGCAGAAGTGAGGAATTCACTGTGGTCTTAGAGTCTGTTGAAACCTCTGGGAGTGGAGAACAGGTACATTCTGATTTTGTGATTAAATTAGAGAAGGAGGTGGGTGCCTGGGTAGCTCATTTGGTTAAGAATACAAATCTTGATTCCAGCTCAGATTATGGTCTAAGGTAGTGGGATCAAGCTCCAAGTTGGGCTTCGTAGCCAGCAGGGAGTCTACTGGAGACTTTCTCCCTCTCCTTCCACTCGTGTAGTGCACGTGCATGCTTTCTCTCTCTCTCTCTCTCTCTCTCTCTTTAATTTTTAAAAAAAGGAGTAGAGAAGGAGGTATTATGATAAGATACTACCTTGGGCAGCAAATTACTTTTCTGTTAATAGATTAAAAAACAAGACACTACCTGGTGCCTGGGTGGCTTAGTCAGTTGAGCTTCTGACTCTTGAATTCAACTCAGGTCATGATCTCATAGTCATGAGATCAAGCCTTGCATCGGGCTTTACACTCAGCCAGGAGTCTGCTTGAGATTCTCTCCCTCTCTTTCTGTCCCTCCCCCTGCTCTCTCTCTCTCAAATAAATAAATCTTTAAAAAAATCAAAGACACTGAGAAATATAATTTCTTTCAAAATTCCCCTTCTAATATGCATGAAAAATCAATACTTCTCTCTTGATTTAGTCACAATGATGCTACTTCTTTTGATATAATACCTGAGAGCTATTATGCTAAAAGAACATTCCTATCTTCTGTGGCTTAAGTTATTTAACAAATTATCATAACTTATTTGGCAACAAATGATATCGTGACCAGGTAGTGTCTCTCCACAATTCTCCCTTCTTGATACTGGAGAAGGAGGGAGGCAAGGACCAAGGGAGGAGGAAAGTTTACTTTATGACAGTGCACTGGAATTAAGAAATACCAAGGTGATTTGGGCTGGTCTAGGAGGTTCCATAGGAGACTAGAGCCTTCAGTGGGCTGGGCTGGAGGGGATTTGAAGTGAAGAGAGACACACAGATTTTCAGAAACTAAGTGTGCTATGATCAGGAGAAGGTAAGAGATCTGACTTTTCCATATTAAGGCACACTCTACTTTCCTATTTCTAAAATGATAAAGTTTTTTAAAAAATATTTATTTATTTAAATAATCTTTATACCCAAGTGGGACTGGAACTCATGACTCTGAGACCAAGAGTCTCACCTTCTTCCAACTAAGTCAGCCAAACATCCTTCTGATAAGGTTTTAATTATAATAAGCATGCTTTACATAAAGTTTTGGTAACTAGAATTAATATTTTTACAAATAAGTAGTGCTAAATCATTAATATACTTTCTATGATTTGTCTTTGTGATGCGATTCTTCTAATATCATTATTGTTTAGGCTCTTGGGTGGCTGATACAAAGTGGCTTAATAAAGTCAGAAGAAAAGCAGTGTAAATGTTTCCACAGATGAAGATAGTGAGCGCTAAAGAATGTGAGCATCACAGCACTGTTTGCAACAGCAAAATTTAAAACAACCTTCACTGTCCAATAAGTGACTGATTAAATACATTCATACAAAAAGAAACCATGCAATAATTAAAAACAATGCTGTAAAAAAATGAATTCATTGACATGGAAAGCTATGTTAAGTAGAAAACACTGGCTACAAAACAAGATCCCAATATGACCTAGTTTTTATTTTAAAAACATGTCTCTGTCTCCTTCTATATCTTCCATTCCACTCTCCTTAGTTTTTCAAAAGTATCTGGAGAGATAAACAGTAGAAACAGGTCTGGTAGTTAGCACTGATTCATCTACATGGGAGGAATTTGGGGTGTTTCCAACTGGTTTCTTTTATCTGTATTTTCTGATTTTTCTAAAATAAATATGAATTGACTTAGAATATAAAAAGCCATTTTATAGAAAAAGAGAGATCGGTTTAGGAAAGAGTGAGTCAGGGACACCTGGAGTACATATCTGAGGTCAATATCATGCAAGACTATCACCATCTTTTCCCAGAAGAAAGCATTTGATGCCACTTTCAGAATTTAGAGCTAGCTAGATTGAATATTAGCCTGACTCAGCATGGTATTTCTTATTGCTCTTATGCTAATGCTTAAAAGCTTGAAACACTGCAGTCTACTCAATCCATTTCATCAAATATTTATTGAGCACCTACTATGCGCCAAGCATTAAGGGTACAAGATTAACAAGACATAGTTCTGTTGCCTTTTAAGTCAATAAGCACACTCGCAGAAATCTGTACTTCTTTGAAAGTCACAGATGGTTATTCTATTGATATTCTTAGGGGGGAAAAACCCTAATAAGCAATCTTCATATAAGACACTGGCCAAAAAAAGCTCATACTAAAAATAATCTATTCATGTTTTTACTGTTTTAACTCTTAATATTTTAAACACAATGTAGCATTATGCTGGATAGTTATTAAAAATACCCACATATTTGTGGCTCTTCACTATGATACCAACACTACTCTCCTTTTAAATCAATAGCCTTTCAATTCTTTTAGTAGAAATTATTTCAATCTGTTTAGTCTTTGAGCCAAGCTTTCAATTCGACTTTGGGATCTGACTGGAGGCTCCAGTTTCCACATAAGGCAAATTTGTTTTTAAAGGCTAAGCCAGGAAGGCAGTAAGTTTCAAGCTAAAGTTGTTAAGCTCTGGATAACCA
This sequence comes from Lontra canadensis, assembly GCF_010015895.1. Classification (NCBI taxonomy): domain Eukaryota; kingdom Metazoa; phylum Chordata; class Mammalia; order Carnivora; family Mustelidae; genus Lontra; species Lontra canadensis. The sequence goes on along the minus strand of NW_022631063.1, from coordinate 3,878,676 downwards.
ACAACTAAACAATTAACAACTAAAACATTTAAAGTTGGACGTAGTGAATCTGAATAATTTAACTAGTTACATTATATGTTATAACTGATTTTATGAATTTGAGTTTCTATTTTAGTTAAGTAATTCCCATTCCTTCATCCTTGTTTTCTATTAATTGCTATTCCTATATGCAGAGGATGTTTTTTGCATGACCATTATCTCATCATGGAGTTTACATGAATCAGTGTGTAAAGGAACTTGGTGATCACCTTGTACCAGTATTATATTTTGGGGAAGAGGAAATTTAAGCCCAAAAGTAAAGTAACTTGTAGGAGTGTAAGTTGTTTTGCATAGTGCCTTTTAAAATATCAGTACATGATAACTGATAGCTGTTGTTATTAGATGCTTGTCCCTCAAATTCTTATCTATTACTCTTACTTGCCTTAGATTATTTCTCCATATTATTTGGTAAAACCATTCTTTGAATTTGTATTCGGCCTAAGACATTATGCATAATGTTTTTTTCGTGGTACTTATGCATCAACTTATTAATTTAACAAATATTTATTGAGTACTTACTAAGTGTTAGATACTGGTCTTGGAATTAATTTAAATGTTAACAAATATTATTAAATAGTGAATATTATTTTAAATTTATATAAATAAGCTCTTTTTTTTTTGGCTAGTTCTCTCTCTGTGTCTCTCTCCCCTCTCTCTGTGTGTAGATAGCTAAGTTTCTTCTTTCCTGTGTGAAATCTTCTTAATTTTCTATTTTAGCTGCCATTTCATGCCAAACATGCAGTATTGAAATAGGCTTGTTTCTGAGAAGCATGTCTAAACTAAAACTCCTGGGTTTTATTTTTATTTCATAAAGAAATACTAATTTCCCCTTTATAACACAAATTCTTTATTTCATAATCTCCAATAGGATGATACTTCTAAAAACTCTTTAGCTCATTAGATTTAGGGCATTAAAGATTGTAGCATAATACTTTTCTTCTGGGCCTGAAACATTTTGATTTTACTGTTAAGTAAAAACTTTTATTAATTTTAAGACTTTGCTTTCAGAATGAAATGCTGGTAGGTATGACAGACCCCAAAATACTGTTTTCCTTGTTTAAATTATCTGTCGCTATTGTAAAACTGGCAATTTTTAGTAACTTCTGATTCTTATATTTGCTCTGTTCTCTTTTCACCCTTCATGCACCATTTTGGTCCTATTTGCTTGCTCTCTTTTTGTAGTCTGTCCTAGCTTCTTTTTCCAGTTATTACTTGACTTTACTTGTCTTGCTGCCAGTGCATCTCAGTCCTTGGATTCCAAATTGCTATTCTATATCCATTTGCTCTGTTCTGCTCTTGTCAGCAAAATTGTTGTTTTTGCCTGGTGGGACCTCAAAACTGATAATCTTTGGTTCCTGCCTCATTCAGAGATGGGTGACGCAAGACATGGGATACAGATCCTGTGGTTATACATTTAAGATTTCTCCCAAATTTCCCAAAGACTGAGACTCTAATCTCCATCTAGAGGCAAACAACAAAGAAAGCAGCAGAACCTCAAAAAAAGGAGGTGGTGGTAGGTGGATTTAGGTAGGTGGTATTTTCAGTTCTGGACCTAAGAACAAATATTATCAAGTTAGTATGGTTATACATATAAGTAGGTCTTGAACTTTTTGCAGGGGAGGAGAGAGGGAAAGCTAAAAATTGTTTGTGGGTAGTGATATTAAAATGTCACAAACACAAAAAAGGTTCCTTGATGCTTGCAAAACAAATACAATACAAGCAACTAACTGAAATTTTAAAGCTGATACACAGGTGTGGTATGAAAGAGCTGTGGTAGGGGGCACCTGGGTAGCTCAAGTCAGATAAGTGTCTGTCTTGGCTCAGGTCTTGATCTCAGAGTCCTGGGATGGAGCCCTGCAGCAGGTTCCCTTCAGCACAAGTCTGCTTGTCCCTCTCCCTCTGCCTTTCTCCTCCACTTGTGATCTCTTTCTCTCAAATAAATAAATAAAATCTTTTTTAAAAAAGGAATATTATTGCAGATGCTAAAGCCAATGTCAGACTAGCCAAGTTCTAAAGTTACACCTATTGATACTATACTAACCAGTATTTTCAAATTTTAATTTTAGGTGTCACATAACACTAATATACCAATAAAAAGAAACCATAAGTGTATGTGTCAAAATACAGGAGGAAGACCACAGCTAAACTTTATGGAAAAACCTACCATCATGTAATTAAGCATGCTACTAAAACATTTTTGGCTATTTTTCTATTTCTATTTCTATATACATTGAAGATAGAGCCAAATAGTGAATGAGTTTATAGGAAGGTATAAAGGTCATTTTTAAGTCCTGATTTTGGGTGTGTCAATGTTTGTCATAACAGAAGGACGGCCGAAACAAGCTTGTAAATATCATAAAAGGAAAAAATACTGTTGAAAAAAATCTGTCTTTAAAAACAGTGGCAAAACCCCCTGTCTCCCTAGAGTCTGCATTATCACCCTCCCAAAGGATGGGGAGCTTTCAAGGAAACCTACAATAGAAGGAAAACCTCTCCAGGAAGTCAGTGTCTTTCCAAACAAGGACAGCAGGTTTCTTTCTATTGTCGCTGCTTTCTCTCTCGTCTGGGAATTGGTTTCCCTTCCGATAGCAACCCAGGAAGGGGTGGCGCGCCCCAAGTTAGCGGGGCTCTGCCAAATACCAGAGGCTCTTCTTTGGAAGAGGGAGGCTCCTCCTTTGGACGTGAGGCGCCCCTACCAGAGCGCGCGCTTACAGAAACGGAAACCACTAGCGGTGCCGAAGTGAGTCAAGTGATGAAATCAAGACTAGTACATGGGAAGGAAGCTCACCCAATAGCTCACGAACCTAACTGGTGATAGAAGCTGCTGAACCTTGCTGGAGGAAACCTTACGAGCTAACAGTTGCAGCCGTCATGAGGTGGTTCTCGGGGGCACTGGGCCCCCCAGTCTCCGGGCAGCGCACTCCTTCATTTTGGAGAACCGCAGAGAAAGGCAGAAGTGTGTGAGGGAAACACAGACTTCTGGTTCCCCAAGAACCCAGACTGAGTTCTGGTTACAAGGCGACCACTGCCACCAGGTCAGTGCAGGACTCCTCAAATGTAGACAGGCGGAGGCGCGCCTCGCTTGGAGAACCAGCCCCCCTGTCTGCGGAGACAGAAGGGGTGCGGCGGCTGCGCTCCGCCCTGACGGCGCCCCTAGCCAGCGCGCGGCGCGCTCTGTCCTCACCTGGAGCGCTCAGGTAGGGCTTGGGCGGGGCAGGAGGCTGGCGCGCAGGCGCGGGACGGGGGCCTCGCCCCTGCCGACGTCGCAGGCTGGAGCTCACCTGGGAGACTCCAAGAGGAAGCGGAGCCTCGGTTCGGCCTCTCCTGGCAACGCAGGAGGCCCAGCGGGAAGGCAGGAGGCGGCGGCGGCGGAGGAGGAGCTGGACTGAGCGGCAACTGTAGCGACAGCAACCAGAGGCGCCGCCGCCGCCACCACCTGCACCTGGCTCCCGGCCCAAGTCCAGCGCCCGCCGGGCGGCTGCTTCCCGCCGTCCTGCCGTGCCCACCCGCCAGGTAAGCGGGCGGGCGCTCGGGCCGGGGGAGGGGGCCAGTAGACCCTGGGCAGCGTCGGAGGAGGCGGTAGGACGGACTCCGAGGTTCACGTGGTGGGGAGAGGGGTACGGTCCCAGCGGCCGGTTGGAGGTGGTCTCGAGAGCAGTGTTTCAGTTGCCCCTCCCGAGACGCCGAGAGCGGCGCCCGAGGCGGGGCAGGTGGTGCTCCGGGGGTAGCCCTGTCGCCCCTGGCAGTCTCTGTAGGGAGGCCCCCGAGGAGCCGGACCCAGGCAGAAGTCCCGGTGGTCCGCAGCTTGACCCTGCGAGAGTCTTAGAGTGGGGGTCTCAGGGGCTGGGTAGGCGCGAGACGGCCGCGTTTCCACGCGTGCTAACAGGTTGCTGGTCTCCTCTCGTCCCTGTGCCGGGGCGGGCGGGGGGGTTGGGGTGGGGGGGCAAGTCCGCGACGGGAAAGGGCATGGCTTTGCCAGGCAACTTTCCCAGCCGGACCCCAGACAGTCCTAGGCTGGAAACCGCGGCCGCCTGAGCCATTTAAATGGCTTCCGAGTGGTTTGGAAAGCGCTCTGTGGTTGGGACGCGGACATCCCTCTCTCTCCCCCTCTCCTTCTTTCTGGTCTCTACACTTTTCCGGGTGCACTCCCTAAACCAGAGCTGCGCCCACTTTCCGGTTTGATCGAGAAGAGTTATTTTCTTCGTGGCAGGAAGAAATCCAACTGCCACTCACCAACCGCACACCATCTCGCTAAAGGACCTGTTGACTTAACGACCTGTATATTGCGGCTCTGGTTTGCCCGTGGCATATGACTCGAAGGTTCAGAAAAACTTTTGTTTCGGGATCCTGCCACGACTGAACCTGGGTGTGCCAGGCCCAAATTCCTTTCCCTGCCTAATTAGGCTTTTGAAGCTTAAGAAATGAGGATGAAACTGGTCCTTACCTTAGCCTTTTATTTCCTTCTCTCTCAAAACTCATCAAAAACACTTCAAACTCATCAAATAACTATTTCTGTTTTTAGAACCCCATAGAGTTAACTATTTTTCTGATTTTTAGAAAAATGTTATTAAGCCAATGTAACTTGCTATAAAGTTATACTACATAATGAAGACATTTAAATTCAAATTCTGTTGTTAGATAATAAGAAAGTTGCTGTATTTTCATTTGAGAGTTTCTGGTTGTAAGAAAATATGTTGTTTCTTTTACTGTATACATTTTCTTTGAGTCTGTGGCTAAAAGACATGAGGTTAAAGTCATACCCTACAATTAGAATTTTTTAAATTTAACTTTTGCTTTTAATACCTGAAGTCTAGCATACATATTAGTTTAAACATTCTGACAGTTTATTTGTACCAAGCATCTTTCTTTTTATATTGCTTTAACTACAGCATTTTTTACATAGAGATTTCTAATAATAAATGGCAAGTCCAGTGCCTACATTTGTTTACTGCTATATTTGCTCATTTAAAAAAATGTTTTAAATTGCACATTTAACAAAATGTCTTAGGCAAATCCTGTAGCTTATCGTTTTTATTAAATTTTTTGTTTAAATTCAATTTAATTAACATATATGGTATTATTAGTTTCAGAGGTAGAGTTCAGTGATTCATCAGTCTTATATATATAACACCCAGTACTCATCACATCATGTGCCCTCCTTAATGCCCATCACCCAGTTACCCCATCACCCACCCCCACCCCTCCAGCAACCCTCAATTTGTTTTCCATAGTTAAGAAAAAACTTATGGTTTGCCTCCCTCTCTTGTTGTTTTTGTTTTATTTATTTATTTTTATTTATTTATTTTTTTAATGTGCAATTAAAGGTAAAAAGTCAACCACACAAACAGGGTGTAATTATTTTTTTAACATTTTTTAAAAAGATTTTATTTATTTATTTGACAGAGAGAGACACAGTGAGAGAGAACACAAGCAGAGGGAGTGGGAGAGGGAGAAGCAGGCTTCCCCCTGAGCAGGGAGCCCAATGTGGGGCTGGAATCCAGGACCCCGGGATCATGACCTGAGCCAAAGGCAGACACTTACTGACTGAGCCACCCAGGCGCCCCAAATTATTAATGATATTTTCAACCAATGCTTTCTGCTTTTGTCAAAAGAGCCTATCTGGCCCTCCTAATCTTATCTCCATTCAGAGAAATACATATGTTAAATACTATTTAATAATTAGAGGTAGGCATTGTTCCTCGAGCTTAGGGTATTAATTTAAACTTCATGGATTATTGAGCCAGATGTTATTACACTATCTTTACTCTTAAGAAATGTAACATGTTTACATTAGAGTAACAGTGTGCCTCTGTTAAACTATCTGTAAAATAGAAAAAAAAAAACCAAAAAAACAAAAAACTTCCCTAGATTAAGTTAATGAGGCCTTAAATCAGGAATCTCCTTCTGTCCTAGTATTATCAAGATCCCCTTCTCACTTTGGATACTCAGTCAGTCCAATCAGTTGGTGACAAACCAAGGCTGAGAGAGAGATTCTAACGGCAGTTCAGCCAGCAAGTTAGCGGTAGACGTGGCATTATTATTCCAGAGACTTGACTCAAGGCCCGTGTTATTCTTTGACCACCCTTAATCTCACTTATCATAAGACGTTTATCTTTTTGACTTTCATACAGTTTGTAAGATCTTTATGGGTACAGAATAGTCCGTTGTTCTTTGTCCAGCTCTGATTTACCTTAATTTCAACTTGTCCAGATGACGAGGATGTCGTTCTTCTCTTACTGTGGACCACATGTGTATTGAAGATGCCATGTGGATTAAGATGTTTAATCCTTCCTTGGTATTTCAGAGCCACAGTTAATTTTTGCGTCAACACGGACAACATAATTTAGTCTTCTGATCTTTTATTATATTGGCTTAAAATATATTTTATGAGGCAGCAACCCAGGATCATCCCTCCATTGGCAACACTCTAGATTTTTGACTGGCAAGCACACTTCAACATTAGTATTTTTAAAACTTCTTTTTGGACTGCAATCCTCATTAAGAAACTGCTTCAGTGCAGTATATGTGTGTGTGTGTGTGTGTGTGTAACAAGGCTTACAAAACAATATTTAACCTCACAATGTGGATTTTCTCTGTTATTTTAAAAAATTCTGGTCTCAACACACTGGATTGATTTTTTATGACCACAAATGGGCTGGAACCTACATTGCAAATTACAGCATTCTATTGAATTGGAATTTTGAAGACTGATTTTTCTATTAGCATACTGCGTCATGTACATACACATATTTGAAAGAAAGAAAACCAAGCCGTACATTTTTAAAAATATAAAATTATAATCCTCATGAAACATTTAGGGCTGGAGACTCTAGGACCTGATGCTAGACTAAATCTCTCAAACATAGGAACTGCATGAAACTTCACCATACGTTAGCATATTTTATTTTATTTTATTTTATTTATTTTTTAAATTTTATTTATTTGACAGAAAGAGGTCACAAGTAGGCAGAGAGGCCGGCAGAGAGAGAGGGGGAAGCAGGCTCCCCGCTGAGCAGAGAGTCCCATGCGGGGCTCTATCCCAGGACCCTAAGATCATGACCTGAGCTGAAGGCAGTGGCTTAATCCACTGAGCCACCCAGGCGCCCCACGTTAGTGTATTTTAAATGGATCCTTCAACCTCATGTACTATATTTGGACAGGGAAAACTGGAAGGGTTTTTCTCAGGGGATTTTGATGGTAACAATTATCAAGTGAAAGTTTGAGAGAAAAATAATTCTTTCCAGCTCTGTTCTAAGTCCTAAATTTTATGGCATGTTAATAGTGCTTAGATGGGATGTTAAAAAAAATTATTTGAGTAAACATAAGCCAGTTGGTTTGTAGTCTGTTAACAGAGTCTGTTAACATTTTATATATATTTTTTATATATTTTTCTTTTACTGTGAAATAGATATAAGAGACAAATTCTAGAAATCAGACTCCCAGCCCCTAAAAAGACTAGACTGGGAGATTGAGAGATTGGAAACTCTGATGGGATGATTAAGCCTTCCATAGAAGCTTTTAATTTTCACTCCTGATAGAAGGAATTTTTTTCCAAAAGAGAATTAGTATATTTAATATTCCAATTAGTATATTTAATATTCCAAAAGAGAATTAGTATATTTAATATTTTGCAAATGATCAATGCCCAAATCATCTTGAGAACATATTCAGTTCTCTGGTTCATAAAATGTAGAAATGCATTTATTATGACAGATCTTTTATGACTAGAAAATCTGATTGAGAAGGATGTATTATCAATCACCTAATTATGCATCTAGTTAATATCAGAATAATTCATTTTCTGTAATTTGAGTAATTTTAACATAATTAATGTACTGCTAATAGCAACATTGAACTCAAATCAATGCCAGCAATGGCAAGAGCCTCAAATGCATTAATTTATGTCATGAAGCAGAGACAGGTAGGACTCTGAATTGTAGGTCATTGGTGACTATTGACAGATGAAGTTTCCTTGAGTCATTCTCTGAGTTGGGCTCATATTTTTGGCACCAAATAGAGCATATTTCCCCTAGAGTACATTTTCCCTATAATTGTTTGTTTTAAACTGTACCAACCAGTTTGTTCACCTATCCCATTGTCCACAGGACATCTTTAAGATGTCATAATTATCTGAGATTATACATGAGTAAACCAGAACCTTCATCCCATCAAAGACGAAAACAAAAACAACCTATTTTACTTCCTATATTTTATTTATAGGTGTTACTACTTTTAACATTTCATATCCACAATTCCAACCTCCCCCCCCCCGAAAAAAAAATCCCTGAAAACCAAACTGTTTTGGTAACTCATTTATCAGCAACACTTGAACTCAATTTGCTACGAAAACTAAATGCACTGTCAGGAAGATATTTATCTTCTATTCCACTTGGTGGAATGTGTCTTGCTACAGATACACTGCTATATTTGATTACATGGTACTGTTCCAGGCACTGCTGGGGGTACACTGTTATATTGGGTATGTAAACCATATCTCCTTTCTAACATCCAAAATATTCTGATTTTTTTCAAAATATTCTGAGTTTTATTTTTTTATTTTTTTTAAATGATAGGACTTTTTTTTAAAAAGATTTTATTTAGTCATTTGTTAGAAAGAGATCACAAATAGGCAGAAAGGCAGGCGGGGGGAGTGGGGGAAGCAGGCTCCCTGCTGAGCAGAGAGCCCGATGCGGGGCTCGATCCCAGGACTCTGGGATCATGACCTGAGTCACCCAGGTGCCCCAATATTCTGAGTTTTAAAATGTATTTGGCTCCAGAGACTTTTGGAGAATGGCTTATGGACCTGTACCACTATCCAACTGTCATGGCAGAAATTCAGAGGTCATTTTTTTACTCTTTTTTTTTTTTTTTTTTAACTTCCAAAACTATCAGATCACTGAATCTGTTAACATTTTCTGCCTTTCCTTCCCCCACAAATTCTACTTTTGCTCTAGTTCAGGGTCTTATCAACTTTTAACTGGGGTACCATAGCCACCTGCTACCTAATATCTTAGCAGATGGCATTAAGCTCAAATCCATCCTCGGCAGAACCCCTCAGCTAATGATCTCTCAAAATGTAAACCTGAATTTCTCTTTCCTCTGCTTAATTCTTTTTTTTTTTTTTTAAGATTTTATTTATTTATTTGATGGAGAGAGCGAGATCACAAGTAGGCAGAGAGGCAGGGGGTGGGGTGGGGAGCAGGCTCCCCGCTGAGCAGAGAGCCCGATGCGGGGCTCGATCCCAGGACCCTGAGATCATGACCTGAGCCAAAGGCAGAGGCTTAACCCACTGAGCCACCCAGGTACCCCAAATCTTTTAATAACTTCCCATTGCTCAGGATAGAACACATGGCCCTCAAAATGGTCCCACAAAATCTGACCCTTGCTTAACTCTGGATCTGTCCTCTGTAAACCAAAATTTTATATTCCAACAACAGATTTCATTGTTTTTTCCTGTGTGCTTTTCTCTTGTTAATCCCCCCTTCTGAGATACCTTTTATCTTTACCTCTATAACTCTGATTCTTAAGACTCAGTTCTCACGTCACTTAGGAAATTGTACCCTCCCCCCCCCACACACACATACTTCAAATACACCTGAGCTGGGGGGAGATGTCCTATGCATAATTCTGTCATGCACTTTACATATATGATTTAATATAGTCTGCTTTTGTGCCTGTACACACACACATATACATACACACACACCTTTAGATATTTGCAAAGCATGGAATATTTCTCTTTCCTCTAAGCCTATTGTGAAGTAAAAATATTAGGGGAAGGGTGCCTGGGTGGCTCAGTGGGTCAAGCCTCTGCCTTCGGCTCAGGTCGTGATCCCAGCGTCCTGGGATCAAGCCCTGCATCGGGGGGTCTCTGCTCAGCAGGGAACCTGCTCCTCCCCCCACCCCCCCACCCCCGCCACTTGCCTCTGCCTACTTGTGATCTCTCTCTCTGTTAAATAAATAAAATCTTTTTTTTTTTAAAGATTTTATTTATTTATTTGACAGATCACAAGCAGGCAGAGAGGCAGGCAGAGAGAGAGGAGGAAGCAGGCTCCCTGCTGAGCAGAGAGCCCGATGCGGGGCTCGATCCCAGGACTCCGAGATCATGACCTGAGCCGAAGGCAGAGGCTTAACCCACTGAGCCACCCAGGCGCCCCAATAAATAAAATCTTTAAAAATATATATATATATATGTTCGGGGAAAAGTGGCCCAGGGAGGGGAGTGACATCGGGCAAGCAGGATACTTGCTTTTTCATGGGCAACAACCACAGAAATTGAGGAGTTAGGAGACTTGTTTCATGTACTTAGCCTATTGAATTTAGATTGCTGTTATTTCCATCTTATTCCTTTGAATTCAGTATTATTTTTGTGCCTTTTGGTTTTGTTCCAAGACCTGGGTTTTACCATTTAGAAGTGAAGAGTTAACTTTGTGATTAGAATGTCTTATAGTTTTTGTTTATGAATGTTTTACAACTAAGAATATTGCTACTGGTGAGGAGTTAAAGGGGGCAGATTTACTTAAATCATAATCAGACTAGACCAGAAAAAAAAAAAAAAGTCTCTCTGTCAGTTTTACCTCTTATATAAATACTTTTCAGATCTCTCTTCTTTTCTCCATTCCTGTTTCCTGTCACTACCATCATCTCTTGCCTGGATTTTTGCAAATGGCCTCCCTACTGATTATCTGAATTCTTCCTGATTGGTTCCCCATGCTATACCCAGAGAGAGCTTTTCAAAATATTCAAAACTGCTTAAAGCCCTTCATTACCTTAGGATAAGGCAAATTCCTTGACTTAGCCTAAAGGTCTGGCACAATTTTACTCCTGTGTAGTGTGCACACCTCAGCCATGTTACTCTCTGCTCTGGCTCTGCTTGCCTTTTTTTATTACCATGTTCCTCCTGCCTTTGTCTTTTCTTCGAGTGTCAGTGTCCCTTCCTGGGACTCTCTTCTCTCCTCTTTTGGCCTATCTAGCTAAAACTAATCTTTCAGATTTCAGTTTGAGCTCCCCCTTTCCAGCACTAAGTAGAATTTTTCACCAGTCTTCCCCACTCACCCTCACCCCTAGCTGCAGATTAAAGTGAAGACTGTAGGCTCAAAAAATAAAGTCCGACTTAGTACCTGGGAGTGTTAACTTTGTGAGTTTTCTCACAAAGGGAGCAGACTTTAATATGTAGTTCATGATTTTAAAATTAGAATTTAGTCGTTAATGTCTTTATATTTTTTATTAAGTAACAAAAGTTAATATCTGTTGTCTTAATAATTTTTAGCCCTTATTTACTATTTTACTATTGAGCACTTATGTGCCAGGCATATTTTAAGCAGTTTACATGAATTAAACATTTAATCTTCAAAGCCACTTAATGAAGTACATGCTGTTTTTCTCCCTATCTTAGAGACAGGAAAATTGAGAGATTAAGTAATTTGCCTCTGTCTACAAGGCCAGTGAAATGTCGGAGCCAGTATTCAAATCGAAGCTGTCTGATTCCAAATCCTGTACTTGTATCCTACTTATATGTAAATAAAATTAGAAAGAATTATTAAAAGGCTTACAACAGCAACTGCAACAAAAATTCAGTCAACTCTTTTTTTTTTATTTAACTTATTGTGGAGATAAAAATGATGCTTTAGTGTGCAGAGTTACAGGTTATCATTCTACTAGCATACTAACATATCTGTGGGATCCCCAGGATCCCAGTGTTGGGCTCCCTGCTCAGTGGGGAGCTCAGTGGCTTCTCCCTTTCCCTCTGCCTTGCCCCCTCCCCTCCCACTCTCTCAGTCACTCTCTCAAATAAATAAATCTTCTAAAAAAATTAAGAAAAGAAAATTTTAAAAATCCAGCCAGCTCTCATCTTCCCCAGTCCTGCTGTCTCCAGGCAACAACTTTAAACTCTTTTAGGTGTTTCTTCCAGTATTTGCCCTTTACAACAATATGCATATACTGCTATTTCTTAATTTATCAATATTTTATATTAGCTACTGACTTCCCATTAAAATAGGTAAATATCTAGCTCTTTTACATACATAACCCTTGCTCTCCCTTCTTCCATCTCCCAATAAAATTCTCACATTTTTGTTTCCATTTTAGTATTTACTTATGATTATTATGTACATTTTGTTTGCTAATTAATTACACGAGTGTATTGTGAGTCTGACTAAAATTTTTTTAATCATGGAGTTAATAATCCATTTAATAAAAAGATAGTTTGGTTTTTCCACATATCAATTTCTATTTCTATATACTCCCACATCATCTCAGTATGATTTTTCTACATAATCACACCAATTTATTGGCTTCTTCTGAAGCTCTCTATCCTCTTGTTTGAATTTGGACTATTGCTTTCTAGACCTGTTCCACAGCAGTTGTTTGGGATTTCTCTTTACTGACATTTCTGATGGAATCCCTATTTCTTAGATATGGGTGAATTTGTTGTTTATTTACTTTTTCATATGGATGGAATACATTCCCCAGTAGCTTCTTGAGAAATGATGAATGAAATTAAGAAATTTGAGATATTGTATGTCAGAAAATGTTTATTCTACCTTCAATTTTTTTCCAGCTTATTTTTTAAGTAGTTACTTTATTCAGATGGTCCAAAATTAAAAAAAATATATATAATAAAGGGGCGCCTGGGTGGCTCAGTGGGTTAAGCCTCTGCCTTCGGCTCAGGTCATGATCTCAGGGTCCTGGGATCGAGCCCCGCATCGGGCTCTCTGCTCAACAGGGGGCCTGCTTCTCCCCTCTCTCTCTGCCTGCCTCGCTGCCTACTTGTGATCTCTCTCTCCATCAAATAAATAAATAAAATCTTAAAAAAAAAGAAGTTTAAAAAAAAATAAAAAAAAAATAAGGAGGTGTATATGATAAGTCTTCCTTTCACTGTTGCCCTCTGACACCTGGTTTTCCTCCCTGTGAGCAAACAATGCTTTCTTTATATATATGTGCATATGTGTATATATATAATATATATAAGTTGCATACATAAAAATGCAAATCAATCTTTTTTTAATTGAACTTATTGTGGAGATACCCTCATATCAGCATATAAAGTGCCTTTTTTTAATGATTTTATTTTTTTTATTTGACAGAGAGAGATCACAAGTAGGCAGAGAGGCAGTCAGAGAGAGAGACAGCGAGAGAGAGGAGGAGGAGGAGGAAGCAGGCTCCCCGCTGAGCAGAGAGCCTGATGCGGGACTCGATCCCAGGACCCTGGGATCATGACCTGAGCCAAAGGCAGAGGCTTAACCCACTGAGCCACCCAGGCGCCCCGCTTTGTTTGTTTTTAACCTGGCATAATATTCCATCATATGAACCTACCATGATTTATTTATCTATTGCAATTTATTCTTCTGTTGGTAAAGTTGTCAGTTGTTCCAGCATTTTGATGTTGGATACTAGCATATTAGCATATCTGTGGGGTAAATTTCTAGATGTTATCCTTACACCTGATTGATACATTGATGGAGGCAAGTAGTATGAGATCTTGAAAGTTTGGAGTCAGATGGGTTGGGGAAAGTGTAAAAGAACACCTGATACTAAATACCTGGTGGCACGGTGGGTCCTTCCGGGGACCGTTAATAGTGCAGAGAGGGCTTCTGATGCTTTTTGACCATGACCTTTTTTCAGATATGACCCATCATTTTGTATTTGTTAAGACTTTTGCTGTCATTACCTCAGTCTCCTTCTCATACTCATTACCCTCTATCATTACCTCTTTTAGCGTTCGTGGCTTCTTGCCCTGTTATTTTAGCTCCAGGTCTTCCTCTAGAACAGAGAACACACAAGTCAAGAACCCATCTTCACATACTTCACCATTAAGGACCTTCTGAGGCTTCACATTGATTCATTTGCTGAAGTCGGCTAACCCGAACTTCCAGATCTCTTCTCAAGACTCCACACCCCTCCTATTCAATCTCTCACATGGTTTACTTTTAATAGTCTCCTAACCACCTTCAGTCTTCTTTCTGGCATCCCTCCCTCTTCCCCCAAAATCCAAATTCAGCACAGCTTCGAGAATAACCATTTTAAACTTCAGTTGTGGAATTAGGTCATCACCTTGCTTGAAATCCCTCAGTGTCTCTCCCCTTTACCTAAAGAATTAAGTACAAATCCCACAGAATTAGGTACCCCTCTCTTCCCTATATGGAGCTTGGCATTCAGCATTCTTATTGGCCTCACTATGTAATTGTCTGTGTATGGTCCTGAGGAAAATTATTCTGCCTGAGGTCGGCTTTTGAGAAAAGAATTAAAGTTTAGTCTGTCACTGGTTTATTTCCATCTGAAACATGTTTTAGTAAGACTTTTTCATTCTTTTCCTATGAGGGGTGGGTAATGTAGGAATTTCAGATGGTGACTAGATAAGTGGGGGAATATTGTATGTTTTAGAATAGGTGCAAAATCACCTGATCTCAAACCAGACATTTCTTTTATGCCTATTTTTTAAATGATGTTATAGATTTATGAAGGACTATTTAGTTCTTTTACATCTGGGGATGTGAAAGTTAATGGAGACTAGGTAAGTATAGGGAAATATGTAAATTTCAGGTTGAAGCCTTTTTGGATTTCTAGACCAGGAGTTGGCAAACTACAGCCTTTGAGCCAAATTCTATCCACCACTTATTTTTATAAACAAAATCTTATTGGAACTAGCTGTGCCCATTCATGTGTGTATTGTGTATGATTGCTGTTGCAAAACAAAAATAGAGTTGAGTAGTTGTAATAGAGACCACCCAGTCCACCAAATAATACACATTTACTATTTAGGCCTTCATAGAAAGCTTGCTGACACTTTTTCTAGAGGGATGGAAGCTGAGAGGTGGAGGATGAGGACCCACTGAGTTGTAGATAAGCTTATAGAAAGTGAGTGCTAAGTGACAACCATCGAGCAGCAAGCAGTCTCACTCACTTGCTCCTGCATTCCTCTCTCCCTTAAAATTCTGAGGCCTCGAAAGGGAGAATGAGTAGATAGAAATTGTGTACTACTTGTGAGTTTTGGGACTCCTTCAAAAAATGAATGTTCAATGAACTTATTGTGTGGAATCCCCATCCTCTAACTATGTTCCATGACAAGGCCCAGTACACTCTCCCTTTGCTAAGATATGAGAAAAACATCAGCGAGGGAAGTGCCTGCATTAGTAGAAAAAAAAAAAAAATCTGTGGTTGTTCTCCTTTGTAGGCCATTAAGATTGGCTCCCTGGTTTCAATAGAGATGGTGGGATACCACAGTAGCAGAAGACAAGTAGCAGCATTTATTTAATCACCAAAGACAAAGTAGGGATATATACAATAATGGAAATCAGGGACAGAGATGTAATCAGAAAGCATTTGTTTTGCAAATGGGATGAATGAAATAAATGGACAGTACCACATTATCACTTTGTGTATATAGCAGAAAAAACTCTAGGCGTGGTGGCAGAAACATTGACTTTAGTTGCCACGGTTGAGCATCATTACCTCTCACCCGATAAGTGTCATCACCAAATGTAAGTCAGTTCTCAGGCCCAGAGCCCTTCGACTGAATTTGAGGCCTAGTCTTGAGGAAGGCTCCACAACTGCTTCAAGCATACAACACAGATCTTCCTCAAAAGCCTTCTCCAGATGGACCTGTAGCCAGCCATGCTTTGGGGAGAAGAAAATACTCAGACCTTTCATACCAATTCCTAGGGAGCCAAAATACCATTTGTGGCCCTCTCATCATAATGGGGAATTACAGTAGTTAGGTAATAGATGGAGTCTTCACTCAAGTCTGACTCATAGGGGGTTTAGCTGTCAGAGATCTACCCTGTGCCTATTTCCCCATTTCCTTAATGTATAATTGGGGTAGACATTCTGGATGACTGGCAGAATCCCTATATCTGTTCTCTAAGTCATAGATTGAGGACCATTGTGATAGGAGAGCTAAGTGGGAGACCTTAGAACTTAGACCTCCTCCTTCTAAGATAGTAAATCAGAAATAATACTGTTTCCCCAAGGCAATTGTTGAGATCAGGGCCACCATCAAAGCTTTGAAATAAGACTTGAGATATCTATCATATCTCATTTAACTCCCTTATTTGGCCTGTGCAGAAGTTGGATGAATCTTAGAGAATGAATGGACTATTGTAAACTTAATCATTGGATGATTCCAAGTGTGCCTGCTGTCCCAGATATATTATCTTTACTTGATATAATCAACACAGCCTCTGGCATTTGGTGTGTAGCTATTGACTTGGTTAATTGATTTTTCTCGATACCAATTTACAAGGGCCACCAAAGGCAATTGGCTTTTATCTAGCACAGCCAAGGCCAGGTCAGTTCTCCTGTCCTAGAAATCTCAATTATCCCAACAATCCACAAAATATCACTTTGATTTGCTATGTTGATAATATTATATTGATTGTATCTGATGAACAGGAAGTAGCAAGTACTTTTGATGTCTTTGTGAAGTATATGAAAACCAGAGGATAATCAGACCCACAGAAATTCGGGAGCACTTCAGTAACATTTCTGGTTTTCAGTTGTTACTATGCTTAAGAGACCTTTATTTTTGGAGGCAACATTTTCTTTTTTCCTTCCCATTTTCTTTCTTTCTTTTTTTTTTTTTAACAAATTATTACACTGACGTTGTTAGATATTAAGTTTATAATTTAGTCTTTAGGTAAAAATATCTGGTGGGATTGTGACCGAATTTGAAAAGTAATTCATATTGCATAGTAATGGGTACAATGTCTGTTGGCACTCTGCATCTCATTTTGAGGTTTCCTCTGCACTTGTAAGGAGGATCCTTGCATCTTGTTTGGTGGAATATAGAGTTGTTTTGTAATTGTACAGGAGTTCAAATGTGTGAGAAAGTGTGTGCATATGGAAACTGAGTAGTCAAAAGGATAGACTACGCTATTATCAATTTATTGTCTCTCAGTTCCAAATTTATTCTCTTCTGCTCTACAGTAATGGATGAGGGCCCTGTAGATATTTCTCCTTTGCTGACTGGCATTGATGTTAAGCCTTATCAATAGAGGGCACTGGAGGGACACTGAAAATAAAAGGTGTTTCCCTTCCTGGTTTCAGGGTGGCTTCCTGGTTAGGCTCTCTCTGGGCATACTTTTTCTCTACTTCTCAGCCTCCACATAGTTTTCTTTAGTGTTAGGTAATTGCATGGTGCATCTTTCTCTAGAGCTGGCATACCCCTGGCCTGTCCACTTTCTCCAGAGCTTGACTTGGGCAGTAATGTTGTACCCTGGGATCATAGACATCATGGACCTGTTCCCTAGCTTAAGTCACTGATCCTGACACTCTCTGTTTAGCCCCACACATGTGTACACTGGGAGCCCCACAAAACTGGGTATCCAGGGAGCCTGCTTCCCAAATTTTATTCCAGGGACCAGTTTGGCACCATATTGGCCCAGGCTATACATGAAAGTGCATTAGACTGTAGGGGACAGCTTTTTAACTCCAGGGGCCATCCACACCCAGAAGCCAACAGTTATCCTCAGCACATAGCAAGTTCCAGGGTTTGATACCTCCCTATGAATGGCTTCTTCTGGAACTCCAGAGGGCAGATTTTTTGGACAAGTTTCACTAGTGAGACACATCTGTCGGTTTTCTACCATCAGGAAGCCAACACTGTGCTCTCTCGATAGAGATCTCTGGTTCTCAGTGCTGATGAGGGGAGGGTTCTTCCTTGGGCCCTCATCTCAGCCTTGTGGATAGTGGTTGCCTCTTATGTCTACTACTATATTATTTAGAATTCTCTTTCACTCACTAACCAATTCCCTGTTACTCCAGTCCTCTCTTAATAATAGATTAAACTTTCCTTTTTCAAATCACTATGTAGTTTCTGTCTCCTTACTAATCTGAGGGCCATCTATTATGCTTACAAGGTAAATACACAGACAAATCTTTTAAAATGTAGTCCTTCTGTCCAGGGGAAGTACTAGGTAAGTGGGTAATCTGTAGGACCACTCAAATCACTCCTCAAAATTACCATCTACTATGCCATAAATTATCAGTATATAGCTTTCATAGCTGCAGATTCATTCACAGTAGCCGGAGAGTAAGTGAGCTCCCCCTCACCATCATCCTGCCCTCTCCCCAAAGAGTATTATAATTCCATAATTACTTGTTACTCCAAGCTGTAAAGGTGGAATTGGCTGGTCCAGAAATCAAGAACCTTTCTATAACCTTTTACCTTCAAAGATAACATTGCTAATGGAGATGCTTATCTGACCAGGTTTAGCTGAGAGGTTGGATGTTTGACCACACACTTTTCTATATTGAAACCTGTGCCTCTAAATTATTGGCAGTCAGCTCTGTCACTAGGCTATTTGTCACATAACCTGCAGAGACGACTATTCAGAAAGTCATCCTCCTCTATGACAATTACATGCAGTTAGCTGTCTGTTGTTGGCATTTTCCAGCCAGCCAGAGCAACTCTGCTTTGTCTTTAGCTGGGATCTTTGGGGTATTTCTGCCTCCTCCTCGGGGGAGGCAGCATGTAGCCATCTCAGTGCAATTTGCTTAACGTCAGTGTTTGTCACCTGTCATATATCCACAAGTCACTTCCTGCTCAGAAGAACTGCAGACAAGGATGTGGACACGGACTTAAACATAATCAAAACTAACAAACCACAACAGCAAGTCACCGTGAAATTTGATTTTAACAATGAATACAAGCAGAATGACTTCCTGCCACTCCTCCCTTCCCTAACCAGCAGATGAGGGCACTTAATAAAATTTCTGCCCAAGCACATAAGGTTTATTATTAGGGCAAGTTTTTTGTTGTTGTTGTTTTGTTTTGTTTTTAAATTTGATTAGGAAATCTAGATGATAATGTGTGGCAATGATCCAATATGTATTAATTTTGCAATGGTATACTTTTCTTAATCTATAATCTATACTACATTATAGGTATAGAGTTTTTGTAATTTTTTGCTCTTTTGTAACATTATAACTTAACCCTTTATAACATGTTTTCATTCATGCGGTAGCAAGCAAGTTTCATATACCAATTAGTCTTTGTGCTAGTTAAAGTCACCTGGAACCAGACCCTAAATCCCTAAGTATGTAAAAAAAGGTTTATTGTCAGGAATATAGGAACAAGAAATGGAAAGAAACACTTTCCTCTTTTTTTCTTAAATGTTACTTTCATGTGCAGTTATGAAATGTTCTGTTTTCACTGCTTTAGAAGATTGCTTCAGTTGGAATTTTTAAATTAAACTAACAACTAATGTTTTTGCAATGTGTCCTTTAAACCTAGAAGGGACAACAGAGACTAAAGATGGATTTTATCTTGATCTTTTCCTATTTGAATCTGTATTTAAACAACATCCTCAGGTGATTCATTGTTACAGTAGAGTTTGAGAAACCATAGTCTACAGAACTGGTAGCCACAGCTTTGTAGTTATTTTAATTTGTGATATTTCAGTTCTTTCTGTTCAGAGAGAAAGATATTTTTACCTCTAAGAATAATCCATTGATTTTTAACCCAGTCTCCACAGACTGTTAGATTCATGCATATTGTTTTAGCCTTTTAAAATATCATTTTGTGGATATTTTTATTTATTATTAATGCCCGCTTGTAATGTCTACATATAATATTAGGATATAGATTGATATTCCTTAAGACCAGAGGCCTCGGAATTTTTTTTCTAATTTTAGACATTTATACTTTGAAATTTAGAAGGTCTTTGAACTTAAATTAATTTTTTTCTAGTTTTAAAAAATGATTTCATGGTATTCCTATCTCCTGTGAATCTGATATTTTAGAATTAGCAAATGACCATTTTAGATAGCTGTATTTAAAGGTTTAGAACGTACAATAAGAACAAGACCTTCACCTGCTAATCATTTCTATATCCTGAAATTGCTGTTGTGCTGATTTTTGTTTTTTCATCTCTGAAACTTCTGAGTTTAATTGGAAGTTGATTCTAGGAGAATTTGTTTTGTTTCACTGGCTGTTTTCACAAAGGTCTTCAAATTTGCTAAGTAGTGAGGTCTAGGAACATGATGTTATTCCCAGGAATGGGAATTAAGAATCCTGGTTTTCTTTAATTCATTCGTTTATTGTGTTGTATTATGTGTTTTATTGTTCAGAGTCTGATGGGAACAAAATATTTTAAAAATGATTTTACAGCACCATAATTTACAGTAAAACCCCAGTGCCTCATTTATATCAGCATTAATCTCTAATAAGCCTTTTCAGGAAACTTGGGGTTATTCGTGCTTTGGGTTTCATCTAATCTCTGTAAGTCAAAATAACTTTTGCTCATTTTATTTTTTTATTTTTTAAAAAAGATTTTATTTATTTACTTAAGAGAGAGAGAAAATGAGAGAGCATGAAAAGGGAGAGGATCAGAGGGAGAAGGAGACTCCCTGCTGAACAGGGAGCCCAATTTGTGACTCCATCCCAGGACTCCAGGATCTTGACCTGAGCTGAAAGCAGTCACTTAACCAACTGAGCCACCCAGGCACCCCACTCTTGCTCATTTTATATCAAGGATCTATTTTGAAAAACCTGTCCTTGGAATATTAGAAATTAATAGTGTGGTTGCCTTAGGATAGATGTAGACCTTTTCTTTTCAGGTGCTAGTTTGATTTGCCCAAAGTCTTCTGACCTAGACCAGTGATTCTTAGCACCTGCTGCCCTTTAGAATTATCTAGAGAGCCTAAAATAACAACAAAAACAGGCCCTATGCCCTGCCCCTCGAACAATTAAATCAAACTCTCTAGAGGGGAAGTCTGAGACACTCTTTTTGAAGAGCTTTCTGCTACTGTGTACTCAGAGTTGAAGACCACTGATAGAGATGCTTGATGTGGAGTATAATTTTCATTAATGGAAGCCTAATAGTACACATTAGCAACAAAGGGCAAAAAAGTCATATAAAAATTCCTGGGAGATTTATGTTGGAATCCTCAAGTGATCAGCAACTGACAAAAGTAGACTTTTCCCTTCTGAAATAATCTGAAAAGAGGAAAGCATCCTGTTCCAACTTTAGTAGACTCTTGCTACTCAAAGGTCTCAATCTGTGAATCCTCCATTGTTAAAATCCACAGTCTCATCCTGAATCTTTATTTCTAAAAATATGCTCTGGAAACAGTCCTCCCCCCCCCTTTTTAACTCATTTGTCCAGAAAACCTTACCTGATATGAAGCTCTTTGTAGTTCTTTCCTTAGGTTTTTCCCTTATGTCCTTACATTTAGAGTATCAAAAATTTTTTGAGATTTATTTATTTTAGAGAGAGAGCATGTGAGCAGGGTTGGGGCAGAGAGAGAGGGGGAGAGAGAATCCTCAAGCATGCTTCCCACTGAGTGCAGAGCCTGACTCAGGCCTCTATCCCAAGACCCCAAGATCACAACCTGAGCCGAAATCAAAAGTCAGCTCCCTCACTGACTGAGCCACCTAGGAGTCCCTAGAGTACCAATTTTTGACCCTTAAAGGTCTTATTTCAGATAACTTCAGTTAAAAGCTTAGTAATTTAGATCAAATTTGAACACAGCTGGGAGAATGCTACCGTTCCACTTAAAAGAATGGCATTGGCCAGGCCCCTTAATCTGTTTGACTCTTCGCGTTTGTCAGTAAAATGGGAATGACTTCACAAGATTGTTGGAGGACTAAGTGAGAACCTGTGTAATGTTAAGGTATCAGGGACCTAATCAACATTTAACAAAAATGAGTTATTGTTTTATTATTTCTAATAATATATGAACCTGGTCCTCCTTCTTCCTTTTCTAGTCAAACCTATACTGGGTATTCACTGTGTCACCAACATTCTGGTAAGTACCAGAGAAACAACCATGAAAAAGGGAGACACTGTTTGTGTCCTTCATGAGCTTTTCTTGACTCCCTCATTGGATGCATCCTAAATAAGACTAATTGAGTGACTTCCTTAGATAGACAAACACACACAATGATAGGATTATTTGCCCTATTGGTAAAGAACTTCTCTAGTTTATAATTTATTCCTAAAAAAGAACTTTCTTCCAACTACCTCATTAACTCCATCCTTCTTTCTCATTCCCCACCCTACCCACGAATACGATTTCTGCCATATGTTTTGGGAAAACCATCACTGTTACAGAAGTATATAGTTCTGTCATCTCCCTTTACTCTATACTTTCTCTGCACCCTTTCCTGGTTTATGTGTTGTTGAAACATCCTAGGGAGAACAGCTCATTCCTTGTCTAATTCCTGATCTAGTTTACATCTGGTTGCTCAGGAGATCTAGCATCACTAGCAGCACTGCAGAAGGGGATTTTTGGCATTGACTCAGGGATAGGAGGGAGGGTGAACATAGGCTGATTTATATCTATTTATCAAACTGTGTTTAAAGGTGATCACGTAGTAATTCATAGGTGACAATTATCCTATGAAGCTTCAACTTTTGCCTGTTCTTATCTTCCTAGAATCTCTTAGAACAGGTTGTTGCCCCATTAGTCTGAATGCACCCTAGGTCCTAAGCCCTAGATCTTGGAGGCAAGACTGTAACAAGTCTAGTGGATTCTCTGCCAATGTTCATTCCTGGTGTTGCACTAAAGCCCATTGGACTAGGTCTAGTGCAGTTTACTTTTAAGGATGAACCAACTGTCAAAAGAATTAACATCTCTAAAGGGTTAACTGCAAGTTGTAGAGTCTATATCCACTTGACATGGATACTTTATCTATTAACCTGTTTTCCCTTGACTGTCCTCTATTTTGTTTTTATAATCCCCTTGCTCTTTCTTTCCAGTTTATCCTTCTCCCACCTACCCCTTAAATGTAGCTATTTCTCTGGCCTCTTTACTGTATATACTGTAGGTGAACTCTTCTATACCCCAAGACTGACTCCCACATTTTCATCTCTAGCACAGAGTTTTTCTCTGATTTTCAGTCCTGTATATCTTTTTGCTCATGAGAACTCACCTTGGAATGCCTATCAGCATCTCATATTTGTCTCCCAAACAGAACCGATTATCGAATTCCCACCCCCAAGTCTACCCTTCTTCCTGTATTCTCTGCCTCTGTTAATGTCATCACGTCAGCCATCCACCTTCCATTCTTTGCTTTCTCTCACCAACTTCTATTTGATTCTACTTCCTGGGCTCCTGATTAGTCCTCTCCATCCTTTCTACCTTCCTCATTTCTTTGGTATTCATCGCCTTTACCAGTGCTGAGGAAACTGACTTATCTAAAACATAAATATGGTTATGAGTCTTCCTTAAAATCATCCATTTCCTTCCACTCAGAATAAAATTGGTGGATTCCAGTCTCACTTTGTGTGCTGGTTTTTAAGTGACGTCCCAGTGTCCCCTCCTGCTATTTCCTCTCTGTGTCTTCCACTTGAACTGCCCATGTCTTGTCTTGCTTTTTATGTCTTTGCCTCAGTCACTCTCTCTCTTCTCTCTTGTCCTTCTGCCTAAAAATTGCTTATCTTTTAGGATACTGCTCACCAGTGTTATGTTTGGCAAAAATTCCCTAACATTTCTGTTTACCTCCCATATTGCTTTCATAGTCTTCCATCTTAGCACATGTCACACTGTTTTGTGGTTGCATGTTGACATGCCATATTTCATACTAATCTCTGCTCCTTGAGAGTAAGAACTATCTTTAATTTGGTAGCCAGAGCCTAGCACAACATTTGCTACATAAGAAATTACACAGCAACAATTGTGTGGTTCTGAAACGATTTATATTATGTCTTCAAGTAATGTAAAAAGCTTACCAGGTCATTTTAATTCTTACATGAGTCTCCTAAAGCAACAGAAACTCAGAAATGTTAAAATCTCATTTTTATGAGCAATATACATTATAATTATCTTTTGAAGCCAAAATATCTATTCTATACATACATACATACATACATGTATGTTTCCAAATAGAAGCAGTGTATAGAACTAAGTTCTGCCTATTTTATTTACTTAGCTTAAAATGTCTTACTAAAGGCCAGAGAATCCATCATAAAAATTGGCTTTTTAATTTTAATTTAGCAATATCTGTGGAAATTGAATGAAGTGTCAAATGTAGTTTTCACTTATTTAAATTAAATTTGACTTAAAATACCTAAAATATATTTAGGATTTAGGGAAAAAGTCGTTTTCCTTCCCCTTTGCCCTGCAAATTTGATTGAGTGTAATGGTGCATAGTATGTAATTATATACTGAAACCCTTCCATATACCTTTTTTTTAAAGATCATTGTAAAGAAAATCAGCTTTATCTGTGACTCAGGCTGTCATCAATGTTCTCTTTTTTCTTTTTCTTTCTTTCATTTCTGGTGGCCCATATTAGAGTTTAATAAACATGTTGCTCTGTTCTTAGGGTCAACTGCAAGCAGTATTTTATTAAACCAGATACTGCTTTTGTAACTCAAAATAAGGCAAATCTCTGTTGCCTCTTTAGAGTCATTTCAAGTATAGCTTAATGCCATCTTCTTTTTGCTGTTAGATTTTGTATTTTTGTGAGCTGTTGAAAATAGCTGTGGAATAACAATGAGATAGATGCTTTTAATTTTCTAGTCTTTATTGGTTCTGTCAGGATTCACAAGTATTATCAGGTGAACAAATTTGAGAACATGCCTGTTTATGAGTTTTTGAAGTTGCTTTGTAATCTTAACTGATTCATTTGGAGTAGAGGTTCATAAGTTGAGGGCAAATTCCATAAAATAAGAGCCACTATTTTAGATGTATGCCTAACACTACCTATATACTTTTGCTTTCTTATGGATTTCCCGCTTTCTTTATAATCAATTCAGTGAAGTCCTTTGGCCCCTTGGTCATTGAGTTAAGATACCTTTTTAAAAATACTCTAAATTTGTTTATAAAAATAATTGTGTGCCTATCACATAATAGATATTAACCACAGTTTACAAGGTTTGTTTTTTTTTTTTAAACTGGAGAGAAATCCCTAATATTTTATAAAGTCAGTAGATTATAGCTAATTATAGCAATGTGTTCTTCCAAAAATGTAATTTTCTTGAGGGCAAGATATCTTTGTATTTTTGTTAACCGTAAGAATACATTGTTTATAGCTTATGTTTAGTTGTTGGTTGAATGAATGAATTGAGCTATGCCTATAGGAATGAATAGCTGCTAATGCCGTTTATCATTTCTGTTTATAGGTATTACCCTTTAATGAAATCTTCTTGCCAGCAAATCTATGATAAAAAATATAAGTTACAGAAGAAACTATAACTGTTACTTGTCAAGTGGCAAACTTTTAATGTCAGAATGGCTCACGTAAAACGACTAGTAAAATTCCATCTTAAAAGACATTACCATAAAAAATTCTGGAAGCTTGGTGCAGTAATTTTTTTCTTTATAATATTTTTGATTTTAATGCAAAGAGAAGTAAGTGTTCAATATTCCAAAGAGGAATCAAGGATGGAAAGAAATATAAACAAAAACAAGGTGTTTGATTTAATGTTAGAAGCTGTAAACAATATTAAAGATGCAATGCCAAAAATGCAAATAGGAGCACCTGTCAGGCAGAACATGGATGCTGGTGAGAGACCCTGTTTGCAAGGATATTACACAGCAGCAGAATTGAAACCGGTTCTTGACCGCCCACCTCAGGATTCCAATGCACCTGGTGCTTCTGGTAAAGCGTTCAAGACAACCAATTTAAGTGTTGAAGAACAGAAGGAAAAAGAACGTGGAGAAGTAAAACACTGTTTTAATGCTTTTGCAAGTGACAGGATTTCTCTACACCGAGATCTTGGACCAGACACTCGACCTCCTGAGTATGTTGAAGAATATTTTTTGTTTACTGTTTAAAATTGTGGTTTCAGGGGAGGGGGATTAACTAAGGAATGTGCTTGTTTTTCAGCCACGCCGAGGCAAAATATCAGCAATTGCTGTTTAATTTGTCTAATTATGCTTTTCCTTATTATTGAGGTTGTCCATACCTATGCTCGATGAGGCACTGTAGATGTGGGAATTTGTTACCTTACAAACTGGAAAACTAAATTTTAGATCTGATTTCTGTAGAGCCGCATAGAAATCCTCTATTCTTAAATGCTTTACTTTTCTAATCTATTTAGTAGGGAATAGGAGGCAATTTTACAGGAAATGTGGGAGGCAGAGGAGCTGTTTCTGTTCCTCTGTGTATTGTTATGAAATAAATAGAAATGTTTAAAAAAATGCCAAGACTTTGGAGCTATTAGATAAGAATATTATATGAAGTAAGTCACAGACTTTGTGGCTACTTTCAATATTGTAATTGTATTTCACAATGCCGTGTAACATTTTGTAACCTTTCTTTTAAGGAACAATATTGTTAAATTGCGCAATTATGATTTTTTTTCCTCTAGTGTTTTTTTGAGTATCTTTTGTATAGAATTGTCTCCCTTTAGCTTCTGAGAGGCCAACACTACTTCCATGTTATCTCAAGTACACAGTATTTTTACTATGGTTTCCGTCCAGATCCTACTGTGCTCTCCTTACTTATGTTTGACGTAGTGTTCAAATGCTCTATTTGAATTCAAATAGGCTAAGATAAATTCTACCACTTTCAAATCACCTGTTGATTTGTTGAAAGTGTAAGGTAGACAAACTTCAAGTGATGCCCGCATATTTGCTTTCTGCTTATGGTAGAATTATATTTGGAAGTGAACCTGAAGAAAAGAACTTTTATAGACTTAAGTCTACGACTTCACTCATATTTTCTAGATTTATGATCATGAATACCTGGTGAGAGACCCTCTCATTCTCACTATGAATACCTCAATATTGAAGTTGTGTACTTTATACTTCTGTCTCTCTATTCTAACCTGTGTCATTCAAAGTTAAGTTGCTCATCATTTTTAAATCAATGTGTGAAGAAACAATGAATAACTATAAAATATTCTGCCTTTATAACAAGGCACAGAATAGTTTCTTTCTTATGTTAATAGTTAAAATGCAGTATTGCATTTGACTGATTTGGGGAGAGGTCTTAATGAAAAGCAATCCACATCACAAATTAAGGAGCACAATTTTTATTCTTTGATGTGACAATGTCAGCTCAAGATAAGTTTTCCCCCCCTCCGATAAAGCATGAGGAGCTACGATAATATTAATTAATGAAATCATTTTAAGTGAAAAACAACTAAGCACTCAAAACAACCTTTTTTGGGTAGAAACTGGATACCTAAAACTGTGAAGAATTGGTGAAGATTTAAAACTTTCTTACTTTAAATTTAACCTATATGAGTAAGGAACACATTTTCTGAAGAATTGCTGCTCTTTTCCATGCTCATTAAAAGTATAGATCCAAGGTCTCCCCAAGGCAGATGTTCTTGTAATTGATAATTTAAGCACCCATCTATATCCCAAATTTTCCAAATGGTTTGACTGGGAATATGCAGTCAGTTTGGCAAGTTACTTGATTTCACTACTTTAAATGACATGTGAAAAAATGTCTAAAGCATAAGTTTAACATGCTTTTTTTTATTGTTTTGGAGTAATTGGGGTTTATGAAATCATACTGTGAAATTTTGTTATCACTTGCATTAATGGTATAACATGACACCTTTACTTGATATTAGTAGTTATCAGTTAAGCAGATAAATCCTAGCTTAAACAGAGGGGAAGCCTTGTAAGAGTAAAGTGATCATATTTTATGTGAATTTTTGTGAGGTTTTATATTTAAAATTTCAAAGCCTTTTTGTAATTCTCAATTAGTATATTAATTAGTCATATGACAAGTAAATATAGGGGAATTTCTTTTTTAATCCCGAAACTCCCTTCCCAAAATGCTTATAAGACAATTAAGTCATAAGGGTTTGTTTTTTTTTTTTTAAGGAAAATAGCATGGAGTTTTTAATAATTTTTACTTTTACTTTATATTGGTTTGTAAACCTTTATGTCCTAAAAATACAAGCTTATATTTAGTCATTTGTTTCTGTGTAATTGTGAGTCAAGAGTAATTATGAGTAGGTAGTTTGTGTTTGGACTTTATTTCTAATTGAGTTTATCCAAAATGCAATCTAAAATAAGTCATTTGCTTTCATCTGTCAGTGAGGATGAATGTGGTTATTTGCTTCTGACTATGCATATTTATTTGAAATCATGAAAGCATGAGAGAGCAAAATCACTTTCACTTACAACCTTCCTCTCCTTTTCTTACTCAGCAGTGTTGACATACTCTGTTAATAACTTTATCTTCAATCTAACTCCTTTTTTTATCACTACAAATATTCCACCTTAAAGACCTCTTCTCAGAAAAGGATCTGAAACACATTCATATTGAGGTATGGCTGGGAGAGTGATTCATGAGAGTTTATAGGATATCTCTCTCAGGGTGGTTTTCCCAGGCCTCTGGTATCATAATGGGAGTTCTGGTTTCTCCATTGACCCTCACAGAGCATTTGAAGTGCGTTAGGCTCCTATCTCCATAAGTGAATGATTTACGTCCTTATCTTTGGGCTTCAACAGCACCGTTGGATTGTTCACACACTCTATTTGTTGTACCTTTTGACTGTGCGGGAGGATTTTATACTCTGTTGTCTAAAATTGTACAACCATTTATGATTTTTAAGTGAACTTAAAGATAGTTATTTTATTTATCTTTACCATAGACCACACATCTTTTGTGTCCCAGGGTCACTTTGTTTGGTTTTATAGTGGTCTGAAGCCCTCTGCTGTATGTTAAATCTTTTGATCTCACTTCCAACTCTAGGTGAGGGACTGTGGTCAGCTTCAGTCTCAAAGGCTGGAGACCATACAGAGCCATCCACACCTAGTGGCTTCATATGAAGATTATTTTCTTTGAGGAAGAGGTTATTATAAAAATGAATTCAAGATCAGTTTGTAACTAATGTGTTTAACTAATGGGGGTAATACCATTAATCAGTCAAAAACTATTCATGATTGCTCTCCTTGTGCCTATCAATGTTTCATAAGACAACAGGATCACAGGATTTTTAACATGGACTTGGGATTTTTATTTAAAATTCTTAAGTTTAGTATTTTAAGATGCCAGGTCTTAAGTAAACTATGGATCGATCAGATTATTGGAGCAAAATCTTTAACACAGCATGGCATATGGTACCAATTTAATAAGTCTTGCTGAATCATGAACATAGATTATATGGGAAGCCATTTTTTTCCCCTTTTGGGAAAAAAATAGATTAAATTGATTTTAAAAACTTGAAAATTATTACATACTTAGGAAAACAAGAATCTCTGCAAAGATATATATTCATTTAATAAAGTTGCACTGTTTAAAAAATTGCAAGTAATGAGAAAAATGATTTCTACAATGAAGGAGAAAAACTTAGTTTTTATTTGAGCAATTACAAGTATTTGCTATTTTTACAGGTTGTCTCACTTGTAGGTTATTTTACTTTTTTATAAAATACTATTTGTGTTTTAGAATTATCTTGTTGAGAAAACTTACAATAGCATATTTTAATTTTTGACATGTTGTCTGTATCAGTGGATATGATCTCTGTGTAGAAAAATTTGTTGTGATCTATTTATATTCACATAACATTAAGATGAACTTACATAGAAAAAATTTATCCACTATTGTTTCTATGCTGATAAAGGCTAAATAATGATGATATTAGTAATGACATAGCTGTGAAATAAAGTAATAAAATTCATAATTGTTTTTCTACTTCTTTGACTTCTTCTAGATGTATTGAACAAAAATTTAAGCGCTGTCCTCCCCTGCCTACCACCAGTGTCATAATAGTTTTTCATAATGAAGCCTGGTCCACGCTGCTTAGAACTGTCCACAGTGTGCTTTATTCTTCCCCTGCCATACTGCTGAAGGAAATCATTTTGGTGGATGATGCTAGTGTAGATGGTAAGAAAGCACATGCAAATTAGATTGTTTCCCAAGTAAATCCATGTGATGCTTTCCAAAGTCTTATTTTATTATATTGTACTCTCTGTATGCCACCTCAGAACTTGAGTATAATACCCTGAATGGTAGGTATGATGGATGAAAGTAGAATCTAAGGGTGTCCATATTTAAATATTTTAGAGTTCAGAAATGTATGAAGTACCATGATCCATAACTTTGTAGTCCTCAGTGTAAGACTTCTATTGTAAGGCGTAGTGGTTAAGAACACAAACTTGAGCCTTGACTCAGGCCGCCTTGGCTTGAATCCCAGCTCTGGTCCTAATCAGCTTTGTAATTTGGGCAAATTACTTAATCCCTCTATGCCTTAGTTTCTTTTTCTTTAAAATGGGGAAAATGCCATATTTCATCAAATTTATCGTATAATACATCATTAGTTTGTTTACCACTTGAATAAAAAACACAGCCAATTAAGCAAAGATGCCATTGACTATAAGAAGTATCCAATTGCTCAGCTTAGGAGTGATGAAATACATAAGTAATGCGTAAGTCCTGGGGTTGTTTTGAAGATAAGATGAGTTAATATAAATAATACATTAATTAGTAATATAAATGAGTAGATAAAAATCATTAAAGAGTCACTACATTCTGTTTTATTTTGGCTGCTAAATATTCCAATATTGTTTACAAAGTTAGCTAAATTCTTTAATGCATTTATACTTAAAATTATAAGTCAATTGTCAGTTACTAAATTATACATTTTCAATTGGAATCACAAAGCTAATCAAATACCCTAAGTTGCTAAATTTTCAAACATTACAAGTATTTTAAATACCAATCAGATACAGATTATTTCAATGGTCACAAAATTTATTCCTGAATGAGCTGGGTTTGGATCCAAATTCTTGAAGGTCAAATTCCAACTCCAATTCTAACTAGCTATTTCCTCATCTATAAAACGGGAATAGTAATACTCTTTCATCAAATCCAAAGCAACGTCTATTTTAAGAGAAACCATTATTTTATGTACTATGAAAAAAGAAAAAGTTACTGCTTATTAAGTGACATGTCACCAATAACAAGATTTATCCAGACTTATGAAATGATAATAAGTGAATAGAGTGTAAGATTATTAACTTGATTTATTTAATTACTTCTTCATACAATCCTCAATCAACATTTCTATAATTTCAAAATAACATGAATGAACTGAGATTATGTTTTGAAGTTACATTAGTGTCTAGGTGGACTAAAATTGCTTATCACCAGAGATTGTTGACCTGGATGTGAAACCTAGTCACCAAATGGGCAAGTTTTTTAATTTAAGTCTCCTCTTTATGGATAACACTACATACATATCTCTGACTTGAATTCTAGTCCTTTTACCCAGGTTATATCACCACTTAATTGTAATCAACGAATTTCTTTACTGCCTACGGTGTTCTGAATTTGTTCCAATTCTTTCTACTTGGTCTGCAGTTCATAGAGTTTTAAGAGATTAAAGTTCTGAACGTCTCTGATATGTTTTGTCATTAAAAAAAAAAAATTAAAAAATTCCTGCTTTGGTTTTGTGAGCTTTCTTCTCCAATGATTTTTATTTTGTTTGATTTTTCAAGAAGTGAGAAATTAGGGCCACAATAAGGCTACTTGTAGTAAGCCTTTAGTCGAAAGCAACTTCTGTTATTTAATTATGAATTTAATTTATATTTTTTATAAAAATATAAATTTAATTTATAAATTTAATTATAAAATAAAATTAGTAGACTTAAAGAAATCAGAAAGAAAGGTGTGGACTTTAGATGCCTCAGTTAGTTAAGCATCTGCCTTTGGTCAGGTCACGATTCCAAGGTCCTGGGATCCAGCCCTGAGGGGGAGCGTGCTTCTCCTTCTGTCCCTTTCCTGGCCCATGCTCTCTCTTGCATGCACTCTCTCTCAAATAAATAAAATTATTAAAAAAAAAGAAAAGTGATATCTAGTCATAATCTTCCTATTTCATTTTAATTTTTCTATTTCTCTTAATCACTGCCTAAATAAACGTATGTTTATCTAATTATATCCATGTAAGAAATCAATTTTGAAATCTGACATTTTCATGTAATATTCTTATTAGCCCATTTCGTTCACTTTCAGAACTTTATTTTTGATGACCATGATGGATTAGATGCATTTCTCTTAACCATTCACCTTTACTTGCTCCACAGTGTTAGTATATATCATACTGTAAAATGAATATCCTTGTGCTCATGTTATTTTCCTCTATTTGAATTGTGTCTTTAGGTAAGTTAGACTACATAGTCAAAGGGCCTGGATATTTTTTATAATTCTTTATTATAATTAATAATAAATTTGCAACCGTTTTCTTGATGAGGGATATCTTTGCATACTAATGTAATTAATTTGTCTTATTGAATAAATGGTCTAATGATGAGTACCCACTGTGGAAAATGTGTCCCTAGTCTAAAGAAGTGTGTGAGGTAGAAACGATAATCCCTGATTTCAGTTGGTTTAGGGAAAAGCAGCAAAAATATGTGGATAATCAAGTGACAGAGATAGGTAAGTCCCAACCATAGTAAAACAAAAAATAATCAGCATTTTCAGAGCAGAGACCATGTGGTAAGCCCTGTCTTAAATGCTTTATTTGTATAGCAGTCTTTCATTTTATCTTCCCAGCAATCCCTGGTGAGGGTGTTATTATCCCCATCTTAGAGATAAACTGAGGTATAGGTAAAATAAAATAACTTACCTAAAGTCATGCAGCTAAAAGTAATGGGTGCTATAAATAGATAAACCCAGGAGATCTGATTTCACAGCTTTGCACTCTTAACCTCACAAAAAGATGGTTATGGACGGGGATTAAATTTAAGGAGCAGGTAAAAATTTATAGGAAGTCCAGAAGTTGTGGGTAAATAAAAAATGCCTTAACAAATCAAACTGGGACAGTTCACTAAAGAAATCTGTAGTGACTCCATTAAAAAAAAATCAATCTCCATTAAGGCCTTTGAAATGTTTTTATATAAGTTTCTATTTTACAAGTCAAGTCTATGGTTAAAACAGGAAAATCCATGATTTATATTTTAAGACAAATTACAATCCTGCTTGTCTTTCAGAGAATTAATTCTGAGGTACTTAGAAGATGGTTAAAATTTAGTCTCTTACTCTGTGGCAACCGTGTTTAGACTTATTTTCTACAGAAGTTGTTCCTGGACTCTCACCTCCTTTATGAATGTTTAGGCTTTGAATAAGCAACTCATTTATCTGTACCACTGAATAGGAAGAAAACATACATAATCACAGATAAAGTCATCTGTCATTTATGCTTCTGAAATCTGGCAGAAGCAAGCATCTACCCTAGGACATTTTTTAAAAATTTTTTAAAAATGTATTTATTTGACAGAGAGACACACAGGGAGAGAGGGAACACAAGCAGGGGGAGTAGGAGAGAGAGAAGCCAGTTCCCGCTGAGCAGGGAGCCCAATGCGGGCTCCATCTCAGGACCCTGGGATCATGACTTGAGCCGAAGGCAGATGGTTAAAGACTGAGCCACCCAGGTGCCCCTACCCTAGGACATTGATTGATGTTCTCAGCTTTCCAAGATCTTTCTGAGGCTACAGTATGGGCCTAAGAAGGCTACCTGAGGAACTATATTATATACTCAACAAAGAATCATGAATTTAATGGTGAAAAAGCAGACTTATGAAGTTGTTTCAAGATATGAGCAACACCTGACTAACATGATTGATGTGTTTTCTTTTACTTACTGTTTTAACTCTTGCTTCTCATGTCTCTTATCCAAATTGGAATGTTGAATATCTTAAATTATATACCCATTAATAAGATTTAGCTTGTTTTAGCTTCATTCTTCACTTACATGCTCATTTCTTCTGTCATATTTTTACTGGAAAAAAAGATTTTGTGTCAGGGGACTCCAGAGCTTTCAAAAAATTTTATGCTGACTCTTTGTAAAAAATATTTCCAACTGTTATAACCTTGGACTTTCCTATTTGCCATTTTCCTTAATGTTTTGGTTTTAAATTATTTTGATCACTAAGTATCAGAGAATCCTTTGATACTTGTCATTTTTCTTGAAATTTCCAGATTTAAATCCCAGTTTTAAAAAGTGTCAAATGTTTTTGGCCAAATTCAGTTTCCCTCACTCCCTTAACTGATGTTCTTAGACCCCTAAATGAACTGGGGTCTTTTTAACTCCTGGGGTCTACTCCATTTAAAGTCTTTGCTTTCCCCCAAATATATTTATTGATTTTGCATGTACAGGATAAGTCTGTGTTATAACATTTTGTGTTATAGTAGTTCAGAAGTTAAGATTTGTGTATATGGCTATTTTTTCATTAAAGAGCTAAAGATACAATTTTCATCTTAATGGAAGAATGTGTGCAACTGTTGAGATGATGAATGTAGAGATATCATTGCTCTGTGGTTTATTAGCTTTCATATGTTATATATGAATATAAACTTAGGAAGAATTAATCCTGATTTTTTTCTTACAGAGTACTTACATGATAAACTAGAAGAATATATAAAACAATTTTCAATAGTAAAAATAGTCAGACAAAGAGAGAGAAAAGGTCTGATCACTGCAAGGTTGCTAGGAGCAACAGTTGCAACAGCTGAAACGCTCACATTTTTAGATGCTCACTGTAAGTATGTATGTATAGACATAGTTGTAACATTTTCCCTCTGCTTCCTTATAGTTTAAAAAGTGAGGAAGACTTTTCTTTAGATGACTAATTGTATTTTCTTTAACATCGTTTTCAACTGGTGATTATAGCAATGATGTCTGAAGCAGATTACAGCTCTGGGTAGGGACCTCCTTTAACTTAGCATGGAGTTCTTACCGCCTCTGTGTTTTGGGCTCCTCAACTCCAGTATCCTTCAGTGACCAACTTCCCGGGCAAGTTATCCTTGCCTAGGCATTTTTTTCAGATGCACAGTCTGTCAGAAAAAAAAAATGTTTTTCCTTATTATTCTTGATTCTTACAGTTTAAAATGAATGAAAGTTTTAAGTGCAACGAATTCTATCTTTAAACTTTGTTCTGGTCCTGATACTTTCAATTTCTGTATTTTAGTTCTTTTTTCAAAGATTTGCACACTTCTCTTGTGCTATATTAGGGGTACCCCCTTCCAACTTCTTCTGGCATTTTTTAATGAATATGATCAGTTTTTATTTATTGCTACTGTTTCTTTCCCTTTTATTTTTAATGGTTTTGTTCTCCAGTGTCAATGATTTTAAATAAAATATATAGCATATAGCATTTTTAGATTCCATATTTAAAGTGCATGTTAGGAATTACTAAAATGTCAGTTAGTCCCCCAGCTGTAACTTTAGTGGGTTATGCTCTTTGTATGAGTATTTAGTTTTGAATTGAGTTGGCTAGCCCTTCGATTATGTTTGACCTGGCAAATGGTTTTGTTATATGCTAGTTTTTACAGAGGGGGCTTTTGGATTTGCTGAGTCTCTTTAGAGCTCTCAAATCCAGTACTCTCTTAATACCTGGCTCTTAAATGAACAGAGAGGTCTGAAGGTGATCCAAGAGAGGTGTTTTAAAAAGGAAATGGTTCATTCTCCAATATTGCCTCTTATGGTCCAAAATTACAATTCTGTCAGACTGGGCATTCTTCCTCTCAGGCAAATGGATCTGATGTATCTCCTTGATACCAAGTGGTCCTCCTAATAACTGCCAAATTCTCCCAATGGGGAGACCCAGGTAGGACTGACTTTCCTGAACTCTGTGTGTTAAGTGAGCCTGGCCCACGACCAGGGCCCAGACTTTTTTATAGCATTCTTTTGCCCCCACTTTCCATTAGGGCTGGGGCAGGTTTGAATGGTCCTTCTCCAACTGCTAAAATCAAAATAATTTTGACTCCTTGACTTATTTTCTCCTAAGGCTCAGTTAGAGAAATGAGGATTTTGATTACTATACCTTACTTAGGGAGACAAGTTTAAGAAAATCAGAACACTTACGGGGTTAGGTGGCGTGAATCACCAAATAGTTACTTTTGACTCATAGCCCATTTCGGAGGGAAACACAGATCTGAAACTTAAATACTCCAGTGTCATTTTACCTCCTCACTAAGATTAAAAAAAAAAAAAAAAAATCATCTCCTATAAATAAACTTTCCTAACTATGCTGAATTTTGCTTTACCTTTTTCACTCTACCCTCATCTCATCACAGAAACCTTTAAGAAATCTCCTCGGGGTGCCTGGGTGGCTCAGTGGGTTAAGCCTCAGCCTTCCTTTTAGATCATGGTCTCAGGGTCCCAGGATCGAGCCCCGCATCGGGATCTCTGCTCATCAGGGAGCCTGCTTCCCCCTTTCTCTCTGCCTGCCTCTCTGCCTACTTGTGATCTCTCTCTGTCAAATAAATAAAAAATCTAAAAAAGAAAAAAAGAAAAAGAAAAAAGAAATCTCAATGTTCAATGCTCAAAATACAATTGACTATTATTCGTTTCTCTATACTGTCTTCAAAAAACAAAATAGAAAACCCTCAGTGTTTTCATTGGCTTGATTAGAATTGTGTTCCTTCCAGGTGAGTGTTTCTATGGCTGGTTAGAACCTTTGTTGGCCAGAATCGCTGAGAACTACACGGCTGTGGTGAGTCCGGATATTGCATCCATAGATCTAAACACGTTTGAGTTCAACAAACCTTCTCCTTATGGAAGTAATCACAACCGTGGAAACTTTGATTGGAGTCTTTCATTTGGCTGGGAATCACTTCCTGATCATGAGAAGCAAAGAAGGAAAGATGAAACCTACCCAATTAAGTAAGATGATTGCTCTCAAATTTGTATATGCAGTTCAGTTATTTAAATACGTATTCACTCTTTGCTTTTTACAGTTTTTGCCTCCAAGGTCATTCACACTAACAAAATAAAGAACACACACATTCTATGTAGGGAATAAAAAAAGTCATTTATGTATATATATATATACTTACTTACACATGATATTACCAAGTCGGAATTAGAAGTATGTGAGGTCTTTCGTCTTCCTCATAATCATTACTTCAGAATCTTAAGGCTTGGTTAGAAGACACTTCATAATTTTATTCTGCTGGGAGAGGATATTTAAACTACTTCCCTGTGCCCCTGCAAAACTTGACTCTGAAGATAGCATTTTTTGTTTTTATTAATCTATGTAAAACCTTTGAAATTGTGATCTCTCTTTAATTTTGGGGGGAATTTATTTCAGTTAGCTCTTTAAGTAAGTTCTTTTTTCTTATTTAGTTTTTTTTTTTAACAAAGTTTGACAATGGATTATTTTTCAGAACACCCACTTTTGCAGGAGGCCTTTTTTCCATATCAAAAGAATATTTTGAATATATTGGAACTTACGATGAAGAAATGGAAATCTGGGGAGGTGAAAATATAGAAATGTCTTTCAGAGTAAGTTTATAAATATAGTACATATTGAACAATAAAATACACATTTCATCCTGACCGGCTGCTGCGGATTGTCATAGAAGTGTGCAGTGTTTACTTTTTGTGCTTTCTAAAATTTAATTGCTAGAAATTTTAGAATAAGGGTATTTCTCTTAACATGTAACTTAATATATTTACTTGTTGCTGCCAATGTAACAAGAGGAATCAGTTAAACGCCTGTGTCCAGCCAATAGCACCAATTAATGCACTTGTAGCTACTGAATTCCAGCCAAGATAAATATAATTCAATCTAGTGCTTCAGGAAATGGGTTGATTATCAAGGGAGTCAGAATGGAAAAACATTTATGTATAATTTTAAAAAGACATTAACTCTTTGCATTAAATGAGCTCCTTTTTTCCTATGCGTATTAAAAGTTAATATGAGAAACAAAACAAAAACTTTGGATGGTCTCCAATATACTTATTTGATTTCATGAGTTCATTTTCTGATGACTCTATCATTCATTTTTCATCTATTAGGCTGGAATGTAGTAGGAAAAGAACTGAACTAGGACTAGAAGATTTAAGTTTTAGCTCCGGCTCCAACACAGAATGGCAATGATGATCTTAGCCAAATTTGAGCTGCTCAAGGGAAGGGCCTTTCTTTATTCACTTAAGTCTTCCCATCCCCTAACACATGTTAGATTTCAGGCACAATTTGTTGAATTAAAAATACCACTGAGTTTTCTGATTTGTTTAAAAAAAGAGAAAATATGACCTCTTGCCCTAATACTAGCACAGACTATTAAACATGTCTTCATTTTAGGTTTTTTGCTTAGTGACTATGGCAGAACTGATTGCCAAGGTATTTAAGCGAGTAGGTATTGATTTAATAATTTCCCAGATAAGTTTTTCAACCCACTATCTCTAAATAGGTATGAGTATTTTTAAACAATGACCAACTACTTCACAAGATTGTACTTGGGTATTATCTGGAATTATTTTCTTAATTACAAAATTGAACATGCAAGGGGTAAATGTAGTCTGGGTCCACTTACTCTGAGACTGCTAGTTCCTGCCACAGAAGAGAGAATCTTTGTTTCAAGTGAACTGGCCATGTATCTTATATAAGAAGATAGAAGTCAAATACAAAAGAGGCTTTGGTCTTTGGTATACATTAGAGTGCTGGCATAATTGTTTGCAAAAAAAGAAATGTGGGATTTGGTTTTTATGAAGGATTCAAAATCACTATTTTGTTAAATTACTTTCTGAAAATATGTCCTTATTGTATTTAGTTTTTGTACCATTTCATAAAATTGTTTTTTTTATATTTAAGAATTTAAGTTGAACTGGCCAAGAACAGAGACTATTTGTAAAGTTTTAATAAATTTGTTTTCTATATTTTGTTTTTATTAGTACCTTAAAGATGAATTTAAAAGCAACACTTGGTTTTGTAAATATACTGTAAATTAAACAAATATCATTAATTATCAGGTATGGCAATGTGGTGGGCAGTTGGAGATTATGCCTTGCTCTGTTGTTGGACATGTTTTTCGCAGCAAAAGCCCTCATACCTTTCCAAAAGGCACTCAGGTGATTGCTCGCAACCAAGTTCGCCTTGCAGAAGTCTGGATGGATGAATACAAGGAAATATTTTATAGGAGAAACACAGATGCAGCAAAAATTGTTAAACAAGTAAGTCAGAGCTAAATAATTAAATCATGATAAAAATCCACACCAAGTTCTCATATTCTTTTACTGACTTGAGTTAGTTCAAGTATAAAACATTGTAAAAAATTATTTCTGAAGTTGGTTTTTAAACTCAAAATATATAACTTATTGATGCCAGTTTTTTCTCTTTTTAAGGAAAAAAATGAAGTAAACGGCTTTTTTAAATATTTAGGCATTCCACTTGATGTTACTCTTTAAATATGGAAGATACTTAGTTTTTGTAACTGCCTTGGCTCAGGATATTCCTCAAAGAAAAGTAAGATTCAGTGGAACCCCTTGTAACTGGTGTGAGGTGATGCGATTAACACCCAAAGAAAGGTGCTAAGTGGCTTTTTGAACTGGGGATGGGGAGAGTGTCAGAATGTGACAGGAGAATAAACCAGGAATACCAAGGCTTTTAAAAACAAATTTTTTTAAGATTTTATTTATTTATTTGAGAGAGAGAGGACAGAGAGAGAGCATGATCATGAGCAGGGGGGAGAGGCAGAGGCAGAGGGAGAAGCAGACTCCCTGCTGAGCAGGGAGCCCTATGCAGTGCTTGATCCCCAGACCCCCGCAATCATGACCTGAGCCAAAGACAGACACTTAACCTACTGAGCCACCCAGGTGCCCCAAGTGCTTTTTTTTTTTTTTTCCCCAAGTTCTAGTTCCACTGCTTGCTGGAAGGGGTTCCCTGGCAAAGCCCCTTTGAGACGTAGAATGGGATGACACTTCATACAGTGGTTGAGAGGTTGGCCCAGCATGGGGTGTATGCTCAGCCAACCTTCTTCTCTCTGCTTCTCCATCTTGAGAGAGGACATACTTGCATGTCTCCCAGAGTAGTTATGAAATAAAGAAGTAAGTGTTCACAAATGTATGGCACTGTTGTTACTGACCTGTCATGGATAAAAGCTCTGCAGAACTGTGATGCTTAATACACTGGCCCTGAGATCCAACAGGTTCAGTACTGGTTGTAGTAAATGAACTAGACATTTTAGGAGTGTGCCTCAGTGAATGGCCCCCAACCCTTTGGAAGAAAAGTGCTGATTTGCAGGGGGTATATATTGAGATTAAAGGGTGTCAACATTTTGACTGTTACAATAAAAGGTCTGGTTACCTCTTTTCAGCTTTTCTTTGGTCTCCAGTATCTCCCTGCAACATGTTAGTAAGATGCAAAGTCAGAGCACTAGTGGATTAGCTCGATATCTTTTTATCTGAGGCCACCAGTACAAATTGGGCAGACTGTGTACTGCACACGGGTACGTGGCTGAGCAGGCAGGTGTGTGCTGACTGCAGCTTACACTCCTTTGTCACCCACAAAGCGGCAAGCAAACCAGTAAACCCTTGTTTTTACCACAGGGCAAACGGATCTTGTTATAAAATACGTAACTTAGCCAGAAGTCCTTTAGCGTTTTATACTTTTTGCTAAAACCCCTGGATTCAAGACATTGGTGTTGGCAGAGAAAATATTTACCTTAACTGAAATAGTGAGTTCGAGTGTTTAAACTTTTCATATATTTAGGTACCAAATATAGTTTTTCTTTAAAATTTTGCTTATGGACCCAATACCTTTTCAGTTCAATAGTGTTCTCCAAAAAATTTTTTTTCTTAGTCTTTTTAAAATAAAGGAAAATGGGGCGCCTGGGTGGCTCAGTGGGTTGAAGCCTCTGCCTTCGGCTCGAGTCATGATCCCAGAGCCCTGGGATCGAGCCCCGCATCGGGCTCTCTGCTCAACGGGGAGCCTGCTTCCCCCCTCTCTCTGCCTGCCTCTCTGCCTATTTGTTATCTCTCTCTCAGTCAAATAAGTAAATAAAATCTTAAAAAAAAAAAAAGAAAAAAGAGTAATGCTTAGCTGACTGAGCCACCCAGGTGCCCTAGGAACTGTTTCTTTATACCTGCTTCCTCACATCTCACTTCACAGATCATTCTTAGGTGTAAAATTAGAATCAATTTTGGATTCTCCCACTACCATTTCTCTAGAGATCTTTGCCCCAGTGAGGGAGGTTTGGTAGCACAAAGAAAGAATAAAATAGCATTATGTCACCACCTGCGCTGGTAACTTGGTTCTCTTTCAAGGAAGAAACAAGCAGGGAGGCGTACTCATTGCCTGAATAAACAGTGAATTCAGTTAAAGTGCATCTTGCATTTTGGCCAGAATTTTTTTCTGGCCCAAATATAAATACAAAACATTTGAACTCTTTTACTAGTGCTGTTTTGATTAAGCATTCGTTTTACTTCTCATCTTTCTCCAGAAATCGTTTGGTGATCTTTCAAAGAGATTTGAAATAAAGCACCGCCTTCAATGTAAAAATTTTACATGGTACCTGAACACTATTTATCCAGAAGCATATGTGCCAGACCTTAATCCTGTTATATCTGGATATGTGAGTATTTTCTGGCTCCTTTTTGCTTGGTATATATGCCTTTGCCACAAACATTTATGTGGTCCAGGGAAAATTTCTGACATACTTTCTGGCTTATGGCTTTTGAGATTTTACATGTACTATTTATTAATACTGCTTCCTGAAATGAATTGAAAAAAATATATATCAACCACATAGATTACATTTTTTTTATAACTTGAAAATTTTCCTTTAGATTAAAAGCGTTGGTCAGCCTCTGTGTCTGGATGTTGGAGAAAATAATCAAGGAGGCAAACCATTAATTTTGTACACGTGTCATGGACTCGGGGGAAACCAGGTGAGCCCTGCACTAAAAGTGCTCCCTTCTCACTGAGGCAAACATGAGTAGGTTGTCAGAAGTCCCAGATCACCTTTGTATTCAGGTAAACGGGTGTTTAAGGTTAAGTTTGGCAATTAATATTGAAGTTGCTGAGTGCTTGATTTTGACTCCCATTCTGGTTCTGAAAACAATTTGAAGTGGCTCACTTACTCAGTAGAAAGGCAAATGAAAAAATAATAGGATAAAGCTATTTGAAATTTAAAAACAGGATCTTCTATGTGGATCTTTGATGTTGGGGGACTACTGGCAAGGTGATTTTGCAAAACTATACGTAAAGGCTATATTTACTTAACTGCATTCAATAGCAAATTGTATTAAGTGTAAATACCAAAAGAGTAGTATTAGAAGTTATCATTAGAAGTTATCTTTGTGGGTCATGATATTGTTTCAATATGTTGTTGAATAAGGGCATGTTCTTGATTACCCTTCACTGGTATACCTGCTCAAATGTTATGTGTGAGTATTTGGCCTGCCATGGGTACAGAACTTACAAAAATAACATTTCTAGTATTTAGCTTCCTTGCCTTGCCTTTTACAAGTTTTCTCCTGGAAAGATTGGACCCTCTCATTTGTTCATTCAACAAATTCACTGAGTAACCCCTGCGTGCCAGACAGATATTCTGCTGGGTTCAAGCCACTTAGATTCTAACTCCTTCAGGAAATCTACATTTCAAAGCCAGTGGTCACAGTCAGCATGGGAAGGTCTGGAATAAAGCCTTCAGAGCGCTTCAAGAGTATGAAGGAGGGCAT
Organism: Lontra canadensis; assembly: GCF_010015895.1. NCBI lineage: Eukaryota > Metazoa > Chordata > Mammalia > Carnivora > Mustelidae > Lontra > Lontra canadensis. The sequence continues at coordinate 3,836,322 of NW_022631063.1, read as the reverse complement.
CTGAATGAATTAGACTGGGTGCCCATACATTTTCCTTGGAAAGCAGACATTTGAAAACATTTTTTGGAAGGTGCATAGGAGTTAACGAGGTAGCTGGTTGGAATGAGAACAGGATGAGAAGAGTATGAAGAGGGGGTTACAAAGGAGAGGAGCTGGTATGTCTTTTTTTTTCTGTGAATTGCAGGTATTTGGAGAGGAAGTCCAAGATGTGTATGGAGGATTTTTACAATATTAAATACTCATGATGTCCTCTTTTAGTAGGATGGAACTTTAGTGATGTCAGTTTTAAGAAGAGTCCATTTACCTCCTGGTCTATCATCTTCCATGTTTCTTCCTACTCATTAGCCTCAGCTAAGTTTAGTTCCAATCCCTACTCATCCAAATAAACCAGTCTACCAAGGGTAGGTGGCACAGATGCCCAGAAGCCATAGCTAGTGAACAGGATCCACTGCTGGATGATTAAGCTGTAATTCTGAAATGGGATGGAGATACACATACACAGATACCCACACAAGCATATGTATCTACATATCTAGATACATATATATCTACACATGTGTATATGTGTGTATATATAGGAAAATTTAAAATATATATATACAGGAGCACCTGGGTGGCTCAGTGGGTTAAGCCTCTGCCTTTGGCTCAGGTCATGATCTCAGGGTCCTGAGATCGAGCCCTGCATCAGGCTCTCTGCTCAGTGAGGAGCCTGCTTACCCCCTCTCTGTCTTCCTGCTTCTCTGCCTACTTGTCATCCCTCTCTGTCAAATAAATAAAAATAAAATCTTTTAAAAAATAAAATATGTATATGTGTAAATACAATTACAAATACATATATAAATACATTTATATATTTTTTTTAATTTTCCTTCTATATATTAGAAGAAAAATAATTATATAAATAATTGCATTCTTTTGGAAATAACACTGTGCTAGTTAAAATTAAGTTTTTGGACAGTGAAAAATATTCTGTTATTTGTAAAAATCTAATCACAGATTTTCCTCAGTCTTCCTCTATCGTTACATTTATTTTATCATAAAAGTTGAAAATATCTTACATGTTGTTTTATATGTTTTTCTTTTGTCATTGCCATAAAGATGTTTTTATAGTCTTATTTCTAAAAGAATTTGTAGGGTGGCTAGGTGGCTCAGTGGGTTAAGCCTCTGCCTTCAGCTCAGATCATGATCTCAGGGTCCTGGGATCAAGGCCCACATTGGGCTGGGGGGGGGGGTCTCTGCTCAGCAGGGAACCTGCTTCCCCCTCTCTCTCTGCCTGCCTCTCTGCCTGCTTGTGAGCTCTCTCTCTCTCTGTCAAATAAATAAATAAATAAACATTTTTTTAAAAACTTGTAAATTATAAATACAACATAGCTGTCTTTTAAAAATTCCATTGGGAATGGAGAAGTAGTTCATATATTCTTTCAATAAATATTTGTCTATAATGTCTATAATGTCACTTGCACTGCTATAGTAGTGAAAAAGGAAAAATCTCTACCTTGTGGAGCTTGTATTTTTCAAGGAGAAGGGGAAAAAGAGTAATTATGGGCATAAAGAAAAATGAAGCAGGATAGGTGGATAATGTGAACCTGGGGAGTGGGAGAGGGGTTTGTTTTTGGAGGTTCAGGAAGACCTCTCTGAGAAGGCGACCTTGGAACAGAGACCTGAAGGAGTTGGAGAGGAGCCATGTTCCAGGAGGGGAGTGTCCTGGCAGAGGCGGTGCAAGGCTAGAAACTAGGGGCGGCGGGTCAGTGGAGCAGTCAGAAAGCCACTGTGTGGCTGCAGCAGAGTGGTCTGGGCAGACAGGGTGGGAAACAAGGTCAGAGACATCGATAAGAAGCCTGGTCATAGAAGGCTTTGCAGGCCTTCCCTAGGAACTTGGATTTAATTCTCAGTTTGACAGAAGCTATATGAAGGTTTTGAGCAGGAGGATACTATTTCCCAGTTTATATTTTAAGAAAATGACTCTGATTTCTAGCACTGTAATATAGCCATCGATTTTATTTTATTTCCTTCAAATTTTTTTTCAGTCATGCACTGCATTTAAAATACTTTGCAAATTTTAGTTCCTTGAGTGCTAAGCGTTTTGAGATATCATCTAACCTGACCATTTCTTTATGTGCCCTTTTACTGTTTTGATCAGATAATGATCTTTGTATAACATAAAACTCCATTGTAACAGTATTTTATATGCCAACTAAAAGTAAATATGTTGATAATGTGGCTATATTGATCAATATACTAGTGCAGTGCTGTGTAAGTCATTATGGCTTTGTAACAGTGGGCTTTGTTCCTGTGCTTCTTATTCCAGGGTATTTGTCCTGGTTCTAGGTTATGTTTCTCCAGTGTTCCCAGGTAGCTAATTGCATATTCTTTTTGGTTGCCAAAGTATCTTCAACTATTTCCTATTCCTTATAACTTGACTTTTAATGATTTAAAAAAAAATAATGATGTATGTGAAGTAAAATATTGGACAGACTTTCCTACCATCTTTGAGATCCTAAGATTTATCTCTCTTCAAGAAGTATAGCCAAAACGCTATTTTCATGATCTACACTCATTTTCATTCAGTGTCTTCATCTGAAGAACTATCAGTTATAAAAATGATGGATATATTTGTGGAAGGAGCTAAATTAAGCATGAGGCCAAGACCAGGGGAACTCAAGATTAATTCAGTTAATGTTTGTGGAGTGCCTACTCTAATACACATAAAGGGTTTAGAAAAAACCCTGCTTAGCACATAAAAAGGGCTCAATAAATATTAGTGCTAAGACTAATTACTTCATTATTGAACATCCATTATGTTCACTTATTTTATCTTTGGAATGTCAACATTATGGAGTATTTGATTTGTGAGGGATGTTATTACTAGATACGCTGCCTGACTTTGGTCTGTGGTGAAGCCAGCTAGCTACACGCACAATTCCAATAGAATGCTATAAAAGTTATTTCTGATGTACTATAGGAAGCCTGAAAAGGGTGTGATTTAGTTCAGTAGGACAACCTCAGGGAAATTAAAGAAGCAAAGTAACATTTCAATTGGCTTTACAAGGATAAAAAAAGGAATTAGCTAGGCAGAGAAGGATCTGGAAGGATATTCCAGGCGGAACACAGTAAAGCAGTCTTAGACTTATGGGTGCATATACTCTACATTGGTAAAATTGTGTGAGAAGAACATGGTGTACAGTTCAGGCAGTGGTTGATGTAAGATTGAAAACGGAGGAGTTCATGTACTTGTTAAGGAGTGTGAACTTCCTCTTAGCAGCAGTAGTGACTCACTCGAGGAAGAGAGGTAGGGCATCAAATCAGTGTTATGAAAGACCAGCTCAGAGCAGAGTGAAATTGCAGAAATTGCAGGTAGCTGGAAGTATTACAGTGGAGGTTCTGAGTGCTGCAATAAGAGAAGTGAGGTACAGAGCAAAGTGCAATGGTGACATCTGAGAGGGAAATTCAGTAGAGCTAAGGGGTTGATTAATACATTGGACATACGGAGAGAGAGAAACATTAATCCTAGTAATAGCAGCTAAGATGAATTAAAAGTTTACCATGTACCAGTTATTGTCCTGAGTGTTCTACATAGATTAGCCCTCTTAGCCTCATAACCCTGTGGTGCAGGAAAACTATAAAATCACCCATTTTACAGGGAAGGAAACTGAGACATGGAGATTACCTCATTTAATTGTTCCTAGTGTAAGTGAAAATGCCATTAATTGAGAGGAATAGGAGAGAAGGAACACTTGTGGAGAGGAAGAAGAGGCAATTAACGTGCTTACTAGAAGTTTCCAGGTCCTTTTCTGTGGCGTACCTGTCCTGGCTAACCTCTATTCCACCTGACTTACTTCCCGTTTCTGACATGGGAGGGAGACAGTACCTTGTTATGTAACTACCTGCTGGGGATAGGTTGGGAAGGGGTTATAGCATCTTCTGTCATGAAACTCATATTTCTAACACCTATTTTTATTGTATTACTTTGTTGAGTACACAGGACTTCATTATTCAGCAAGTTGCTGATTTTTTTAAATTATTATTATTGGACCATTATTTTGCAGCTGAGGATACAGGTCAGTAACAACATTCTTCTTTTCACAGTATTTTGAATACTCGGCTCAACATGAAATTCGGCATAACATCCAGAGGGAATTATGTCTTCATGCTGCTCAAGGTCTTGTTCAGCTGAGAGCGTGTGCCTACAAAGGTCACAGGACAGTGGCCAGCGGAGAACAGATATGGGAGATCCAGAAGGTACCTCAGTGCAATTAATTCACCCCTTTCCATAATTATTTTGATTAGCACGAGTTGCTTATCTGGGAAAATGCATGAAACATAGCATAGTAATGTGATCTGTCAGTATTTCTCTTCGTTAACTTTGTTATTGTGTCTGTCTACCAATGTGATGAGAGAATGTTTCTATGAATTAAATACTCGTAGGAACAAGTTGCTTAATGAAAGCATGATTTATACCGTCAACACCTTTGTGAGTTATTAATAATAGTTGCTCATGTTTGTCTTTTTAGAGTTTCTTACAATGCTTCTGGCAACAGTCGCTTTTTTTTTTTTTTTATCATGGCCGAGAGAAAAAAATCATTATCTTTTTTGTCCCTAAAGTGATTCATTTCTCCTGTTTTTGTGCTTTTTTAAATGAATTTAGAATTGAGAGAATACATAAAAAATCTTTGCTGTTTTTAAATATATGTATTAAAGCTTAGCTGGAACATAGCTAAACTTTACCTTACCTGAAAATTGTTTTGTACCCTACTAAAATACTAAAAGACCAATTTTTATAACATAATTTTTTAAAGAGTTTGTCACTTATGGATATAACAATGGAATGGTTCTTATTTGAAAACTTGATTCAGACCTTACTCTCTATATATCTCTTTATTTATCTAATACCTCCTGTGAATCAAACAGTAGTGGCATAAATGATACGGTTTACACCAGAAACCAGAAAGATTTTATCAGACAAGATTGATCTGAGAAAGATTAAAAGTCAACTGTGTACATTTGGTTGTGAGTGTCCTTTAGCTTCGATGAGACTATGATTTAGTTTTCATATTTATCAGTTAACCATGAGTCTTGAAATTTAATGTCTGTTGTGTTTCCTTTTTTTCTAGGACCAACTTCTATATAATCCATTCTTAAAAATGTGCCTTTCAGCAAATGGAGAGCATCCGAGCTTGGTGTCATGCAATCCATCAGATCCACTCCAAAAATGGATTTTTAGCCAAAATGATTAAGTGTTCCTTAAAATTAAGGAGTTGAAAAAGGAGATATTCTTTCTCATAAAACTGTGACTAGGCATACACTGTAGTTTTTGAAAATTATGCAAAAGCAGCTAATTGTAACTTATTCCAAGTGCATTTTTCTTATTTATGTCTTAAAATATCTATGTAGCATTGCTACAGAAATCTTTTAAGTTTCCGTTTCAAAGCACAATAACTAATAATACCAAAGACTATTTTGAAATGTCCAGATGTAGGGGAAGAGATGTTTACAGTATGATGAAAATAATTTTCTAAGTAAAGTGATATTTGTGTGTTTTGTACACTTAAAGATATGCATAGCTACATTCACACACTCACACTTTAAAATATTTCTTCTAGTTTTTGGGGGGGGAGAAAGATTTGATACTGTATTTTTTTAACTACATAGAAATGGATCAATGAAGGTCAAGCATTGGCCTTTGTGTATAAACCAGGAAATTTTTATAGATCTAGAATTTATTATATAAAAATGCAGGTAAACTTTTTTGCCTTTTGTTTTCTTATCTGTCATAGGTTTCCTTAAACATGAAATTAAATGAATAAGAATATTTTTAACACTTCAGTATCTTGGCAAATTTTAAAATATTTTTTAGTCTGAAGTCCACTTGACTTAAAGCACTTAAATCTTGCTTAAAATATATTTCTTAAATAACTATACTGTGTGTTTTCCCAAAGCAATTAAAAAAAAAACTATAAAGTACTATCTGTTGAAAAGATGTCTTTTTCCTTTCTGCTAGTCCTTTTTCCTTACCAAAATTCACTAATCTTGAATGTTTGTGGAATTGAATTTCAAATGCAGAATACTTGACTCATTTAAAAGCTAAATTTTGTTTGTTACTGATTCAATTTAGATCATCTTTGTAAAGAATTTTTTTCATCAAAAAAATCTTCTATGTGGAAAACACAATAAAATGAATCCTTATCACTGTTGTAACTTTTTTATTTAAATTTCTTTCCTCTTTTGGATAAAATATATCATTCCTATTAAATGGGGGGAGCATGAATTTTGTATACTTAATTTAAGTACCTACTGTAGAGCCATCAGATATTTCTTAAGGAATACTCAAGTATTTCGTGATGATGGCATAAAAGATGGGGAATGGAGAAGATTTTGTGTGTTAGATATTTTGAAAATTTTGTACTAATTTCTGATATTCCTTGAGCATCTGATGGAGTAATTTTTTTAAAATGTGATGCCTACATAGATTTAACACTTTTCTTTTTGGTCCATTTTATAAAGAGACCTCTTGTATTCTTATCTAAGAACTAAAGTATGATTGGCTTCATATTTTAAATGTTGCTGATCCTCAGTTGTACAAAAGAAAATATTTTTAAATCATTGGCCCTATCACCTCATTGTTTGTAACTTTGAACTTGCATCAAAAGACCTGCATTCTTGGGGACTTGTGGCACCTGGGTGGCTTAGTTGGTTAGGCGACTGACTCTCGGTTTCTGCTCTAGTCACAATCTTGGGGTCATGATCTCTTGTTCTGAGGTTGAGCATCACTAACTTCCAGTGTCAGGCTCCGCACTCAGTGCAGAGTCTGCTGAAGATTTTTTCCCTTCCTCCCTTCCCCTCGGCTCCTCCCCAACTCACTTGCGTTCCCCCTCTCTCTCTCTCAAATAAATAAATGAGATTTAAAAAAAAAAAAAAAAGACCTGCATTCTTTAATTTATTATAGTGCCAACATTTATTTCAATTCAACTAATATTTATTATAGGTCTAACGTGCCAAAGTTATGGGAGGCAGAATGAGTCTTCTATTGTCTTCGAGCTTAGATCTTATGGAGCAGAGAGACAAATGATTTTCATAGGGGCACCTGGGTGGCTCAGTTGGTTAAGCGTCTGCCAGGACCCTGTTAAGCTCAGAGTCCTGGGATCCAGCCCTAGGTCAGGCTCCCTGCTCAGCAGGGAATCTGCTTCTCCCTCTCCCCCGTCCCTCCCCACTTGTGGGCTCGCTCGCTCTCTCAAATAAAATCAATAAAAATTTTTTTGAAATAGCGTCGTAACATTATGATTTAATTTCATGACATGACAGCTTATTCGTATGTGATATTTCTTTAATAAGATATTTTTATTACTACAGCTAAATACTAATATGTATTGTGAAATATACACTGGTGCCCACGCACGTGCACAATTTCTGTTTCTCAATTTGTTACTCTAGAGTAAACATCCAGGAGCAAATACTGCTCTTAGAGTTCATTATATCTCACAAAACAAATCCTCAAAGATATTTTGTAAATAAAAATCATATTTTAAAAAAAATTCGAGTGCTGTCTGTGTATTAGGCATGCATTATCATGTCAAGATTCAACCCCAAATCTCTTCAGATTAGTTGGTTTTATTATAGCAGTAGTAAATGCATCAAGGTAGGGTCCTTCTTACCTGATTTTGGAGCCTCAGTTCAAGTGTCACATAACTCATTTCGTTAGGGATTTACCCTTCTGGATAGAGGTAGTATCTTTTGAGTCTGAATTTTGAAACAATGCTAAAAGGAATCTGTTTATGGAGTTGAGTTGCCATCTACCTGAGAGATCCGAATACATGCAAGTGTGAAATTATGGAGCCCTTGCTCAATTTCAAGCGACCATAGCAAATGGTCTAATTGCTTCACAAGACCTGACACGTTGCCTTCATTGCAGAGGACTCAGTCCTGAGAACTCTCGATGGGTAAGCTACGCTGCCAGACCTGCGAGGGTTAACCTGACGGGTGGGCTCACTGAGCACTGGATGTGACTAGCCACAAGAGAAAATAAGCAATATACTAAAATGGCCTATTCTTACAACCAATAATGATGAACTATTAAGTCCCTATATTGCCAGGTAATTGGCCTTCTTGTTAGACAATTTAATTAAATACTACATAAGCCATCAAAATATAAATGCAAAAATACAAGGAGTTGTTATTTCTGAGAAAACAAGGTTGGATGCTTTGGGACAACAACAGATGTCAAATTATTTTTTAAAAAATGCTAAGTTATGTGTGGATGAGAACTTTAAAAGAAAAAACAAATATCTCAGAAGATTCTGCACTCAAATTGCTTCCAATTTACTTTTTAAAAAAGCAAAACAAAGGATCTTCAGACAATGCATTTTTACTGTGGTTTGTGCAGGAAAGAAGTTGCATAATTCTCATAAACTGACTCATACTCAAAAGGCCTTGGCCTTTCAATAGAATGTTTGTGAAGAAATCAATGTACATACAAGTGTAGGAATGAATGTGTGTGCTTTAAGTTGAAAGTATTTGATACATATCTTCTTATGGCTTTGTTTTAACTATATTTTTCAAATTATTAATCATTTATCAGTCCGACTGCATTAGAGGGGAGCTTTTTCTGCATGTGTGTAGTCACTATTGCTGTTCAATATTCAATAATATTTAGGAAATATCATTGATGTTTTTGTGACTGTAGTAGGCATCAGAGACTAATGATACACAAAATGGTCCTTGTCTTTAAGAAGTTTGCAATCTAGTAATGATTGACAACGATATTTTAGAAAGAAACACCTTCAGCCTACAGTGAGTCCCTTGCCAGGAATAAGAAGAGAAAAAACAGTGCCTTGTATTTTAGAGGTAAATAGCTAGAGAAATGCTTCTCAAACTTTATTGTGCACACTGGTCTTATTAAAATGCAGATTCTGATTCATTACATCTGGGTAGAACCTAGGATTCTGTACTTTTTTTTCTCTTTCTTTTTTAAAAATTCTATGTTTCTAATAAGCTCTTAGATAAGGCCGAGGCTGCTGGTCGTGAAACCACACTTTGAGTAGAAAGACTGCTCAGAGAACCAATGCCTGGGATTCTTTGAGACTATCACAGTGACTTCGGTTATGTTTTACATCCTGATTATTTCAGGCATCACTGTAAAACAGTGCTCTCTGTTGTCCTTTGTTGCCATTATGGTTCTCTGGCAATTCCCACAGTCTTGTGTATTTCCCTTGGTTGGTCAACTCCCCCACCTTGTATATTGCCTTCTACTCTACCTGCTTCTACTGGGGCTCTTTTTTATTTTGTTTTGTTTTTTAATTTATTTATTTGACAGACAGAGATCACAAGTAGGCAGAGAGGCAGGCAGAGAGAGAGGGGGAAGTAGACTCCCCGCTTAGCAGAGAGCCTGATGTAGGTCTTGATCCCAGGACCCTGGGATCATGACCTGAGCCGAAGGCAGAGGCTTTAACCCACTGAGCCACCCAGGCGCCCCTACTGGGGATCTTTGATCAGAAAACTCCCTTGTGTCAACAGCCTCATCTCTGAAAGTCCTATTCTTTGTCTTGCCTTGACTTAAGCTGGACATCTATGGATACTTCTTCTTATTCCTATCTAAGGACTGTTGTTTTTGGTTTTCTAATGTTCTTCTTGGGCTTCAAACTGAGGATTTGAAGTAGGTGTGTCCTTTCTACAAAAATGCCCCATGAAGACCATGCCACGTGTATGTATTATCCACCTTTTCTAGCTGTTGTCAGTTATAAATCTATAGGTCACTTCTTTATTCTACCCTCATGTTTAATAGGTTGCCAGAGGATTGATTTCTTGGTTGGAAGTCATTAGTTGATAGTTTGAAAGTATTGTTCCATTTTCTTCTAAATTCCCATACTGAAAAATCCAATGCATTTTTGACGTTTGATCCTTTGTTAGTTATCTTATTTTTTTCTCTCTGAAAACCCACAGGTCTTCTATTTGCCTCAATGTTCTGAAACTTCAGAGTGAGTGTTACATTGATTTACATATTTCTGTGTTCCTTACATACTTATGCCTTTCAATTCTGAGAAATTTTCTAAATGAAATTTCTAAAAAATTTTCTAAATTTTCTAAAAATTTTCTAAATTTTCTAATTTTATCTTTTTCTATTCTTAGTTTCTTTCTGGAAATCTTATTATATCAGACCTCTAATATATTGATCTTCTAATATATTTGGAAGGGCACTTTGCTTATTCCATCCCATGTCTTTGCCTATTCTATTTTCTAGGAGCTATTCTTGATGTATTATTCTGAGCCTTCTAGTAACTTTTTAAATTTCCACCATTTATAATTCTCATGAGCACGTTCTTATTCTCTGAATGCTTCTTGCATAAGATTTTGTTATACTACATGAATGCAATTTTTTCCTTCATCTTTGTAGGAATATTAATGATAGATTTTTAAAAATTGTATCTATTTGCATCTAATTTATCATCTATTTGCATGGACTGTTCCCTCTGACCTGTTTTACTCTCTGCATTTCACAATAGATACTTTCCTCAAATGTCTGGTGATTCTTGCCTGCTTAACAGAGGAGTATTGAATGCTTATTGGAAATTTCTGTAGTGTGGAGAAGACTTGTTGACTGTGGTCTGTCTTTTAGGGTGACCTGATGCTCCCCTTATTCTGGGAAACAAAACAACTAATTAAATCCAGAGAATCTTCCAGTCACTTTTCTGGAGGATATAAACCTAACTGCCATTGGGAGAGGCTTTCAGTATAAGACTCCTGTCCTCAACTGTGCTTGATATTCCTCTTCTAGAGACCCTCTTGTTTTACACTCTCCAGTGAATGACTCTCTAGATTTCTTCTTGGGTATCAGACTGGTAGAATGGTAACTAGTCCTCCTCTCCCAACTCCATTTTCTCCCTCACTTCCAGAGGCACCTGTTTCCACCAGTTCTTGATATTTTTAATGGTCTTGCAGTGCAAAATGGATTGATTACTGCCCTGCTTGCTCCACTACTAGCTTCGGATAAACCTTTCTTCATTCTGTTGACATTCACTACTAACTGAATTTGTTTTTCAAACTCCAACTCCCAAATGTTGTTATTGAACTGCTCCTGTTCTTTCTCCTTATGAATTTGTGAATTTTTGTTTTATCTCTATTATCATTTTCATGGAATTTTGGAAGGGACCAGAAGAAAATGAGTGTTGAATCTGGCATTCTGAATAAAAACAAAAACAGAGCCCTCCATTCATTCTTCAATGACCTCTAATCTATCTTCTGTCACTAACAACTTCCAAGTTGTCAAATCTAATATTCTTTTTTCTGTCCTCAAATATCTACGCTCTGCAGCATTTTAAATGATTGACTGCAATCTCATTTTTGAAGTTTTTGAAACTCTCTCCTCCCTGGGCTTCTATGGCACCACAAGCTCCTATCTCCTGTCAGGCTCTTCTCCAAACCATCATATCTCACATGGACCAAGATGGTCTCTTAACTAATTTCCCCTGCTTTTTTCTCATTTCATTAGCTGATTTTTTGCCTCCATAGAAACTGAAATTTGTTCTTTAAATAAAAGACACATTGCCTCCTTGACGTTGTAATCTTCCAAGAGCTTCCTTGGGAGATCGTTCTTAGATCTTCTTTGGAAGCTCTTCCTTGGAAGATCGTGTTCCTGGCTTTAGGCTGCAAGACCCTAGGTGACCCATTCCTTGCCTATTTCTCCTGCCTCATCTATGACCACTTTTTCTCTGGCTCACTGTGCTCCAGACACAGCAGTTATCTCTTCTATTCATCTCATATGTCAAGTTTGTTCTTGCTTCAGAGTCTATATCTTCTTTGGATGCTCTTCCTCCCAGTATTTTTATGCTTCAGGTTTCAGCTCAATGACATTCTCAAAAGGGACCACTCTTTATAATGTAACTGAATCATTACTGCACTACCCCATGCATTTCCTTTATTAAATTTACCATACCTAAAATGATTGTCTTATTTTATGTGTGAACTTGTCTTTTGTCTCCACTAAAATGGAAGCAGCAATATTCATGTCACATTAAAATTTAGGTAATTCAGTATACTTGTACATGAAACAACTCTATATCTGTCAAGAATGCTTATATTAAACGCAGAATGTGTGGCAGTGGGGAAAGTCTATGAGCACAGGAATGAAGGTGAACAGGAAAAATGGGGGAAAAGAGAGAGAACAACATAAAAAAGGGATTTTGCTTTGACTGATGAAGACAGATCCAAGTTAAAAAAATTAATGGAATAAATTCTCTGAGTTTATGTATTATTTCTTCAAAAGGTATTTTACAGAGTTGCAGATTTATTTATAAAATTCTGTAGTATAAGAGTAATAGAACCAAAACATAGAAGTACTAATTCACATAGCAAAGAGTGACTCCACAAAACTCTTTACCTAGAGAGTTTATGTAGGTGGAAATTTTGAGTAAATATGAAGTATATTCAGTAAATTGATGGCTGATAAATTCATAATTGATAAGGAAAGGAAGGATGCTTAGCATGTCTCGAAGCTCTTAGAGTGACACAGAGGACAACAGGATCCTCCCAAACATATCTCTTGAGTACTACAGCACAGACAGAATACTCCCTTGAATGTTAGCTATGTGAGTATTTGTTTTTACTTAACAACTTTTTTTAACTTTAAGGTTTTCCTTTAGAATCTCAGTCATCCACTATGTAAATTATTGTGGGAATAGTCTAGTTTTTTGCCAGGGATATTTTGAAAATGTCTCCTCTTTTAAAGCATAACATTAACTGTGAAAAATACTTTGGAAGCATGAATTGAACTCAGGATGTTAAATTACTGAAATAACTTAAAAAATTGTTTTTAAAGACCAAATAACTTCTACTTATTTGTAAAATCTCTGATAACTGGAAGGAGCATGATTTCTGTTGTTATTCTATATTAGAGTGTTTTTATCATTTTTCCAACAGGGTCCTATTGCCAGCAATAAAAATTAACTCTGAATGATTTCGGTGAAAAGGGAATTTTTTGAAAGGGTATTGAATAGATTATAGAATCATCTGGAACACCGGAGAAAAGGCTAGAAAAACGGCCAGGAGAAAGCAGAGCATGCAGCTCTGAAGTGATCCTTTAGCAGTAGAACTCATCTGGTGAGAACTCTGCTCCCGCCATCACCAAACACCAGATGAATGGTTTGCACCTGATTTCCTCTGGCTGTGGCATTGCCCACTGCCGACACTGGCTACAGGATGCCCCTCCTGCTGCCGGATCTATGAGCGTACCCTCCAACCTGTTGCCCCTGCCGCTGCCAGAATGAATTCCCACAGCCTGCTTCTCTTCTCAACAGCTCCCAAATCAATCTCCAGCTGGATGCAGATGGACCGAACGTCTTCATGCGCCCTTTCCTCCAAGCACCAGAGCCTCTGAAGGCCAGGAGCCAGCTCTGGGGCTCTGCAGTAGAGGACAGACATTTCACAGACTTAGGAGAAGAGTTCAGATGCCAGGAAGCTTAAAAAAAATGCAAATGACTTTAGTACAAATCCTAGGATTTGTAAACTATAACATGATTTGCATTCTTTCCTTACTATCTTTTGCTTTAAAGTGTAAAACACATTTAAATGGCTATGCATAGAGTATATATGAACATGCTTCCACTTAATCCATTATATTGTGAACATTCTCACTGTTTTTTGCCTCTCAATTAGGTTGAAGTATTTTAAATTTCTGTACTGCAGAGTTAGATATCATATTCATGTTTTCTTGCAGCAACAAGTTTTAGTTTGTTTTAGAAAATTAACTTTATCAAGATGTAATTAATAGACAATACATGGCACAAATCTTAAGGGTTTGGTTTGATGGTTTTGGCTTACAGACATCCTTGTAACCACCACCCAAAAGTAGATATGAAATATTTCCATCACACCAGAAAGTGCCCTTGTGTCTCCTTCCACTCAAACTATCAACCCAGGAAATGACCACTTTCTGATTTCTAGCTGCATGAATTCATTTTGATTTTTTTCCACTTTATATAAATGAGATCATACATTATATATCCTCTTTACCCATTTCTTGTTTATCACACTATTTTTGAGGTCCATCCATGAAGTTTTGTGTGTCTATTTATTGCTGTGTAATATTCCATGTATGGATATACAACAATTTGTTCATCTTTCACTGATGGACATTTGAGTTCCAAGTTTTGAGCTCCTTTGAATAAGAGTGCTATAAACATTCAAGTATAAGTCTTTTGGGGGGGGGTTACCTATTTATTTGTCAGAGAGAGAGAAAGAGGCAGTGAGCACAATCAGGGCAAGCAGCAAACAGAGGGAGAAGCAGGCTCCCCTCTGGGCAGGGAGCCCGATGTGGGACTCGATCCCAGAACCCTGAGATCATGACCTGAGCTGAAGGCAGCTGCTCACCTGACTGAGCCACCCAAATGTCCCAAGTATAAGTCTTTCTGTAAAGATATGGTTTTACTTCTCTTAAATTGAAACCTAGGAATAGGTTTATAGAATTAATGAGTGTTTGAAATCTACTGCCCCATGTGTTTTTGTTGTTGTTTTAATTGTTGTAATAGTTTATATTCCCACTGGTAGCCCATGAGAGTTCCCAGGGGCTCTGCAGCCTCTGATTTTTTCAGTCTCTGATCTTAGGCATTCTAGTGAGTGTAGAACAGTATCTTACGGTGGTTTTTGTTCTTCTTTCTCTGATGAGTAATGAACATCTTTTCATGTCCCTATTGGACAGTCATATGTCTTTTTTGTAAAGTGCTTTAAGTTTCTGTGCATTTTATTGGGTAGATTTCTTTATTACTGATTTGTAGAAGATCTTTATATATTATGAATACAAGCCCTTGGTTAGACATACGTAACTATTTTCTTCCAGTCTGAGGTATGACTGTTTATTTTCTTAATGATGTATTTTAATGTGTAGAACTCCTAATTTTTAACGAAGCATAATTTGTCACATTTTATTTTATGTTTAGTGACTTTTACATACTGAGAAATCTTTGCCTGCTCCAAGGATGTGAAGCTGTATTTCTATATGTCTTCTAAATGCTCTTCTAGATTTTATTTTGGGTGAATCTTGAAATAATTCTTATCTTGCAGTAATGTTTGGAGTGACATGAAGGTCGAGTTGTTCTGGTTGTTTTTTTTTTTTTTTTTTAAGATTTTATTTATTTACAAGTAGGCAGAGAGGCAGGCAGAGAGAGAGGAGGAAGCAGGCTCCCTGCGGAGCAGAGAGCCCGATGCGGGGCTCGATCCCAGGACCCTGGGATCATGACCTGAGCCGAAGACAGAGGCTTAACCCACTGAGCCACCCGGGCACCCCTATTCTGGTTGTTCTAATTGTTCTGATGCCATCTGTGATCTTTCTTTCCCAAAAGAACTGCACTGGTGTCCTTGTTGAAAATGAACGGATGCTGTGTGTCTCTTTCTAGACTCTGTTTTATTGGTCTACGTGCCTTTCTTGGCAATACAACCCTGTGTTGATAATTGTAGTTTTGTAGCATGTTTTGAAATCCTGTGGAATAAGTTGCTCAACTTCATTATTTTTTTAAGAGTGTTTTGACTATTCTAGTTTCTTTGCATTTGTTTTTGTATCTTGTATTTGCATTTGCATTACCGTGTATCCTACATACTTGCTGGACTTGTTTATTAGTTATTTTTTGAACGATTAAATTGGCCAATACTTTGTTGGGGATTTTGTTTCTGTGTTCAGGAAAGATATTGGTTTGGAATTTTCTCATAATGGCTTTGTCAGGTTTCGTTATCTGGGCGTTATTTCATGCTAGTCTTGTGAAACTGGGAAGTTATTTTCTCCTCCTTTATTTCCTGAAAGACATATTAAGGACTAATCCCGGATCATTCATTGCATTTAGTTCTCATATTTCTTTAGTCTCCTTTAGACTGGAGCGTCTCCATTGGTCTTTCCCTGACTTTCATGTAGTTCCAGTTTTAGAGTATAAAGAATCCTAATCAACATAAGGCCTTGTGATATTTCCAAATGGCTAGACTCAGTCCATTCATTCTTAACAGGAAGAGCACAGAGATGACGTTGTCCTTACAGTATTACATGAAGAGTCCTTCCGTGTAGATCCTTCCTACCACTGGAGATTTTAACCTTGATAACCCATTCGAGTTGGCAACTTCCAGATTCCTAAGCCATAAGGTCATGATTTTCCCCTTTGTGGGTGGGCTTTGATAAGAGAAACTCCAAGACTACGCAAAGGTATAATTCTTCATGAAGCTACTACCAACTGACTTTAGCATAAACTGATGACTCCACTGTGGCAAGTGTCATCATTCCTTCTCCACACATTGGTTGGCATTATACTAAAAGAAAAAGCCTTCCTTTCTAATCCATTCTTTTCTTCTGGCCTGATGGATTTTTGCTTCATTCAATGGATTATAATCTAATGACTAGCATTATTTATTCTGATGCTCTGATTGTCCCGAATTTGGCTATTGAAGCCTCTTCAAGCTAATTCCTGTGATGTCTTTTTAGCATGTTCCTGTCATTGTTTGAAAATTTCTGTGCTGTCTGACTCATTTTGTATTTTCTCTGTCCCAGCCTTGGAATTGACCATTTCTCCATGGAATTTCGTTCCTTTTTTGTTGAGCCATGTAGAAATCAGTATCTGGGTGCTCAGTGTGTTCCTTACTGGTAAGGTATTATTACTTCTTGCTCTCTTGGCAGGGGTATGTTTATATATCTATGTTATTTAATTGTATATCCGTACATACTTCTTTATTTATTACCATACATCTATCTCTCAGTTGCAGTCCAATACCTTAGCCTTCCCCATTTCCATTTTTATAAATCCCTTCTACCACCATGAGAAACCTGGCTCCCATTGTCTTCAATGTATTTACTTATTAGCTCAATCTCCCTGCAGGTGGGCAGCCTCCTGACTATGCCATGACCCTTCTTGGCTGCCATTCCCACCATCATCTCCTCAGCCCCTAGCAATGCCATTTCCTCCTTGCCCTTCTAACTTCCTCAGCCCCCAGCCACCTCCACAAGAAGGGAAAGGAAAAGAGAGAGGATTAAACACTTCTCAAAACAGAAAAATGTATATATATTTGAGGCCAAACTAGACCACTTGCATTTTTTATCAGATTTTATTGTTTCACTGTAATTGAGAATAGAAGGAACACAGTGAATACATTTTTAAAAACACGGTTTGACAGCTTTGTAAAGAGTCTGTGTATAAAAAATTGGGAAAACATTTGCAATGTGTGTATCCGTTTCCTATTGCTGCTGTAACAAATTAGCAGACACTTGGTGGTTTAAAACAACACAGATTTATTGCCTTATAGTTTAAGAGATCAGAAATCTGAAATGGGTCTCACCGGGCCAAAAACAAGCTGCTGCTTGGGCTGTGTTTCTTCTGGAATCTCTGGGAAAGAATCTAGTTCCTTGCCTTTTCCAGCCTCTAGAGGCCACCCACATTCTTTGTTTCTGGCTCATCAAAGGCAACAATGTAGCATCTTTAAATCTCTCTCGACTCTGTTCCTGCCTTTGTCACTCTCTTCAACTTCTACAACCCTTTATGATTACATTATGGGTTCACTGGATAATCCGGGATAATCTCCCTGTTTTAAGGTCAGTTGATGAGCAAATTTAGTTCCACCAACAACTTTAATTCCTTTTTTGACATATAACACAACATATTCAGAGGTATGAGGATACTAGGAGGTGAAGACTTGGGGGAGGCTATTATTCTGCCTACCACAGCGTAAGATGGACAAAAGGTTCACATCTTTATATAAGTAAATCTTAAAAATCAATAAGAATAATAATGTTCTATCAGAAAAATTAGCAAAAAATATTCACAAGTAATTAAAGGAAAAAGTAGAAATGACTCAAAACTCAAAACAAAACTTATGTTTGATTACACCGGTAATTAAAGAAATTCAAATTAGAGGAAATATCGAAGACAAGTTTTCACTAATCAAGTTGGCAGAGATTTTGTTTTTTTCATAATAATAGTCAGTATCGGTTAGGAAAAAGAAGGACCCTCATGCATTCCTGGTGAACATTCAAAGTGGCAAAACCTTCTGGATGGCAGTTCAGCAATATATACTAATGATCTTAAAATTGTGCAAACCATTTGACTCAACAAGAGGATAACTATAAAGGTATTTGTAATATGGTTTAATGTAAGAATATTCATCAGTTTTGTTTAGTGAAAGATTGGAAAAATATAAATGCTTACTGGAAGGAGGTTGCTTGAATGAATTTGGATGTATTCTACATTATAAATAGTCTCTTTGTGTAAAAATTTTATAAATAATATAGATGGTAAAAAAAATAATGAAAAATATTCATGTCTTCAAAATTGTGGCTAGAATCTTCTCAAATCCAATCCCCTTTTTTCAATAAAAACATCCAATTTTCTGAATTTTGTGTTCATTTTCCCTTGTATTTTATTATGATTTTATTAACATGTATAGATTCATTTACAGACATTAAATATTACTGCTTTAGAAGTACATTTATTGAGATGAGAAGAAGCCCAGGGTATACTGAATGAAAAAAAATCAGGTTGAAAAACAGCATAATCAGGATTATCTAAGTTTTTTTGTGGAAAAAAGATATATTAAACCTGGAAGGATATATAGCAATGTAACGTGGTTAATTCTGGGTGATAGGCAGTATCTGATAATCTGGATGTTTTCTTTTTACTAATTTTTTAAGGCTTAGTTAATAGAGTAACGATACTTCATCATTGAAAGCTATAGTTAGAAAAGCTTATTTAAAAGGTAGTAGCATTCTTAATATTTTGTTCATCTACTGTTCAACCTCTAAATTATGAAAGTAAAACAACTTCTAGCTGTGCTATTAAAAAGTAGAAGGAGATGAGAAAATCAAATTTTAATTTATTTAGTACTCAATTATACATGTGTTTGGTTTTAGGGATACATCAAGGTGAAAAATATTTTTTAACACCTTTATTTCACATGTATCACTGTGGAAAGGTCGCGTTACCTGTCCAAGTGACCTAGTCATGGGAGTATCTGCCTGAGATGTGACATGCCTGAAGCCAAGAGAAGGCAAGGAGAAATCACCATGCGGACTTCAGGGAAACTTTAGTGGAAGACATGACTGTGAGCTGTACTTGGAAGGACAACTTAGACATGGCCAGACTGACTGCCTTTCAGATTCCCACCAGTAATCTGGAGTTTATTCTTTGGGTGGGACAAAAGAGGGTGATTTTCACCTCCTCTTGAGGGCAGGGAGTGGACCATGGTGAACCAAGAAGCAGAGAAAACAGAACTGCCCTCTGTCCTGGCCTATCACCACCAGACCTCCAACTCCAGACTCACCCCCTAGATGCCCTAACCTTGGCAGTCCCACTTTCCCAGTCTATTTCCCTCTGCTTCCATATCAATGCCTTATGTAGACTCCCAGGGAAACAGAGGCCATGCTAAGATGGAGAGCCCTTTGTCAGCATATTTTCTGCCAGGAGATGTCTTCTATCAGTGGCAATATTGATTTCTTTTTTCTTACACAGATGGGCCTGTGAATGTTATAGTTTTAACACTAAATGATGTATTGTTAGAGAGAAAGAATAGCAAAAGTCCAGATTAATGCAAAAGTCAGTGGTTAACACAAAAACTGGGATTGTGGTTACCTTGGAATGTGGAAGGACAGGGATGTGGTTAGGAAGGGACCCACAAGGAATGTCTAAGGCACATTCCATTTCTTAAGGAGGGTGCACAGGTGTTCATCTTATTATTATTCTTGAAAATGAAGATTTATATTTTATGTGGTCTTGGGTGTACATGAAGCATTTCATAATTAAAAGAAAAAAAAGTTAGGTGAAAAAAGCAGGGGCTTGAAGATGGTGGTGGCGGGGGAGGGGGTGTGTGGAAGGAGGCATACCCATCACTCGCCAGGATGGTTTGCTTGGCTGACCATTATTTGATCCTTATTCTCTCTAAAATGGCCTCGTCTCTAATTTATCACCGAGCATGAATTATAAATATTCGTTTATCTGTAGAAGAGCTTTTGCTAAGGAAAATGCTTTATGAATTAGATGTGGAATTTACAATACTTTAGAAGAGCTCCCCGAATTCGACGGCTGAAAAGCCAAAGCAATGGAACATTGAACAAATGCAGCATAAAAGGATTTGCATCATGCTGCCCGCAGAGAGCAAGTGCATTTGCTGGGGTTACAAGGGAGTCATGGGAATTGTGTGCTTAGATAGCGTTCAAAGCGAGCTCTCACCGGGTCAGGGAAGAAAGGTTCTGTAGCGGGAGCGGGATGGCTGCAGCCAGCTGATAGAAGCAGGAGAGTTTGAACTGGAGGGAAGAAAATGTTCCAGGCTTTGAATTATTTGTGGTCCTGTTGCTCTTTGGACTCACACGGAGCGGGAGCCGCCGGCCTGGTGATCACCCGGGCCTGCCGCGGATTGTCCAGGAACGCTCGGCAGCGGCCGCCCCCTCTTCTCTGGCAGCCCTTTTCCCAAACCACAAAACCCAAATGAATGTGTTTTTCTTCTAAACGGGCATGGCTTTGAATGTGAAACCAAAATCTCTGGTTTGAGAAGAGTCAACATTTTTGATGGCATTTATATTTCTGGTCTTTATTTTTCAAGCCTCGAAGCAAAGATGAACTGTCCTCCCCCATCTGTGCTTGGCATCTTTTTATAGTTCACTGCAAAGTGGACCCCACAGTGCTCATCGTGGTTGTCACTCGTTCGTGTCTGCTCCTTACTTATTTTTAGATCCGTTTCTCTCAACAATAGAAGCCCGCCTGCCCCTCGGCATTGCTATTCACTTTGTGATAGGAAGAGAAAAAGTTAGGGAAGGCCTTATGAGTCAGGGTCCAGGAAAAATGACTTCAGCCTGGTCTCCCCAGCTCTGCTTTCTGCTTCCTCGTCTCTGCTCTTGTCCTTTTTCATTGTCCTTCCTCTCCCCCAACCCCAACCTGCCATGGCCCAAGCTCCTCTTGTTCTTCCTCCCTCCCCCTAGCCAAAGGTTCCACATTTGGAAAGGCTCTGAAAAGTTCTTCACTCCCACCCTGTTACTTATTACAGAACAATTTTGCCTGCACCATCCACAAGATGAAGGATGTAATTAGAAAGAGAAGTTTAAACCATTGTTTAAAATTGGCTGCAATAAAGGAGTCATTCATTTTTTTTTTAAGATTTTATTTATTTATTTTATCAGAGAGAGAGAGAGAGAAAGGGGAAACAGCAGAGGGAGAGGGAGAAGCTCAGCTCCTGCTGAGCTGGGAGTCCAAAGTGGGATCAGTCCCAGGATGCTGAGATTATGACCTGAGCCAAAGACAGACACTTAATTGACTGAGCCACCGAGGTGTTACTCAACTTATTTATTTTATAGAAATTTTATCCAATCATGGTAGAATTAAGAGGGAATTATTATTTTTTAAATTTTCATTTATTTATTTATTTATTTAATTATTTGAAAGAGGAGGTGTGGGGTGGGGGAGGGGCAGAAGGAAGGGGAAAGAATGTCAAACAGATTCCCCACTGAGCTCGCAGCCCCATGCAGGGCTCCACCTCCCAATGAGATCTTGACCTGAGCCAAAACCAAGAGTTAGTCACCTAACCGACTGAGCCACCCAGATGCCCCAAGAGGGAATTACTTTTGTATTCTCCATGTAGAAAATGACATTACAAAATCATATGAAGAGAGCATGCAGCCAAAAAATGCAGGAGAAGTATCATAACAGCATGTTAATTAATAAATCTAGTCTGTTATTTCTATTGATTTTGTGATATTTATGCTATTTGTCAGCCCCTCAAAATCTGCTTATTTATTGAGGTTTAAATTGTCTCTATAGAGGGGCACTTGGGTGGCTTAGTGGGTTAAAGCCTCTGCCTTCAGCTAGGGTCATGATCTCAGGGTCCTGAGATCAAGCCCCGCATCGGGCTCTCTGCTCAGCGGGGAGCCTGCTTCCCCCTCTCTCTCTGCCTGCCTCTCTGCCTACTTGTGATCTCTCTCTGTCAAATAAATAAATAAAATCTTAAAAAAAAATTCTCTCTATAGATATATTTACCTTGGGACTTTATGTGCATAAATCTTATGTTTATTTTCATAATAAGAAACCCCTGAACTGTAAAAGCATCAGCAGCCACAACACTTAGCTCTGCACATGGTGCTCAAGAAAATGAGCAGTTGCAAATGTGAAAGACCCACAATCAATGAAGGAAGATTCTTTCCATATCAACACAGGAAGATACGTAGCTTCTCTGATGCTATCCTTCTGATGTTGCTGGTTCTGATTTAGAATGTATCTTTTTCTACTTCCAGCCATTGTGTCGAACTGTTTTTCCAAACAGTCAAATGCCTGTTACACACTTGTTCTTCCCAGAGCATCAGTTCCTAATTCAGAACTGTGCTTTTTGATTTACTGGAAACCTGCCCAGTGGGCATTGCCCTTGTGTACCCATTTGATATAGTGCTTCCACGAACTGATGTTTAGTAAATATTTAATAGGGTGTGTTCAGCTGAATTAGGTCAGCAGCTAAGGTGGGAAGGGAATCGTATTTTTTTTTTTTAAATACTGGAACAGCTTTGGAGGTTGAAAAGCGTTAGAAAACAGAGGGCCTGACAGGAAAGACAATAGTTACTGCCCTCTTTTTCTCAAGAGGCTCCAGAAGCTGCTCCAAATTTCCTGAGAGGATGTTCCAGTCAATAGATGCTTGGTTCTAATGTTGATCTGAGTCTTGGGAGAGAGGCATTCTAACCCTCCCATCTGTGTGCCTCAGAGGGTGTGCAGATTCACTGGGCAAGAATAGAGGGTCCAAATCACTGTAGAACACTGAAGGATTTAGCAGTGAAAGGACATCATTTCTTCAACATACCGCCAAACTTTTGGGAGGTGCAGGGTGGGGGTGTCTGAGAGATAGAGCAAAGACAGTAAAATTTTAACATCTGGGTAAAAGGAATATGGAAATTTTTGGTCACGCTCTTGAAACTTTTCTATAATGTGGAATTATGTAACAATTAAAAATTAAAAGAAAACTGCTACAACATCCTAAAAAGAGGACACAATGAAAAAAGAACAGTGAATCTCCATTTTGACTCTACTTTTCTGCTTAGCCTGATGAAAACATTGTGACACAAAGAATTTAAGTCAAAGATCATCTCCATGTCTCTTTACCTGGTGTATTATGAAAAGCTGGGTGGGACACCTGTGTGGGTTAAGGGTTAAGGGTCTGATTCTTGGTTTCTGCCCAGGCTGTGATCTCTGAGTTATGATATTGGGGTCCTGGAATGGAGCCCCGCCTGGGCTCCGCACTCGATGGAGGGTCTGCTTGAGATTCTCTCCCTCTGCCCTTCCCCCTCTCGCTTGTGCACTCTCTCTTAAATAAATAAATAAATAATATACATGTGAAGAAAAGCTGAGTGTTACTGAGATTTTGGTAACTTAAATTATTTTAAGTGCCGCCTATTTAAGAGAATTGGGACTATCCACGAATGAAAGAAATTCGAGACTTTTAAGACTCCACAGACAATTTCACATTTCTAACAGGACAGATACTACCAGCAGTGGTACCCCTCAAGTTTTTTTGAAAACTGGGTTAAAACTAGAGGCCCTTGCATTCCTGCCGATAGCCTAACTTCACTGTTGTTATTGTTCTTGTTCTTCACTGTTTTGTGTCACCTACTGTTCCGTAAGTTATGTATATTTTATCTATCTTGGATGACAGCCCCATAAAACATGGTAAGTTCCATGGCAATGCTAAAAGGATAATGTATGAGATCAAGATTTTCCTTCTGAGCTGAACTGGGACTTTTGCTTGTACTGGAGGTACAGGGATTGTGTTTGCTAAGTAGAGGAGAACCTTGACTGGGTTAGGGTTGGCCTTCTTGCGGTAGAACTCTGAGGACACTGCAGACTAGCGGGGCGTGGGAGAGAACATCAGTGAAAGATGAAAACACATTGTTGTTATGGTAAACCCCACATTCAGATAAGAAGAGGAAACACACTTTCCCTTTGTTTCCCCTTTTCTCACCTCTTTGTGTTTGCTGCATTCTTTCCATGGCCTTCTATTTCCAGAACTTAAGATCGGTCTATTTGAATTGTTCTGCTATGGTATTTCAAATAGATATTTAATATGCTACAAAAATCTAAAAGTATATTAACCATTTGCACCAATTACTATAGCTCTTAAAAGATATTTATGTAGTTCTAAGCAGCTAGTCTAGAGCTAACTTTGGGAACAAAGATGTAAACTAAGAAATGTGTTATGCATTTTTACTTTTGAATTAAAATAACTTTCCGTTTTGCACAAACTCAATTAGGTACAGCTACAGAAGAGGAAAACTGATCTTGGCTGAGAATTGAGAGGCTTGAATTTCATGTCCCATAGGCAATAGCATTTGATTGAATTTGTCCTCAGCAAATCTTTGCCTTCCCCGTGCTTGATACAATAGGTCATCAGCAGCCCATTCTTACAGTCCTGACAAAAGTCTCTGTTAAATTATTTAGCATCATTTCTATCACAGTAGTTAAGCCAACTGCAATCTGGCTATTTTTAATGTTCAACTTTGAGCTTTGTTAATTTTTCCGGGAAAGAAATAAAAGATATAGCATCAGTTTTCTGTTATTTTTAAAGGTTTATTATTCGAGAGAAAGGTACAGGAGCAGGAGAAGTGGGAAAGGAAGAGAATCTCAAGCAGATTCCCCACTGCGCGTGGAGCCAGACTTGGGGCTCGATCTCAGGACCCTCAGATCACAGCCTGAGCTGAAACCAAGAGTTGGATGCTTAACTGACTGAGCCACCTAGGTGACACAATTGGCTATTTTAGCCAATCACTAGTATCTTTGGGGAGCTTGTTAACATGGAGATCATCGGGTTCCTACCTGAAGGTCTGGAGTGGACCTTCATATCCAAATCCATGATGAGCCTTATTTGGTTTTGCCTTAATGTCCTTTCTTTTGGTAATCTTTTACCTGATTTCTCTCTCTCCTACCTACCATAACAAAGCTGTAGATGAAACAAACATTTAAAGAGAGGAAAGCAGCCAACATTTACTGATCACCTATTGCAAGAAATGCAGTATTAGATACAATACTCTTTTCAATCCTAAAACTCTTCGATAAGATTGTATTATTATCCCCATTTTCCCAAAGAAGAGAGAGGGACTAAGGTAAGTTCATCATTTTGCCAAGGTTCTATTGAGGTGAGTGGCAGAGCTAGGATTTGAATTTAGATGTATGAGACTACTGATAAATGCTGCTAAAAAGCTGTTTTCTGGGGAGCGATGTACATTCAGACACTCTTTTCTCTCTGTTGTAGCAATAAAATAAACATATATGACAAACTTGAAATTATGCAAGAACTGAGCATGAAATATTCACTATGCTCATTTACTGGGGCAGGAAGAATTTTTTTTTTCTTGATTTTTTTCCTGATTTTTTTTTTCCTGATTTAACCTTAAGCTAGTTTACCACATTCATCGAGTTAGTTTCTAGAATGTGAATTACTTCTGAAAATTTCTATTGAGTATGAGTATATTTGTGGTTTGCCAGATTTTCTTAAAAACAGGAAACAGAATAAAGAGGCTATCCAGGGGTTCTGATACTAGACAACCTAACAATCCCTCTGGGAAGTTCTTAGGTAGTTTCTTTTCATATTTCACAAAAAATGTGAAACAAAGTAATGTAAGTAGAAAGTGAATGGCGTGGATTGGAGGGTCTAACAGACTCTCAGAGATCTGAGTGGCAAGAAGGCCACCATTCAACCATCCCTCCAAACTTCTTTGGAGCTGTGATTTCTCCACTCATTTCTTGGTCCTAAACTTGGTTGCTGTGAGGGAGGGGATGCTGTAGTGGGATTGATGACCTAAAGTACACAAATGAATCTATGAAAAGGAGAAAGATGCTGGTTAATGCGTGGGAGGTGTACTCCAAATTCTGGACCCTTACATTAATCTAAGAGACTGTTCTCTACAATAAAAAAGACAACCCAACTAAAAAATAGGCAAAAATTTGAATAGACATTTCTTTAAAGATGAACAAATTGTCAATAAAGCACAAGAAAAGAGGCTCAGCATCATTGTCTACTAGGGAAATGCAAATCTAAACCATAATGAGACACCACTACATACCCACTAGAAAGGCTATAATTAGAATAAAAAGGGAAAATAACAAGTGTCGACAAAGATATGGAGAAACTGAAATCCTTGTATATTTCTGGTGGGAATGTAAAATGACATAGTCACCAAAACAATGGAAAAACAGTTTGATCATACCTCAAAAAGTTATGTATAGGTTTTTGTAAGCTCCAACAATTCTACTCCTAGGTATATACCAAACAGAATTGAAAACACATTTTCACACACCCCAAAAAAACTGGTGCACAAATGTTTATAGCAACATTATTCATATTACCTAATAAGTGGAAACTACCCAAATAATTGTCACCTGATGAATGGATTAAAAAAATGTGGTATATCCATTTAGGAGTGTATTATTCAATCATAACAAAAAATGAGATTCTGATACATTTATGGATGAACTTTAAAAACATTAAGCTAGTAAAACAATCCAGCCACAAAGACCTCTTACTGAATGACTTAGTTTACATGGAACAGACAAGTCCATAGAGAGATAAAATTGATTAGTGGTTGTCAGGGGCTGGGGCAGGGCTGGGAAGCAGGGAGAATAGGGAGTGTCTATTAATGGTTCAAGGATTTTTTGGGAGGTACTGAAAATGTCCTGAAATGAGTGGTGATGGTTGCACAACTCTGTAAATGTATTGAAAACAACTTTATAATGGTGAATTTTATGGTTTGTGGATTATGTCTCAATAGAGAATATGTGTCAAAAAGTCTGTTACTCCACTGAGATGGAAATATCAAGGTTGCCATCTATAAATCAAGTAACTGTGTTTGTTGTTGTTGTTTTCATTTTGTTTTGTTTTGTTTTTAGAAAGAGGAAGACAGAGCATGGAGGGGCAGAGGGAGAAGAGAGAGAAACCCAAGCAGGCTCTGTGCCCAGGGCAGAGACCAACACGGGGCTCGATCTTATGTCCCTGAGATCATGACCTGAGCTGAAACCAGGAGTCTGATGCTTAACCAACTGAGGCCCCCAGGTACCCTAAGAATTTAATTGTTGAACAAGGAAGGTATCTATTTATACAAAAAAAAGTAATTCAAATTTATTATTTAAAAGCTGTTAAAATAAGTTAAAGGTAATTCATAAAGATGTAGACTTAAAAATCGAGGTACTTGACTTAGACTAAAGTTCCTTAGTCATCCATTCCTGCCTCACTGTTACTTTAGGGAAAACCGGCAAGCCCAGAGCTAATCAGATCACCAGACTGAGGAGTTAATAGATTCGCTGGGGATTCTTCAACCTGATCTCTAAAGAGCAGTTGCACCAACACCAAAGAGGTCGGAAGTCAGTGCTCCTCTGATGCAGAATAGCTCGGGGAGAGGCAGGACTGACCCTGAAGGAACCTCATCACTCAAGAATGCAAGGACTTAAGGAGGGAAGTATGTATACCAAGGTAGTGAAATGCATATTATGTGGCTTATTCAGGGGGAAAATGTATCTACTAGTTTGTTTTGTCCATAGGAACAAGGCTAGAGGAAGAAGAGGAACGTGCAGGAGAGGCTGGACTAGATCCAACAGGACAACTTGAATGCCAGGATAGAGTAGAACCAAACTAAGAACCACTTTTATCCTGGACTTTCCCCAAGTCTGAGTGAAGCTGGATCATTTCCTTCACCCTTCCTGTTCTAGGTTAATGTTCATTATAGAAAAAGAGGCATTGAACTTGATTTCTATACCAAGTGTCTTATCTGGGTTAATGTTGAATTTCCTGGATCGCTGTATTAGTTTCCTATTACTGCTGTAACAAATGACTACAGATTTAGGAACTTAAAGCAATATAAATTTATTATTTTTACAGTTCTAGAGCTCAGAAGTCTAAAATCAAGAAATGCTAGCAGGACAGCATTTCTCCAGAGGCTTCAGGAGACGATCTGAGAATCTGTCTCCTTGCCTGTTTGAGCTTCTAGAGACTATCTATATTCTTTGGCTCATGACTCTTTCCTCCATCGTCTGAGTACAGCACTGCCATCACTGGTCCCCATGTGACATTGCCTTCTTTTGACTTTGACCCTCCTGCTCCCTCTGATGAGGGCCCCTGGGATCACTGGGTTCACAGAGAGAACCAGGATAATCTTCCCATCTCAAAATCCTTATTTCATGACATCTGCAAAGATCCATTTGCCATTTAAGCCAATTTATTCACAGGTTCTGAAGGTTACAGTAGGGACATCTTTAGAGGACCACGATTGAGCCTGCCACAAGCACCTATCAGAGTTTACTGGAATCCCTAAAATACAGATTTCAAATGAGTCCCTTTTTAGACCTCCAGGAGTGGGGTCCAAGAATATGCATTTTAGTATTTTAAAAATTTAATTTAATTTATTTGTCGGAGAGAGAGAACACAAAAGCACAAGCAAGGAGAGAGGCAGGAAGAGGGAGAAGCACGATTCCTGCTGAGCAAGAAGCTGGATGAGGGACTCGATCCCAGGACCCTGGGATCATGACGTGAGCTAAAGGCAGACGCTTAAAGGACTGAGCCACTCAGGCATCCCAGGAATGCTCATTTTATTTATTTATTTATTTACTTATTTATAAATAAATATTTTATTTATTTATTTGACAGAGAGAGAGATCACAAGTAGGCAGAGAGACAGGCAGAGAGAGAGGGAGAAGCAGGCTCCCCACTGAGCAGA
Source organism: Lontra canadensis (assembly GCF_010015895.1). NCBI lineage: Eukaryota > Metazoa > Chordata > Mammalia > Carnivora > Mustelidae > Lontra > Lontra canadensis. The sequence continues at coordinate 3,807,647 of NW_022631063.1, read as the reverse complement.
GAGCTCAATGCGGGGCTCTTTCCCAGGACCCTGAGATGATGACCTGAGCCGAAGGCAGAGGCTTAACCCACTGAGCCACCCTTGGACCCCAGGAATGTGCATTTCCAACAAGACCCTCCAAGTTTGTGAATTGCTGCTGTTGAGAAAGGCATTGTCACTTAAGATTTTTGAGGATGAGTAGAGGAGTGAAATTAGTAAAACAGTATATTGACATAAACTTTGAGCTCTTTAAAATCACGTGAGAGTTAAGCTGTGTTGAGGGCTACTGAATACTTGGTGTATAATTGCTTTTTTTTTTTTTTTTGGTAAGAGAAAATTCTGCTTAGAACTTGGATCAAAGAAAAACAAAAGGCAGTTGGTTTAGGTATGAGAGTATGGGCAAGCCTGCTTTGCTAGTCTACGAACCACCTTACTTATTAAACTCCTTTGCTCTTTGGGAGAATCCTGCTTCAGAATACTGGCTTTCCTATGGCATTACCCGCCAGCTGGGAAGCCTTCTAAACCCTGAAGCGATGGGAAGGTAGACATGCATCACTACAGCACCCATGCACATGGAGAGGAATTAAGAACCAAGCTGGCATGTCCTTCCTTCTCCTGTCAGATAATTACGCTCTTTGCACTGCTTTCCTTCCGGTTTTGCATTTGACAAAAGCTTCTGAGCCTAGAGGCTTCGAATGAAAAATTCCTTTGGCTCCATGGTTAGTCAATAGTCAGAAGAAGCTTGTGTGAGATGGCTTTCTCATCTTAGCTTGAGAGTTTCTTCCAGCATGTGTCCACTAATGAAACATACTAAGATACCAAAGGGCTAGGGCACCTGGGCAAATCAGTTAAGGTTAAGCGTCTGCCTTCGACTCAGGTCATGATCCCAGTGTCCTGGGATCGAGCCCCACATCAGGGTCTGTGCTCAGTGGGGTGTCTGCTTCTCCCCCTCCTTTCTGCTCCTGCTCTTTCTCACTATCTCTGTCTCTCTCAAATAATTAAATAAAATGTTAAAAAAAAATAAATCACAGATTTGCTCCCTTTAAAAAAAAAAAAAGATATCAAAGGGCTTTCTCCTGGAGGCAGGTCCATGAATATCTAGCAGGTGGCTCAGAGGAGCCAGGTTTCTGCCACTAAGTTTCTGTAACATCTGTTACATCAGTTCTCAGCCCCAAGTGTACACTGGAATCACTTGAGGGCCTTTTTTTTTTTTTTTTTAAGAATTTATTTATTTATTTCAGACAAAGAGCATGAGTGCAAGCGTGAGCACGGGTGGTGGGGGGCAGAGCAAGTGGAGAAGTAGACTGTCCACCGAGCAGGGATCCCCATGAGGGACTTGGTCCCAAGACCCTGCGATTATGACCTGAGCTGAAGACAGATGCTTAACCGACTGAGCCACCCAGGCGCCCCTTACTTCAGGGTCTTAAAACAGATTATCCTTGGGACCTATTCCTCCTGGAGATTCTGATTTTATTGGTTTCGAGAAGGATCCCCTGCATTAGAATTTTTAAAAACTCTCCAAATAATTCTAATGTGAAGCCAGGGTTCAATACCCCCGAATTAGGGCACCACAGATGGGTGCAGGTTAAGAAATTGCTGAGAGTTACAGTCATTATTATGTTTTTAAAAATGGAGTACAGTCAAAAATTCTACAGTTAGATGTTTGCAAAGTTCATTCAATATGTTAACTTTAGCCCTCACTTCAGGGATGAGAATTCGGAGTGATGTCAGACCTTCTAATGAGATTCTGTAGGCACAGCTTGGCCTTTGGAGACAGACTCAGGGTTGAATGACTTTTGGTTCTTCCAATTACTACTGGGAAGTGTTGATCCCTCACCCCTCCTAAGCTTCAATTTCCACCTCTGTGGAATGTACGTAAAAATCCCTACTTTATGAATTTGTTAAAAGGAATAAATGAGACTTAAAGTCTCTGTCTGTCATATTAGTAAGCACATGGTGAATATTATTGTCTCCCTTTTCAAACAGAAAACAATTTTTAGGCCAAAAAAACCCCTCTGCTGTGTGTCTTTTCTAAGTAACACAATGAACTAGCATAAAATCTGGGACTAGAACTGGTGAGTTCTAGTTAGGATCTGGTTCTTTTGCAGAATCACAGTAAAGTTGCTAATACATTATTTAGAAACAGTAACATCTTACCCCTTAAGGGTTGTTTCTAGATGATTATTACTTGTAATGACCCAAATCATCACGTCTCCTTCTCCTCATCTTTCTTTAGCTGCATAATTAAATTTACAAGAGGCGGTTAGCACAGGCCAAGGCATACCTTATGTGGCAATAACAATAATATGTTTTAGAGAAGATAGTAAACACACTACTTCAAGTGCAAGGACGCTGCTCAGGATGGTTCCTCCCTGACCAGCTGTAGGCGGCACAACTCACGGGGCTGAAATATGATTCTAGAACTGTGCTGTTCAGTAGGATAGTCCTAGCCTAACTAACATGCAGCTATTTCAATTAAAATTAAAAGGAATTAGGGGCGCCTGGATGGCTCAGTGGGTTAAAGCCTCTGCCTTCAGCTCAGGTCATGATCCCAGGGTCCTGGGATTGAGCCCTGCTATCCGGCTCCGCGGGGAGCCTGCTTCCTCCTCCCTCTCTGCCTGCCTCTCTGCCTACTTGTGATCTCTGTCAAATAAGTAAATAAAATCTTTAAACGGAATTAAATGAAAGAAATTTTAAAATTTACTCAGTTGTACCATCTAGCCTGTAAGTGCTAAGTAGCCGTATGTGACCAGAGGCTAATGCATTGAACAGCACCTATTTGGAACATTTCCATCATCACAGAAAGTTCTATGGGTCAGCGCCATGTGACAGGCTCTATTTGTTTCTTTGGATTTTCCATTGTATCTAAATCTGTGAATTGCTCTATTAATAACTGTTACTGACATAACAATAACGTGAGGGGAAAAAATGACGGGGTGTGATATGAAAATAAGCTGAGAGGAAGAGGACAGGAAGAAAGGGAAAATAGACTGTCTTTCTAAATTGACATCTGGGGAGTGACAGTTCAAACAAGAATAGACTGTCCCCTAGGTTAGTGAGCAGAAACACCCTGGCTGCTGAGTTCATTATGCTGATTCTGGAAGGCTGGCGGTAGTACCCTGTCTGATACAAAGGTCTGGCCGCTAGTGTGCCTGCTGGGCTCCCAGTGGGTTCCCGCGGCAGCTGTCACCATGGCAACGCTCAAGCTTGAGGTGGGAGCCGTGACAGCAGCCGCTCTCACGCCGCTGCCCCTCTCCTCCCAGCCATCCTGAGCGGCCCTACCCACGGTCTCATTAATCACTGTGAAATCCCCAGAGAGCTCTAGTTAAGCGCAATTTATTGCAATAAAAAGTAGGACCTGGAAAGAAATTCAGATGTTAAAACCTAATGGGCAAATGCAATGTTAGGCCTCTTGCTGTTAACAGAAAAGAAAATCAAAGTATACATTTTAAATCGTACTAGATCCTGTTGCTGTGTTTGATTCCCAGCTAAGAAGCACTGTCCCCTTTCCCTGCATCGAGAGAAAGTTCCTCATTTCTTGAATGCTATTGGTGGTTGCGAGTGCCCGTCACGTTTCCGTTCTTCCAAGCACCTAGTAGGAGGCATTACCCAGCCCCTCCCCTTTTTTAATAATCCAAGTACCTTTGTTGGGAATCAGGTAAGACGATAGGAAGTAAAATGCAATTCTCTTTCTGTCCGTATGATTTATTTTGAGCAGTGCAAGGGCAGGGAAGTGGTATGTGTTACTTCTAGCTAGAAACCTTAAAGAAGCAGCGCCCGATTAGCCACATTCCCTCCCGCAGGCCGCGAGGATTCTAAGGGTGGAGCCTCCCCCAGACTCGAGACACCCTCAGGTCAGCTTCGCGCCACTGCTTCACCCATTTAAGATAAACCGTGGAGATTTAAGAGGCCCCTTTGCCTCTAAACATAGCATATGTTAGAATCTTTTAACTAATACAGCGGGTATGCTAAAATAAATGTAAATAAAAATAAAACCGAAAGAGTGGGAATGTGTTAATTTCAAGAATATCATATCTATTGTAGGATCGACTTAAATAAAATGATCAGTTAAAGGTTTGTTCCCCCCAACCCCAGCCAGGATCTTTTGTCTTGCAAGCAAGATTTGTTAATCTTGGCTTAGATCAAAGCAAAAAATTAGCCCTGTACTAGCGACTGAATTAGTCTTCTTAGATCTCTTGATGACAAAATGTACATAAAAAAATTTGATGATACCTATATATAAAATTGTTTTTAAAATTTTGAAGAGAATATACCAGTTCTTATATTCTAATAAATAGCCACATACAAAAACTATGGGAAAGTGGCTGACATACACTTAGTACAGTTGTCTGACATTTTTAATATCATTTTGTGGGGGAATCCTGGGGAAAAATTTGGAAGATACATATTTTGTTATTATTTTATTTTATTTCAGTAGGTTTCACACCCAGCACGGAGCCCATTGTGGGGCTTGAACTCACAACCCTGAGATCAAGACATGAGCTGAGATCAAGAGATGCTTAACTGGATGAGCCACCGAGGCGCCCCTATTTTTATTATTTTACATAAATGGTTTAACTTCACTAGTTCACCCGTGGTTCCACATAATTGATTCTGAATGATGTGGATATTAAAAAAAGCCAAATAAATTTCTGAAGTATTAAGAGTTGTCACAATTAAAGCTATATTCCAAGCAATTTTTAAATGAACTTCAAGATAGCTTTGAACAATAGCAGTCTCCCTATTGTGTCTCCTTAAAAAAGGCAGCTCATTTAGATATAATAGTCCTAATGTGTGTGTGTGTGTGTGTGTGCGTGTGTGTGCATCCTCTGCATATCTCATCTATCACCTCAAACCCTTAGATGTGCTATAAAAGTTTAAAAAATTGAAAGATTTAAAGCAGTCATTATTTTATAATCACAAATCCTAACACCGAGCCCTTTAAACATCCACTGAAGATAAAGAAATAGAGAAGTCAGAAAATAATTCCGCTGGATTTTATAAATTCTATGGCTGAGATTTCCCTTCGTTTACCTTGATACTCAGAAAATAAAATCTACTTTAGCACTTTTTTTTTTTTTTTCTTTTTTAAGTGCAGAGAACTTAGAAGTTCCATAGGGTGCCTCAGCAGGGATGTCCTCCCACGCATATTCAGGATCTAAGACGTTCTGCCAGTCGGCCAGCAAGGGGAGCCATCCCAAAGTAATTACAGACACATGCCGACCATTTCTCCTAGAATTCAAGTATGTGAGGGGTTTTCTGATGCGTATCTTGTTCTTCAGTGAATTTTCTAGGTCATCGCTGACCGTGTGGTGGAAACGGCAGGCCACCAGATAGTCCATGCTGCGGAAACCTCAGACGCGGTGCTGTTTCTTTGGAATCTCTCTTTCCCCGCATCCCACGCTGCTAGAGAAAGCTTCTGTTCCACAGGAGCCAGGCCGAAGGCTGTGATCTGAGTCCTGCTGTTGCTCTAATGTCTGCCCCTACTCAGGTCTCTTTATGAATTCCTCTCACCCCTCCAATAATAAATGAAAATTACATGTTCCTTTCAAGTCCACCTACCCACTCCTTTCAGGAAAGGCCATTTGTTCAAATGCACCTGGAGCTAATTCTCACTTCCTGAATCTTAGCCACCGAGCCAACCCCCTGCTCTGCCGCCTCCTCCCAGACCCCCCAGATGCCATTTTACTTCTTCTGGAGGTCGGAGCTGGTGTGTTTTGGGGCTGGCCCCAAATGAAAGACTCCAAGCCTTGAGTATTTCCAGGTATGGTATTACTGTGTGTTGTTTCATGAGGGCGAGCGTTTGTGTGGCACCTAGCCAAGCATGGTTGTTTCAAGAAAAGTCAATAATGCATATTACAAACATGTTTTGGTGACCAAACACAGCCTCCCAGCTATAGGTCTCCCCTAGAAAAGTGAGGCAATTATCTCAATCAGTCAAGTGAAAAGGTCTATTTATGCTTCAATTCTCTGGCTAATTCAGGCAAAAGTAAAATTTTCATCTGAATGATCTCAGTAATTGGCTTGCTGCTTTGCTTTACCAGTGAAAACTTGACAAAGAAGCAGAGGCTGTTCCATCCTGACAGGGTGGTGGTAATCATAGGGGGCTTGTGCATGGAAACCATCTAGGAGAAAGCATTAGCGGAGACTTTGTTGAGAGATTCCAACAAAGAGAATTCCCAACCATAGTACTGGTAAATATATGTGTTCATCCCCCCCCCATCTAAGTTCAAAACTTTACGTTGATCTCATAACTGTTACATGTCTTCATTTCTTCTTCTGATGTGATTGATGTGGAGCTGTACCACCCAAATTGATATCAGAGCAAACTTCTCCTTTGGGGATGGCCTCAGCTGCAGAGAGATTTCTCACTCAAAAGCATGACCTACCAGGGGTATTCACACCCAGTGACTGGTCACGGTGGGACCTAAAGATCTGACATTTTTGGCTCACTAGGGGACAACTCCAGTGGGCAATATCGGCTCTGGGGCTCCCTGCGAGTTGGCCTGAGGCCTTGTCAGATCTGCATTGCAGTTCAAAGGTGCCCCTCTTGGCATTACTGTTAATCTCTCACACCTCAGTAGAGCTTCAAATAACTGACCTTTTATTTGCCATAATCACCCAGAACCCTATCCTGGCTGGTCTGCGGAGGGGGGGGGGGTGTCCAGCCTGTCTTGTGTACCACTGCCCTCTCATTGTCTAGTACAGTGTTCTAAACAGTAGGCTCTCTGCAATTATTATTATTATTATTATTATTTTGAAAGAATAGTGATTGTAATAGCTACAGTGAAGATTTTTACTGTGGCATTCTCATCATGCCAAACACTGCAACTACTCTGATTCATGATGTCTTTGGGATCTCCCTATTTCCCTAAGGGTACAAGTCAGATTCTTTGGACTGGTTCTCAGAGCTTTGCAGTATCTGAATTGATTCTTGGCTGATTGTCATTTGTTCCAAAGGTAAATCATCTGCTCTTATCAACGTCCCTCTGCCCTGTGCAGAAGGGGATGACTTGGTCCTGTCTCAGACTCTCCTCGAGCTCATCCATAAAGTGGAATATGGGATGTCCTCTACCAGGTGAAATTCTCCCTCCCCTTGAGTCTGACTTCTTCTCCTCCTTTTCAGCCGGCCATCTTTCCCTCATCTGGACTCCTGTAAATGTACCCTTCCTTCTTGTACCGCAAATATATCAGCAAACATTTTGTGTGTCTGCTCTGTTCCAGGCACTAAATGGATGGATGCCAAGAATATGAAGAGTAGAGACACATTTTCTGTTCTCAGGGAGTCCTGTAGAGGGAGTAAGTACTTAAATAAGTGAGTGCAGCGGAAAGTGAAGGGAAATGTCCTGACTAGGTATAGAAGAGCAGGTAATCCAGTTTTAGGAGAATCAGAAAGGCAACATAAAGGAAGAGACATTTGAGTTTTCTCTTGAAAAACGGGCAGACGGTCCTTAGAGTTGTGCCGCTAGAACAGGGTTGTGGGGTGTGTGTTCTGAAAGGGGCATGCCGAACAGAAGCGGTGAAAAATGGAGTAGGGGCAAGGTCTAAGCAGTCTGTCTTGTGGGCAAAGGAGGACATGCGAAACAAAGACACAGCTTGATGAACACAAAGGCTGGAAATGTTTGCTGTGCCCAGATCTTGGGCGATCTCGTGGGGCATCTCAGAATTTGGATTTTATCTTGTTGTCAGTGAGGAAGGACTATCAGAGGAGAGAGCAACATGATCAAATTGGAGTTGTAGTATGTTCACACAATCACGTATTATGACAGCACTGACAAAGATAGAAATCTAGCGTCCCAAGAGTAGGAAAACAAGTTGTTTGAGGACAGTGACTTGTATTTAGTAGGAGATGAGGAAGGATCCATTTTCTCTTTGTTCTATTGCCAATAAAATGTTACCTTAATTCAGCATTACCAGAAAGGTAAGCTTTTATCTGTGCTCTGTGTACGCATGTCTTCTAAGCACCAAATCACACAGAGTCTGTGTTAAGCAGAGCAAAACAAAACTACTAGTCAGGTGTATTACAGGATACCATTCACAAGAGATTGGATCTCTCTTCTTCAAAATATCCTCCCAAATTCATTTGAATAGGGAGTTCCTCTCTGGCCCTCATATTTGTTCACACATCATTACTTGATGAAGGAGTTGAACAGTTGAGGAAGGGAAATGTTAACAGCGTCTCCACTCAGGGATCAATCATAATAAAGTTAACACGTCTTTGAGATGATAATGTAATAAGTCATTCACAGGAGCTGGTTTCACACACTGTTTTAAGACTCTATCTGTTACACAGAGGGAGGGAGGTATTCCTGCGTGTTTTGTGACAGTTCGGTATGTGAGAACAAAAGATTTACACAAAATACAAAAGAAGGCAACAATAGATACAACTTAGAAACCGGTTTTACTCTGCTGCAAACAAATGGACAAGATATTGTACAATATATAATAAAAAGTACAGCATAATACAAGTGCCACTAATAAAAGAAACTTAAGGATAAGACTTAAAAATGCTTATTTGTGATTTATATATATACACACTGCAATAAAAAGCCACAATAAATACACGAATTTCCATGTCATTCATAATAAATACTGAAAATATAAATACAGAAGACTACATCTAATATGAATAAATTATTACAACATAAGATCCAGGTTAAGTTCTGTTGAATATTACTGTAGCTTATTTTATATACCCTTTGGCATCTTTGATGTTATAACTTATACACAAGAGAAATCAATCTAGAAACTGTGTGACATACAATATGACGTTTTAGTGTAAAGCGATTGTATGTATGAACTGTTGTTTGATTTTCTTCCCTTCCCACTCTTTCTGAGTGATTATATTGAACATCACAATAAGAAAAGGTCTACTGAAATACTGCTGAAATTGAGTAAAAAGTAATAACAGAAACCAACCAAGAGATAAAACCAAGCACAGTGTCAAAAAAATGTTACAGTGAGTTTATCTCACTGGGTTTTTAAATTACTTTTTTTGTCAGCAAAAAACAAACCAAAAAATCCAACCAAAACAAAACAAAAGAACACTCTCAAAAGACTTCCCTTGTGTAAAGACCATTCCCAACGTCTGAATGGTTCAACAGACTGAAGGATAACACTCAAGTCCTTTGGATTCTTTGATCTACCATTACATTCAGCTCACTTGATTTCACCAGAATTTGCAAATGTTCCGAATTTTTTGGCAGCTGGAGAGTGGAGACACAGTTGACATCTAAGACTATGATCAAGATAAAGATACTGCAAAAGGTGCCATTTGTCTATGCAACCAATTATACATACATATTTTAAATGGGGAAAATGCATTTTTGACCAGTGTCAAATGACCTTTTCCTATCAAATTGATATACCCTGTGACATTGAGGGAAACACATTGAAATAACAAAGTGCCATTTTCTGTATTAACAGGCATTAACCAGTACATATGTATTAATAGTTCTATCTTAAGAGGCTATTACACCAGAAATGCAATAAACTAAAATGAAAGCAGATCAACTTTACTAAGACACAATAAAGGCTGAGGTTCTTAGGAACAGAGTTGTAATCTACAGGTTTTTAATTTTTTTAACTATGTCTGTACTGTAAATGTCTAGCATTTATTTTACATCAAACACTTTTGAAACATGTTTCACAAACTACGCCTCAGACTTATTTCCATAGAGGTGTCTAGAGTCAATTAAAACATGGGCCAAATTATTCAACATTCTTTACATAAACATTCTATAGCTTTTTTTTTTTTTTCTTTTAAAGCAAAAAGGGTTATTTCCCCCAGTGTTATTTGTGGGGAACAACCACACTGATGTGGCTGTCATTTCACCAAGAACATCTGAGTTAGGGAGATAAGCAGCTGTATCTAGATTGGAAAAAAATCCCATGGAGAAAGGAAACCTTGATTTTAGGAGTGCTCCTCATCTTCCGGTTAGTTCTGACTCAGAGCTGGAAGCAACTCTGAGCAAACAGAAAATGCTCTGAAAGCTGTAGGGGGTGCTTAGGTCAAGTGATGGAATGGGGTGGGGGGGGTCACCATCCTCCCAGACTCCTCCCTTCGATTTCAGGCCTTGTCAAGATGACAAATTTTCAAATCATTCTGCTGATCCCTGAGAAGGCAGGCAGCCATTGTTTAAATAACATGGGGACAAAGGCTGGGATGGAATGGTGGCTGACTAATTCTCTGGAGTTGTTTTATTCCACAGCAGACTCTCCAAAACTAGTCACATCTTCCCCAGAAGGAGTGGAAAAGCTTGAGATTCTCATTTGTCATCTTAGGGTAAAGAAAGATTAATGAGAAGGTACTTATTTAGAAGCAAGAAGTTAGAAAATGCTCACTTTATGTCATTGTCACTTCTCAGAAAATTGAGCAAGTCAAATCACTTGATCCTAACTCTGATGTCTGTCACTGGGGTTCTGAAACAGTCACCTTTCTTGACATTACCTCTTGATATTACAGCGCTGGTGAACACAAATGAAAAATAAAAATGTAAAAAATACTACCTTCATAGTTGTTGAAAGCAGGTTGTGTTATTGAACATGGTCTCAATACTCACATCCTTATTTTTTAAGAATCTAATTTCTTAGGAGACTTATGGAGTCATCAAATACAATAATCATCAAAGTAAGAGGGAACTCAGTGTCTTTTGAGTCTGCCGGAACAATGGCCCAAATCACCACAACTGTTGCCAGGTACCTAGCCCACAAAGACTGGCCAAGATATTTTCTTATTGGGAGATAAACCCCAAGAGAACTGGATTGTGTTGCCAAGGAAACCACTTTCCCTAGAGATGTTAAGAATAGATGGGTATCTCTCCTGTTGGGCATCTCTGAATGACAGCCCTCCCTGGAGATAGATGGATGAGGCTGATGACCTCTGGAGATCTCTTCTAGTCTCAGGACTATAAAATTTGAAGAATACACAAGAATCTCAAACTTTTGATTATTCACACACAGTTGGCCATTCTGAGAATCCGTGAAAAGATTAAACTAGTCTAAGATACCCGTTTGGGATGACTAGCGCTTAATGAATCAAGATTCAGAGTGTAACCTTTGGCAGGGGACCCTATTTAATTATAGTACAAAGGAAATGACTGTGCCAACTACTAAAATTTACAGTCTATCAAGTTCAGATATTATTTGGATATCATTAAAGCATCCAAGGAACAACACTTATTTAAAAAAAAAAAACAATAACCTCAGGCAATTTATTTCTTAAGCTTAGATATTTAGGTTTTTCCTTTTTGGGAGAACTCAGATTTTGATTTTATTTCCTTCCTTCTTCTTTTTTTTTTTAAATATTGAAATAGAATTTCTAAAAATAAATAAGTAAAATTTCAAATTCCTTTGAATTTGTTTTAAAGATGGGTGGCTTTCTTTATGGCTAAGGGAAAGACTTGCTGACCAAGATAAAAGAAGAGAAGTAAACCAAAATTGGATAAATTAACTTACAAAGTTTAAAATTCACATTTAATTTTGAATAGGCTTCCTAAATAGAGACAACAGCAAAACCATATTGGGAGGGCACATTTCTGACGTAGGGTTTCTGGTCTTATATAGCATGGCAGTAAGACCTGATAAAGTTCTCTGGTGATAGAGGAGCTTAGATAAGTTTTAAAGAGATATTTTCTAAATCAATGTCCTCCCAAATACTCACCAGTAAGTAACTTTTAAGATACCCCCAAGCAAGATAAAAATATTAGGGAAAAGCCAAAATAGAAGGAAAGGCATACCTAGCAAAACAGTTATTCCAAAATCTCCACTAAAACCATTCAATCAGGCCACATAAGTTCACTTAGACCAAGGCAAGGCTAATTTCTACCATAAATTTGTCTTTTCCTAAATCCTTTGAATCAATATACATTATCTTAAAATACTGAAATGGCCTCATACATGTCACTAAAATGAGAGTTACCGAACTGATTTGATTATCACCATGGTAATAAGTAATGCGAAGAAAGGAATGTCATCATTAGCACATTAAATGCGAATGTTGTCCAAAATAAATTCTATCATATTCTCTTGAAACTTGAGTTCTGCCAGCAACTTATGAGATGAAATAAAATGACACACTAGAGCTGACTTTTCTTGAATTATAAGCAGGTATAAAGTAGCAACTAAGAAACAATTACCCTGTAGAGTGATATATTTATCACAAGTGAAAGAAAGTAGTCAACAATATGACTTAAATCTTTGAAATTACTTCATTTTCCACAAATGTAACATGTACCTGTATTTACCAAAATTCCAGGCTATCTGTTAATTACATTACAGTAGCTGCATATAAAGAATGGGCTGGTTTAGGCTTTGAATCTGGTTTAGGCTTTTGAATCACCTTCCTGCTTCTGATTATTTTGTCTGAATTACTACTGTCAAAGATCAAAAACCCAAGGCATTCTATTCTCCAGACAGCCCAAAGTTAGACCAACTGCAGGACCACTGACCAGGTAAAACCCAGGTCGTATCAAGCTTTGAGTCTGAATTTCTGATAGGAAAGAAAATAAACAAAAAACCCCACCAGCACTGGTTGGTTGGAAGGGGGTCTCGTGGTCTAGCGGAAAAGCTGAGAGGAGTTGAAGTAAAACTTGAAGTGACTATTTTAAAAAGTCACATGAAATATGCAGATTTGACAGGTAAAATATTAAAGAGCTCTTTTATTCCCATATTCATCACTTTTGACAATAGTCTGTCAGTCACTTTAGTATGAAATGTGTCTAAATCTTAAAAATAGTCTCTTTAGCGTGTTGGAGCTCGGTGTTTTTTCATTTTTCAAAGCAAGCCTCAGATGATTTTTAGAGAGTAAGACGTAATTGATGTGGACGGTGGGCAGCAGATGGGAACACCAACAGGGCTCTGCGTTTCGGCATTGTCACTGCCCCTTCTAGGTTTCAGGCTGCCCCTTGTAAATCTAGTTTTTCCGGTGAACATTCTAGGTGTTCAGCTCTGCTGAAACGTTCCAGTTCCCTGGGAGACACTACCACTTATTACGCTTAGATTCCGTCCTCGACCCACCCTGACACCTCCCTAATTTTAGTGGGCTTTTCAATTGCGGATATTCAGCTAAATTAAGTCAATTAAATTCCTTAATGCGACAGAAGACATCTGTTGAGCTGTGCTATTTGTGCGAAGCTGTGGCAAGTGGCTTCGACATTTAAGTTACTTGAGCACGAATTAGCAGATCTCAGAATAATATCATCAGAAGTGGCGAATTTGTGTTAGAACAGAGAGGGATTAAGGCTTTAAGCTTTCCATGTTAGTTGTGGTAAAGATACACAGATAGTTCTGGTTTCAAGTTACACCCAAGTCTTGCCTTTGAAAGTAAGAAGGTACTTCCACTTAAGGTTGGTATTTTTATACACTGGTTAGGGTAATGATGCTCTAAACTCTGTGAGAGAATAAGGAGCAGATGCCATTTTTCAAGAGGAAGGGGAAGTCGTGTTTGGAGAGGTGGAAGGCTTCTTGGCACCTTTTAAAAAAACAGTCTCTATCTAACTTCTGAGAAAGTCCGTTTTCCACCTGCTCATTTGATGGTTTTGTAACACCAGGGAAAAGTGAGGTGGCCCGAAGGACCTCTGTTTTCTACAGGCTACAGGGCAATAATGACTTTGGAACTTGGAACTATGGTTTCGCTAATTTTTTATGCTGTTCGTTTATAAATAGAAGTAAGAGGGATTATGTTCCATATCATTGTTTTAAAGTTTTCCTGAAATGTTTCCTGGTTTATACATGAGGCAACCAGCTTTAGAAACTCTCTGGTAGGAGTTTGCTAGTATAAATTTAGCATTACTTATATAGATCTAACACCGAAGAAGCAATTAGCTGAAAATCTCTTCATTCGATTCAGTTCCTCTGAATCGGATTCAGAGGAATCAAATTCAGAAATTTTGGATAGGAGAGAGGAGAAAAAGAGCATCCAGTGAATTTCATTAATTTAGGGAAAAGAAGTATCCTTTTCATTACAGTTCGCATGTAATTAGACAAGGATTGATGTCACTTTTTCTAGTTCATGGTATAAAATCACCAGTTAGAAAAATTACAGTGAGGCTTGACTATTTCATGCCACTCTTCATCATCACAATCCCTTAGAATGTGTAGTGTTTACCTCCTCTTTTTATTACTTCCTCTAAAAGAGTAGGTGTTCTATAAATAGTTGTTGATAGAGTTGATATTTAGTAAATTCTAAATATCAAGACCAAAGAATTAAAAACTTATACAGTATCAGAAGTTTAATCAGAGAAGCAGTGACATGTCAATTTATAGCAAATAAATCATATCTATTTCCCTGTTTAATGATAACCAAACCAGAATTTTGCCGAGACATCATCTGTTAGAGTGTAAAAAAAAGAACATAATCACTTATAATCTCTTTTTTTCTTGATTATTTTGTGGCCAGTGTTTCTGTAATTCACAGTGTTCCCCCCCAACCTGCGGGGGTGGAGGGGGGTGGGAATGGCTATTGCTGGGCCATAGATGATTGTGAAGATTTTATGACTCAATATTATTTTTACATTTTACATGTGGCTGGGACACTGGGGAAAACATAGTTTTATCACAAATAAAAGGTTGACTTTTTGAAGTAACTGTATTATTCAGCTAACAAAAGACATGAGTGGAACAAGTTTTCCTTATGTCTTAATAATCCGTGATTAAACGTTGAGGGGGGGTACTTAAGTAAATCTCTTTCGTTGACTTCTTTCTCCCAAAGGAAACCTAGAATGACAAAGGAAATGCAAGCTGCTCCAGCCACTTGACTTGCAAATCAATCTGGTCTGGATTCTAACTGGGAATTACATCCCAGTAAAAAGTATAGGGCTGGTGTTAAAACAACAGGGACCAAAGCAGGAAGCTCTGCCATGGGCAGTGAATGACTACAAAGAAGCGCGTCAGAAAAAAAAAAAAAAAAAGTAATTTGGTTAGATATACTATGGGGACAACACAGCAGCTGCAGGTCAGGTGTCGCTGTGTCTCAGCATAAAGATCTTAACTACCCCAACAGACTGCATCCAGCTTGACCCCCATTTTCAAAAGCTTAGATAAACTGTGGAGCTCTCCTGGTATGTGGGCAGTTTTTGTTGAATAGAAGGGCTATTAAGGGGGAAAAATTGTCAGATGGAACACTGTGCTCTCTTCAGCGTTTCTGGGAAGGAAGTAACAAAGAAATGAATCCATCATTAATATTATTTGCAACTTTGACCCAACATTTTCAGACTATAGCTTTACAAATTATCCTCTTTTCTAGACCTTATTTTTTTTTATCATAAAACCCAATCAAGTTCTAGGGTGGGGAAAAACACAGTATTTATTAATGGCCGTTGCCTAAAATCTGTCATTCTCCACGGTGTGGTATACATTTTGTGTGTGTGTGTGTTATGGGAGTATTTTAATAGGTAATTTGTATATGTAGTTTGTGGGAGATGTTTAGGGGTTAGGTTATATGTAATAAAAATTTGGAATGGAAATCGTGTTTGGAAGGTTAATCCTTCTGTGCACAGTGACTTTCAACCCCAATCGGACAGATAGGGGAAAGAGCTCTGATTTTTTTGTTTGCCTATTTCTAGGTTAAGCATCCTTTTGGAAATGAAGCTACAAAACAGAGACCTAGCCAAACGAACAAGTAGGCATCAACCTTCTTGAGAATACAAAGCTGAACCAAATTAAGTATCTACCCTTGCAGAAACTGGGCGGACATTCTACCCTTCAACTTTGCCCCAGCCAGGGTCACTTCTCCCCCTGCCCTACCACTGCCACAGTCTGTGTTCCAAGATATGCTGACTGCTTCACGAGTAAATACTTCAAGGGCTTGTAACAGTCCCACAAATAGGGCACATGTGATTTTTTTCACATGCCTAAATGAAGGAACAGTAAGTAGCCTCTTGTCATTTTTCTTTGGGCCTGTGCTCTTTAGATTGTATTGATAAGGGAAACAATTTTGGAAATCAAGCACTAAAAAGTGTAACTTTGTAGACAACATGAGATATACTACGGAGATTTGAGCAAAACCCTAATCTGATTAACCCGAAGGGCTTATCATTCAAGTGTCACATCCCTGCCCTCATTACTGCTACTTCCATAAGGACAAACCCAAAGCTCCTTTAATGTTAACACTCATGGTTATAAATTTGGCCCCCTGGAGGGGTAGGGACAGGGCAGGAACCAAATGCACAGTGGAAGAGCTGCCAAAGAAACATGTTTTCCCCAAATCAAGTTTTAGTAGAAACGTTTCCATTGGAGGACTTTCTCGAGATCAAACATTTTTAAGCTCAATGAAACAAAATAGTATTTTTTAAGGAACTGAGATCTACAATATATTTATATCCATATTTCTAAACACCTAAGTCTAAAAGACATAAAAATTAGCGATGCAGTCACTGAATAGCAAGGCATGTCCACATTTCAAAGAGGCATAAAATGTGAAATGATAGAACAACAGAAGGTCGAAAATAGGAAACAGACT
Organism: Lontra canadensis; assembly: GCF_010015895.1. NCBI lineage: Eukaryota > Metazoa > Chordata > Mammalia > Carnivora > Mustelidae > Lontra > Lontra canadensis. The sequence goes on along the minus strand of NW_022631063.1, from coordinate 3,791,209 downwards.
TAGCATAGTCATATTGCGTTGGGGGGAAAAGGTCGAACACATTATTTAGGTAAATTAATGTACAGGAAAACGGGATCTTAGAAGTCCTCCGACGAACCAAGTGCAGATAATCTAAAGGTGGGGAGTGCATGTTTTTAATTTCTATCTGTCCCCTTTAATAAGAGAACATGAGGTAATTAGAAAGTATTCAATGCATTCTGGACTGTTCTGCTAATTGTTCCAGGCAAGAGAAATCAAAACGCTTCAGAAAAGTAAGGCCTAGTTGAGTATTTGGGTAGAGGCCCCCCCTTCAATCAGCTAGTCACTAAAAGGAAATCTCCTTATATATTCATTTTGTAGAGATGGATTGATCACGCTGTAGAAAAGGCTGGTCGCTGAGGATGTGTCTCTTCGAGGTTTCCTCTGCCTCCTCTGCTTTTACCGAGTTAGGTCTTCAGAGTGGCGAAGGAAAATAGGTCATTTTTCCTTCATAAAGTATCATTGGATGATTCCTCTATATTAATTATATGAACCTTATACTAGTTACAGATTTAAAAAAAAAATTTTTTTTTTAGACTTTCATCTCAAAGGGTTCTCAGTCCCCACCCCTCACAAGGTACCATGAAGGGGCACTAAAGTGCATTTGGATGTAGGGGAGTAGAGTTTAAAGGTGCTGTCCAAGCTAAGAACCAAGATGATGCCGTTTAAAAAAGAAAGGCAATTCCTTCTACCTCCATCTCTGTGGAGTCAACTGAGGGAGGGCAATGACTGGACCCTCACCAGAGGATTGTCCTAACTCTTAACTTTAGAGAAAACTGTGTAAGGACCTGCACATATAGACTCATTTATTTGTCCAAAATAGCAAAAATAGGCCTATTTCACCCTTAAGAAAGTATCTGCAAATCTGATCAGTCATGATCATAAAAACGTGAATGGATTCCAGAGGTAATCCATGTGGGCGTGCTCGGTGGTACTGTGTGTCTTCAGCTTAAAAGAACATGCTGCTGTTCATTTTCATCAAAACGTGACTTCTAGCTACCATAAATAAAATACACATGGAACGGTTAAATCTTTTTCTTACAATAATTACTTTTACAGTAAAAAGTCACCGTCATCTTCAGATTTATTGAAAATTAGGACTCTAAATCTTACTCTTTCCCAGTCTTAGTTAACAATCTTGCACAGGCCCGATAATCCAAAACTTGGAGCTCTGATCTACACAGCTTGACAGGTTTCACACAGTTTGACAGGTAGGCAACTGCGAGATAGGCTTTTTTTTTTTTTTTTAATTAGCATTTTTCTATCAAAACAGTCGGAAATCTTTTAAAATCCTCACAGAGACTGTATTTGTGCAATGCCACAGTCACGCAGCTAGAAAGGAGAAAACAAAATACAGTCAGGAAGATTCACCACAGTCCGGGTTTTTCTTGGTCCTCAGTTTAAACCACCACGGGGCCCAGGAAATCCGACGAAATACAGAGCTTTCCATGAGAGAAGAGGCGGTCCCAGAAGCATTTAGGCTACTACACGGGGACCGTCTCAACCACGGGTGATTTGATGCACTCTTCGTGCAATCTGCTCTTTTCTGCCAGACTCAACGAATTTTCCGCAGGGTGCTCTGAAATGCGACTGTCACCATTCAACGTGGAGACAAACCCTTCCTGGGAGGGGCCTTTCAAGTAGGAGTGGAATTCCACTTGAGGGTGGTTGGACCTGTGCTCGGGGTATAAGCTACTGCAGGGGACGCCGCTGTCGTTTTCGGCAGAGGAGCAGCAGACGATGACAGAGGGGTTGGCAGCGGGGTAGTGGGAGGCGCCGTAGGCCTCCTCAGCCTGGCGGGCGTAGTCCACGAACTGCTCCGGGGTCATGGTGTAAGGCACCAGCGAGAGGGTACCGCTCTTCACAGGATCTCTCTCGGAGTAGCTCTCGGAGATCTGGCTAGGCGTTCCCGGAAGGTGGCTATCGATTTGGTAATACAGAGTCGAAGAGTTGGCGTAAAAAGAAGCATTCTTCGCGTGGCTCTCGTGGACGGCCGTGCCGTCGGAATAACAGAGGACGGAAGGCAGAGGGACGACCTCCGCATGGGGACCCAAACCTTCCACGAAGCTGTCCCCCTTCTCGTCGTCCTCGTCGTCCTCGTCCTCCTCCTCCTCTTCCTCCTCCTCTTCCTCCTCCTCCTCGTCTGACTCGCTGGGCGCCAGGCTCTGCGTGCTGGAATCCGTGACCCCGCTGCAGAAGCTGCTGCCGTCCTCCTCCTCCTCCTCCTCCTCCCCTTGGCAATCTAACTCCTCGGCCGACTGCAGGTGCAGCACCGCCGCCTGGGGCTCCGTTTCGATCTCGAAATTGTCTGCGATGGAGTATTCCACGGAGTGCGCCGCGGGGCCCATGGAGCTGCTGTGAGCGCTTATCTCGCCGTGGCAGCCGTTCAGCGTGGGGATTTGCTGCTCCCGGTTTTTCTCCAGTTCAAGTTTCATGATTGTGTGCAAAAAGTGAGTCCGGACACGGATCGGATTAAATTCAATTCTACCTGCTGTGTTACTACATCCTTCTTTAGTGCAGCCGCAAGGGAAAGACATTCGGTCCACCTTGGAAGGAAGAACACAGATTAGCCCCGTGGAACTCTCACCGACCACGGAAAACGCCAGTACCTCTCTGCAACCCCTCTGAGTCTGGGATGACTTCATCCCACTTGCGCCAGAGCAAATGACAAGCAGGCTGCAGAGAAACCAAGAGGGCAAGGGAAGACTTCAAACGAGGGAGTCAACCGGGGTTTAAAACCTGTATTCAAATTAAAAATGAGTTCCGGCTCTAAGTGTGGAGTTTTAGTTCACTGACCCCCTTCTTGTGCTTTCTTCTTTCTCCTTTCTACTGCCCCCCCCCCAAACATCTTTTGCTCCCATGATTTCAAAGTCGCTCCTTCCCCTAGGCTCCCTTCACTTCCACTGCATAAGGGCTCACACACCGGATTTTAAACGACACCAACTTACTGCCCCCATCCCTTGCCTGCTATGTTTAAGCTAAATTAGATGACATTTTCCATACTGGCCAACCCCCTCTTCTTGGCTTATTATAAAACGAACCTTTTGTCTGACATGGCCATATTGACACCCCTTGGTCTCAGGAAGCCTAGTAGTTCGTCCATGTTGGTTTTCCTTCCATTTGTTTGGATCCCTGGTCCATGCTGCTTGTATGTGTCCTGCAGGGCTGGGACAGCAGTGCCCATTTATGACTCTGCTTGGTGGACCCATGCATTTAGGTTCTGGCTCTCCCCTTCCCCCTCCTCACTCCAGGAGACTACAAACTTCTTGAGGGAAAGGGATGTTCATGTCACCATACCCCAGAATTACAGCGACTGGGCTCCGTCAGCAGAGTGTTTGGGTTCACCAAGTGTCACAGGACTGAACTCGTCACTCAGGTGATAATAGGCGGAATTCACGGCAATCCAAGGGCCCTCCTAAGACATTTGCTAATTGCTACCAATTCAGCTGTATGCAGACCAGAGCACAGGCACCCAGAAAGAACTGGCTCTGCTTGCAGCCTTACCCAGGCGCAGGGACTTTCCTCTGCCACAAAGGAGAAGGCACACTCCAGCCCTGTCTCCTGGTTTCAGTAAAAAGTAGGGGCAGAGGACAGAGCCTGAATTTATAGCTGCTTTCTGACTCATTAATCCCTTTTCTATTAATCCACTTTAAGCAACTGTTTAACCGATGAGAACTATCCTCTTTTTTGGCCTGCCTGAGTGGCTATCTTTATAAAAAAGGGCACGTTTCCTCATAAAATAATGACACTTCACTAATCTTAGAGCATAAATCACATAGATGAATGGGGACTTGAAGATCATCTCGTCCAAGGGTTGGTAAACTCTTCCTTCCTTTTTCCTTTTTTGTTTTGTTTTGTTTTGTTTTGTTTTGGGTAAAGGGCCAGAAAAGAAATATTTTAGTCTTTGTTGGCCCTACAGTGTCCCTGGCAACTACTCATTGCTGTCGTAACATCATGACAGCAGCCACGGATGACACCAAAACAGACAAACAAAAAGACACAAAATGACTGGGCTGCGCTAAAGTGTTAGTTACAGGGACAGGTGGCAGGCCAGATTTGTCCTGTGAACCACAGTTTGCCAACCACCGATCCAGTCCAGCCCTTTCATTTCTGAGATAAGGAAACTGAGCCCAGAAAGCTTACCTGACTTGCCAATTTCACACAGCTGGCAGAAAGCAGAGCCAGGAGTAGAATTCCATTTTCTTAAGTCCCAGTCCTGTCATTTTCGCACCCGTGCGTGCCACCTCTAACCTGTCGTCATTTCGTACCCCATAGATGGATCAGAAAACACAAACTCCCATGTCAGAGATGTGACGATCTCCCTGAGTGCTTGTAAAAACCCACAACAAGCTGGTACAATACATGAATCCAAGAGGACGTGATTCTGATGGACTAAGCTACAGCTAGGGCTGCCTCTCCCATGTATCGTGCATGTATCAGTGTACTATGTACACCCAGAAAGGTCCCTGACTTAATATCTCTCTCTTCTTGAACCACGGGTCTTGTCTTGCTGCAAAGCTTCTTCCTGTATGGGAGAAACTTCTTTCTCTGCCGCATGGTGGGAGGAGGGGAGGCAGAGTGTGTATGAGGTCTCCTCTTTGGAGTCCTTGAAACCCAGATCCTTACCTGACACTTAATGCCTGCCAGGCTGCAGGTACATGTTTCTGGATCACAGAACACTCGGCAGTCACAGCCACAGTCCTCTCTCGACAGGCGGATGGCACGCAGCTCATGTTTTTCTTCCACATCAATCTTTTTCACCCCCGAGGCCCGCAGCAGTGCTCTCCTTTTCTTCGTCGGCAGGGGTTGTAGAAAGAAGTACTCGTCTACCTCCGTGTTGTCTAAATCAATATCGTCATCCGAAATGTCATCCACAGTAAGAGTGCTTGCTTCTTCAGATTCCACCGTGCCGTTCTTGGTCATCTAGAAACACGAAGCAGCAAACGGACTTAGCATCGGCAGGGTCTCAAATCCCTACTTTGATGCTTAAAACTATTATAAAACATCATGTCCCATAATCCAGAGTGTTTGTGGGTCCTATTATTTCCATTTATTTTTCTCTTTGGAGAAGTCGCAGGAAAGAAAAAGGAAGGCATCAAAATGATAGGCTTTTACATGCACTGGTAACTGAAGACTTAATTGGAACTCTTAACCCCCTAATGTAAGGAGTTAGAGCTTTTAGCCAGTGCGATGTGAAAAAGGCCAAAGGTGACCATGCCCATCAGTGAAAGCTATCTTTAGACTCAGTTCGTGATGGGCAGCTCTGATGGTGGAATAATTGTGTCCTTGTTCAGAGGTGACGGCATCTTAGCAGAAGCCACCACCGCGTAAATCAGCAAACATGTCCTTGAAATAACCACTCTGTCTTTTGGGACGCGGGCAAAACCATGAACTAGGAAATAACATCGTGCTGCACTGTGCTGTTGGGACTACAAACATGGTTACCCTACAGAACATTCCAAGAATGAGGGCTGGATATGAAGTAATCAGTCAGGTCAGTGTGCTGTCAGAAAGATGGGGAACAGAGGGCAGCGCTGGCAGGCTCTCGCCAACGGGCAGCCAAACAATAAACCCAGCCCTCAGAGGACTTCACCTGAACCTGTGCCCCAAGCAATAGCGTCTGCGTCATAGCTCCTGTGGACAGCTACGTCTCATCTACTTACGACTATGTGCTTCTATTTATATTTCTTTCTAAATTAATTTCATCCATCAGTAAACCCTGAGTCAGTAGCTCACTTCTTACTGTTACACCAGCACATATTATGTTTCCTTCATAAAAAAGCACTGAGAGGCGTTTTCTCTGAGTATGAGTGAGGAACCCATCCTGAGAAGTAGCACAGGAATAAATGTAGAACCTCTGTAAGGGCCTGCTCTAAATATAGACACCGTTTTGATTCTTTAATTTGTAAAGTTGTTACTTCATAAACTTCATTAATTGTAATTATTACCAGGCTATTTAAAAAAATATATATTTATTTGATAGAGAGAGCCGGGTAGGGGGAAGGTGGGGGGGTGGAGGCAAAGGGAGAAGCAGACTCCTCGCTGAGCAGGGAGCCCAATGTGGGGATCAATCCCAGGACCCGGAGATATGACCTGAGCTGAAGGCAGACGCTTAACCAATGGAGCCACCCAGGCACCCCTGTGCTATTTTTTTTTAATCTTAATAACAGTTCAGTTACTACACAATTAAAATACTCAGACATCAGACTTCATTCTTTGATCTTCGTAGGAGAAAGTCCAACATTTAGATAAAAATATTTATTATTGACCAAAACCTCAAACGGAAAACTCTGAATACATTGGAAAACAAATAGAAGACTTGTCTTCACTCTCAAGAAGAGGAAACAATACAGTAGGAAGTGTACATTAAAATGTATTACAGAGGGCCTCTGAATTGCATTTTCAAGAGCCACTAAATTATATTTTTTCAATAATTCAGAGCCTTAAGTCTGTGTTCTAGCAACAATGGTCCTTCCCCTTTATGGGGTTTTGCTTCTCAGTGGGATCTGCAATGCATTTCCTTTGTTGGCATTTCTTTATGCCGTATTGGCTGACCTGTTTCCACGTTTCTGTGATGTCCACTACTAGGAAGTTACTTTGATTGATTGCTGTTATCATTTTTGTTAATTCTCATTTGCTCATAGAAGCATAAGCATCTTTCTATCTGTGAAGATCTGATTTTCCAGGAAATTCAGGTGTGTAATTACCTAGCACATACTCAATCCTCTGTGATAGGTAAAGCTGCACTAACAAATAGGAAGCATTACCTTTCTCACCTTGTCACCTTTGTGGCATTTAGATTTGTTTTCATTAATTCTTGGCCTATGTGAGCTGTGTCAAGGTCTGACTCCATAGCTCACACAGAACAGCCAGGACTTGGAGAGCATGGTTCATTTTTAATATTTCTTTCTAGTTAATCTCTGTGTTCTATATTTATGCTCCCTCAAGCAACCGGTAACATCACAAAACAAAGAAAAACTCTCCATTTTATATCAACAGGGCTTGATTTAAAAAAAAATAATAAAAAGCTACTCACATATTAGTGAAAATTGTTAGGGAAATATGAATTACCAATTGGCATCTAAAAACTTAAAAAAAAGTTACCTCAAATAAATTAGAGATCATGTTTATTCCAAATATAAGTGCTCTTAGAAATACAATCTGCACCTCAATATGTGCCACATATTTAAATTATGATAAACAATTTCATTTCAAGATAAAAATTCAATTAAGAATCTAAAAACTCACGCAGAGCTCCATACTGTTTTAATTCTTGTTTTAGGAACCCGCCAGGGGCCTAATCCAGATTGCAAAATCTCACATTAACATTGAGGTGATCTGGCAAGGTTTCCTCTTCACCTCCCCACTAACATTTTTGCCATCTTTTTTTTAAGTTTTAATTATTTATTTTATTTGAGGAAGAGTGCAAGCAGGGGGAGGGGCAGAGGGAGTGAGAGAATCCCAAGCAGACTCCCTGCCGAGGGCCGTGCCTCATGTGGGGCTGGATCTCAGGATGCTGAGATCATGACCTGAGCCGAAATCAAGAGTCAGATGCTTAACCGACAAGCCACCTAAGCACCCCTCATCTCTGTCATTTCTTTCTTTCTTTTTTTTTTTTTTTAAGATTTTGTTTATTTATTTGACAGACAGAGATCACAAGTAGGCAGAGAGGCAGGCAGAGAGAGAGAGAGAGAGGACGAAGCAGGCTCCCTGCTGAGCAGAGAGCCTGATGCGGGGCTCGATCCCAGAACCCTGGGATCATGACCCGAGCCGAAGGCAGAGGCTTTAAACCACTGAGCCACCCAAGCGCCCCATCTCTGCCATTTCTAATGAAGACTGGAAATATTTGTGTTCATCCTAGTCAGTTGCCTTTTCTCCCCTTCCTCACAGTTTCTGGTGTGGTAGCCACTGAGAGAGATTCTTTATCTCCCTGGTCCCTCCTGCAGTCTGTGCCCATTTGTTCCTTTAAAACCCAGGCCAAACCTACTAACTTTAAATGCTATTTAAAATCAGTGCATTACATAGATTATTTTCAAAAGCATCTTATATTAGGGCAGTAGGGAAAAAAAGTCAGTGAGCATAACTCATATCCATCATGCTCTCAAGATCTGGCCCAAAGAAGCCAGAAAGTCTTCAAGATTGCCTCACCTACTTCTCCCGACTTCTTTACTCTACTACCCGTCCTCACAAGAAATTCATTTTGTACATTTCTTTCTCCTCCTCCCAAATTTATTGAAACATAATTGACATATGACATTGTGTAAGCTTAAGTTGTATGTGTCGCTTTAATACACTTATATACTGTGGAATGATCACCACTGTAGCATTAGCTGTTCTTGCCATCGTACCACATAATGACCACTTCTTTTTTGTGATGACACCATTTCAGATGCACTCTCTTGACAACCTTCAAGTGTGTAACACAGTATTGTAAGCCACAATCACCATGCTGTACATGAGCTCTCCAGAACGTATTCATCTTATAACTGTAAGTTTATAGCCTTTGACCAACATCTCCCCATTTCCCTTACTTTCCAGCTCCTGGCAACCACTATTCTACTCTCTATTTCTAGGAGTTCTGCTTTTTTAGGTTCCACATATCAGTGCTATTAGACTGCATTTGTCTTTCTCTGTCTGAGTTACTTCACTTAGCACAATGCCTTCAAGGTCCATCTGTTTGTTGCAAATGGCAGGATATCTCATGGTTGGATAAGATTCCATAAGATCCATATATAACATTTATCTCTCTGTCAACATGAGTGCTACCTTTAAATGTCTTTTCTCTATCTCAAAATAGATTCATTGAATTTTCAGGCTTTAGTTCATCAGATGGTCCTTCCTTATTTTATAAAGTAATGAGGTCGAGATTAATTGTGTGACCTCTCCAAAACATGCTTTAGTACTTAATTCCCTGACCCCTATTTAATATGCTTTTCCCTGTTTCTGATGGTAGACAAGGCAGTACTAGAACTTGTACATAAAATTAAACACAATATATCCAAAAACCTATCCTGTTTATAAAAAAAATGCATACCAAAAAAAACGCATACAGATTAACGAGCACATTCAAAGGAATGCTCTTTTTTGAGATAGATACCTTAGAAGAGAGTCTGGGATGTGGACCACTTCCATTTCAGTAACTCTTTTCCCAAAGTAATGTTGGGAAAAAAAACAAAAAAAAAAAAAAAAAACAACAACAACAAAAAACCCAAAACCCAAAAAACAAAACAAAAACAAAACAAAACAAAACAAAACTTGCCAAAATGTATTAATTACATTAATAAAATTAAATAAATAAAATTAATAAAATTAATAAAATTAAATAAAATAAAATTAATAAAATAAAAATAAAATACAAAATGTTTAATTACACTGTGGTTAACTACCAAATAATGCTGGTCCTCAAACCTGCTTTTGTTTCTGTGTGCATGTGTGTGTAGGAGGAGAGAGAGAGGGCTTGAGCTGAGGATGAAAGGGAGGTGGGAGAGAGATGGGATGAGAGCAACGATATTAATAAGAGCAGTTTTTGACTCTGCGTGCCTGGTGTTGCTCTAAGCACTTTACCTGTATGAACTCATTGAGCATCACAAAAATCTCATTAGGTAGATATTATTGTACTTATTTAGCTGATGAGGAAACTGAGGCACAGGGTGCTAAATAACTTGTCCAAGGTCACAAGAAATAGGGTGGACAGCAAGTCACAAACTTAGATATTTGACTCCACAGCTTGTGCTCTTAATTGCCATGATATTACATATATACACTTACATATAATATACACTATATATACACTTATATATATACTTTTATATATTAAAGTATATTGAATAGTCTTTGTGCTTACTTAGTGTGTAAGCATTAGCTATGTCAGAGCACAAGATGCAGGTGTTGATCTCAATGGGTTGGAGGAAAGAGATGAGGAATCTAGTAATTTTAGTCCAGTTCATAGGAATTTTCTAGCTGAGAGTGAACACAGGGCACCTAGTGGGGGGCTGGAGGTGGGGTGAGAAGGGAAGACTTCCACATCTAAGCTTAACTCTGAAGATGGAGTAGTAGTGAGATGACCAACTGGAGGAAAAGACATTCCACACTCAGCAAGAATATAGTTTCAAAGGTCTGAGATGGAACAAAGCATGGTTTTTTAATGGCCTACTAATTATTCAGATGACTAGATTAACACAGGACCACTTCCTGTCTTGGTCCACAAGCAAAGAACAAAAAGTTAATAAATTATAGGCCTCCAGAGAGTAGCTCCTCTGTTCCCCTGCTTTAGTCACTTTAGAGGTGATAAGTAATGACCTAACTCATGATTTGATTTTTGATCTTTAGATTTATCCTACATGTGTGTGCATTTATCTATATATATTAGAAGGATATCCAGGTCAAAGACTCTAGAGTGTATTTGTGTGTGTGTGTACTTGCTTTGTTCCAGAATGATAATTAAGATAAAACTTAGTTCTTGAGTCACTATATAAACTTGCCCAAACTCATTTTATAATTGAAAGGACTATAACTTTCTTTACATAGAATTTGAACACCTTAATTTTGCAAATCTGTTTGATTTGTACCAAAAAGTATGAACAAATATTTCATAAGCCCAATAGAGTAAAACCTTGGCCCAGCTAAATACACTTGAAGGATGGGATACATTACTGTCAGGAGCAGTGGAATGATTCTCAGACTGCTTTAGGTCAAGTACAAAGCAAGAGGGGCTCAAATTTGAAAGTCAGCATTCACTCCCCTGCCTCTTTTTTTTTTTTTCCCCCATGTCATGTAGAGATGAATTCCACCACAAATTCCAATGAAATGAAATTTGGATGAATTAATTACTTGAAAGACCTATTTCATTGCAAGGTGATTATGGAGAGGGAAACACTACTGAAAATTATGGATTGACTAAAATGCTAAAAACAAGAAAAAAAAAACCCACAAAAATAAAACCACTCCCTTCCAGCAGTTAAAAGGTATTCTTAGTAATGAAGTCCCCTGGTTATTAAAGAGTTATTAGCACACATAAAAATGATAGTGGAAAGAAATAAGAATGTGAAAATAATTCAATTCCACAAACACAGATTACTGCCTATTACAGTGATGATAATGATGTTAAGAATGACCCAAGCTACCATATATTGAAAACCAGGAACTAGGCTCTATGCTTTATATAAATTATCTCATTTAATTTGTACAACAATCTTATGAAAAAATTTTTTAATAGTTGAGAAAACAGGAGCCTTGAGAAGATAATTTGCCAAAGTCTCACTAGTGATTATACTTAGAATCAAACTCAGCTCTATTTGACCTCAGAGCTAAAGCCAGGCTCTTGAGAGCAGTTTAGAGTAAGAATTCTTAGGGGAACAGTAGAACTCTATACAGAAGGGAAAAAAGGATATGGCTGCAGCCATATTCCAAGCACTGATCCCAGCACTATGGTGTAGTAAACAAAAGAGCAGTATAAGCGTCCTTAGACTTAGCTCATTCAGAAATGAAAAATATGATTCAGACACAGAGGAGTAGAGCTCAGAACAGAAGACAAGAGGAAGCAAGCTGAAGATTAATGACATTTCTCTGGGCACCCATTTTGTGAGCATGTGATGGCAGACTTTCTAATGGAGATGGCAACAGAAGAAGCTGGTCCAAGTGATAGCTACTACTATTGAACTTTCCCAGCCAACTTCCAACTCATGTTCCCTGGCCTGCAATTAATTAGCACAGTATGCCGTCTAATTTTGAAATAATATAATATTTTTGGTGATTAGCTTCACGTATATTTCCCCCAACATAATGTGCATGCATTGAGAACAGAGATTAAGTCTGATACGGTGTCCCCAGCCCTTTGTTTTTGTTTTGTTTTGTTTTAAAGATTTTATTTATTTGACAGAGATCACAAGTAGGCAGAGAGGCAGGCAGAGAGAGAGGAGGAAGCAGGCTCCCCGTGGAGCAGAGAGCCTGATGCAGGACTCGATCCCAAGACCCTGAGATCATGACCTGAGCCAAAGGCAGAGGCTTAACCCACTGAGCCACCCAGGCGTCCCTCCCCAGCCCTTTGTTAACTGCAGTCCGACAGTAATTGATTAACATATATTTTTGAACAAATGAGTGAGTGAATGAATGTATGCTTAATCACCATACTGCTGCCATTGTACCAAGTGTCAGAACTTACAGATCTGTGACAGTTCTGGCATCTAAAGGGCTTCCAGCCTGGTGGAGAGATAATCATGCAATAAATGTGATATAGTGTGGGAAGAGCAACAAAATATGTATGCAAGTTATAGAAGCAGCAGGGAGGAGGAAATGATAAACAAGTGAAATGGAAGGCTAGAGACAAAGACAGGAAGAAGAGTTATTTAGTTCCTCTTCTGATTCCACGGGCTCTCTCGAGGAGAAAACCTTCAAACCAGAAATGGGAGAAAAGATAAGAAAAGAATAAGGATTTAACATATAAAAAAGAGGTGGGGAGACAGTGAGATAGTTCTCAGCTGTTTTCTGTAAGAATCCCCAGGCCCAGGCCATTCATGCTCTCCAGCAATGAAAAAGCTTGAAGCTATGGTTGGTCAGTTTAATATGTGTGAAGTGCTATGGGGAAAAGAATCAAAAGATGATCAAAATGGGAGTGAATGGGACACCTGAGTGGCTTAGTCAGTTGGGCGTCTGCCTTCAGCTCAGGTCATGATTCCAGAGTCCTGGGCTCAGGCCCCCTGTCAGGCTCCCTACTCAGCTTCTCTCTCTCCCACTCCCCCTGCTTGTGTTCCCTCTCTCGCTCTTTGTCAAATAAATACATAAAATCTTAAAAAAAAAAAGTTAAAAAAAATGGGAGTGAATTGTTTTAAAAGAAAAACTAATTCTAGGTAATACTCTAGAATTATTTAAACAGATGGTCTCTGTACATTTGAAGAAAGAGAGCAGTGACTACTGGAGTTACGTCTGAGTTCACTAAAGTGAGAATGTCCATTTGTCAAATTAAGCTCCACGCAGAACCTCAAACTATACAATAGACGAAAGCAGGAATAAGGTATAGAGCCCTGACCTCATGGAACATAACTAGAAAACCATTAATCTAATCCTGTGATTCTCAGGCAAAATTTATCATGCTCTTTACATAAAAAGGGAAAATGCAAACTGATTAATAAGTATGGTTGGATACTTGAATGTTTAGTTATTTGAAGAGTTGAAAATGTCTCTAATAACAGGGAATAACAGGAATGCTCAGTTCTTTCTCACCACTGGTGAGACTGGGAAGCAGGGTGTGGCACATACACCAGCAAGTCTCATCGGAGGTCATGATGGGATGATGAAGGGGAGAGTCCTCTTCTCCTCTTGAGGATCACTGCTCTGAGAGGATACCCTGAATTTGACCCTGTCTTGTTAACTACAATTTTTAATCTTGGATGAAGACTAAGGGATGGGCCTATCATATTTGAGGACGACAAGATCAGGTTTATTCAAATTAAAGAACAGATTTTATTGATCACTCTCTGTGTGTCCTGTCCAGCACTAAACAGGATTCTTGCCTGGAGATGTATAAAGATTTAAGGTGTGTGATGATGCTGACCCGATTTACCTGGACTTTGTTTGTTTGCTTGCTTTTTTTTTTTTTTTTTTAAGATTTTATTTATTTATTTGACAGAGAGAGAGATTACAAGTAAGCAGAGAGGCAGGCAGACAGAAACGGAGAGCCTGACACGGGGCTCGATCCCAGGACTCTGGGATCATGACCTGAGCTGAAGGCAGAGGCTTAATCCACTGAGCCACCCAGGTACCCCTATTTGCTTGCTTGTTGTTGTTGCTCTTTTACCTACTTTTACTTAGTTAATATGAACACACAAAATGATCAAGTTCCAAAAAGCTACTGTATCTTCAGTGTATACTCAGGTGTAGAGCAACCACAACCTGGGAGGGGATAATGTAACACATTCCTATATACTGGAAAGGTTCCATCTGGAGTACAATGTCCAGATCAAATACCACATTTTGAGGTAGACATCAACAAACACCACTATATCCAGAGGAATGTAACGGGAGTGAAAAATGTCAGAAAACCATGCCTTAGGAGGATTAATGGGAAGAACTGAGGATGTCTAATCCTACAGAAAAAAACATATGGAGCCCACATAACCCACTTGTCAAATATTGGCAGAGCCATCACCATTGCTTTCAAACACTTGGGAGTTTGGAGAACAGGGGCAGGTTTTATTCTGTGTGCCTAGAGGGCAGAATTAGGGTTAAAAGTTAGAAATAGATGGCAACATTCTGGTCAATGCAAAGAAGAAATTTCTAACAATTAAAGCTGGCTAAATAGAATTGGCTCTCTCAAAAAGCAATGTGCTCTGGGTCATCAAAGATGTGCAGTAAATGGCTTTGTATTGGACATGGTTTTGTGCTATGAGTTGGATAGACAATCTAGTCACTAATTCTCTGGCAAAATAAAGAAAAATATTCATATTCTTTTGCTATTCTGTCAAATCTTATAGTATCACTCTCTGTTCATTAGTTGTTAATTGCAGATGGCAAATTGGAACCAATTTAATTATACCCTCCAAGAACCAGGCAGATTTGCTTGTTTTGTCAATCTGTAAGAATTTTAACAACCTGAATTTATAATGTGTCTGTGGCTTGCATATCACCACCAAAGTCATCAGAAAGGATGATAATATCAACATATAAGACATATAAACTTTCATATATTCTGTTATCCTCCCTCTGGTTTAGACCAGCACTGCTTCTTTTATTGATGGTTGTTAAGCCAAATGAATCCAACAATGTGCCGATAAATATTTAACAATGGTGTGTCTGAAAAAGAAAAGGTGGGGGGGGAGTTCTAATCTGTTGTGTTTGTCAAGTTCCATGATGTAAATAGTTTCATCATGGCTGATTTCAAGCTACCATTGAGAAGATACATGCACAATATACCTTAGTGAGCAACTTTTATGAGTTGATGCACTCTCTAGTTTAATCAGGAGAATCAGTTCAATCAACTTCTCTGAAACCAGAGGATCAAAGTATATTGCATAGGAAGAATGTAAATGTTTGGTTACACATGTTTAATTGTTCCATTACAATTAAAATACCAGCAGTATTTTGAAAGAACATATTCTTAACTGTATTACATTTACCCTAGGGCTAAAGCACAGTCTCTCAGTCTCCATCACTACAGTTAGGTGTCTTTTTTCTATGCTTGTCAAAATGGGTTGTGCAGATGTCATGACAAGTATTTGGCAAATATCAAAATTTTTCATTTGGCTTTGGAGCAGGACTCCATTTAGGGATACTTTCCAGAAGCACTTGCACTCACCATGCTTTTGAGCAATCTCTCCAGAGTCTAACAGAAAAGTTCTGTAGGGATAAATGGGGTTAAAAAAATACCATGATGCCCAGACTCTGACCCATCTAATAAAGAACTATAGTGTGACAAAATAGTTAAAAGACACATTCGAAAAGTTTGGAAACTGTAGATTTGATATAACAGCCTGTGCCAACCATCTCTCACAAACCCTCAATCCTTTATATCTTCTAGAGCATTTGGGATAGTCACCTAGAGGTTAGTAAATCACAAGACTGTTGAAGGGATATGAGGAACATGGTGGGAGGTGAAGGTGGAGACTTATGTCCCATGGGTGAGTCACTAAGTGAATAAAGCATGACCATAAACATAAGATTTCAGGTGAAGAAAATTTAGATAGAGATTTTTTAAAAGGTTGATTATTAAAGGAAGAGTTACCACCTGGCAACTCTTGTTTTATGAGGACAGAGAGCAAACAACCAAGCATCACTCAAGAAACACATTCGTGACTGAAAAATTGGGAAAACTATATAACTCTGGGAAGTAATTGTAAATGGTGCCAGAGTGGAGACAGACCCTTGATCTCAGAAAGAAGAAAGAGAACAATCAAGGTTGAAAAAACGTTGAGATGGAGAGCCAGTCAAAGCTGTGAAAGCTAAATTAAATTTCCTAGAACCAGGTAGTAGAAGCCAGGGAGATATAACCCAGAGGCAAACTGAAATGCCAAGGCTCTTTCGAATAGAAGTGGCTGCCTAATGCGTTTTACAGATATACGTGAAATGGGAATAAAGCCTAATGTAATTGTTCAACAATGTGGTGCAGATGATGAAATCTAAGCACTTAATTTGGAAAAGAGTATAGTATTAAGATGACTGCCTTGATTACTGTGAAGAGTATGACATGTTTGAATGGGCTTGACGGGGAAAACAGACTATTCTCTGTAATTCAGAAATCTAAAGCTAGCTATTTCTTCTAGGAACAAGCATTTTATTCATTTAGCTTTCTCTATTGATTGTTTTTTTGACAAAGTTTGGAACACCAACTCCACCAACAAAAAAGACACCTGAACCCCCAAATAGAATTGGACTTCTTCTACACATCTAATTGTATGTACTACTTTCCAATGTGTCTAACTCATAATTTGATTAAGAGGCAGATTACTCAATAAGAAGCAATTTTATAATGAGAAACTAAATTCCTATTCTTTTTTGTTTCCAAAATATTTATCAAAAGGGAACATCAAGAAGAGGTTAGTGTATGTTTCTGTTTACTAACCTCTCACTAGAAAGGCCCCATCAGAAAGGGTGCCATTGCATAAGTGAGTTCTCTATTTGGAACCTAGAGAAACACCCTGGAATGACTTGGAGATGCAGTGGAAAGAGAAACTTCTAGGCTGCTTGTTCTCAAATAAGGAAAAAGGAAACTACTAAGTTCCATGTCCAATGAGTTTCCTGTGGTTTTGTATATGATATCCATGGGGAGGACTTTGGAAAGTGTCTTGACAGATGCTACCTTCTCTCTTCTTACTCAATAGATAGTTCACTGCCACTCACAGAGGACCTCCTCCAGTCAAAGCCAAAATGAAGTTTGTAACACTCCTTGTTTTCCTCTTTTGACTCCTCTCTGTGCCAGCGACCCTCCTATGGCCCCAGTCAAAATAATGGAATCAATCTAACTATATTTATTTTATTACTTACTCCAGAGATATTAATATTTCAAGACAAATGTTACATTAAAAGTGAAATTTCAAGTATCCGAGTGATTATTTTTGGATAGCTAATGTTTTTGGAGAGCTAATTTCAGATTTTTGGATAGCTAAACCTTAGACAAGTATAGCCAATGATATTTTAAAAATCATAAAAGTTAATATACTAGAGGAATTATAATTAAAATATACAACTGTTTCTTCATTTGGTCTTCTCAGATTTTTTTTTAGCAAACTGGTCCACACTGCTATGATTCTTTAATTAGGTTCGTGTGACATATTTCTGAGTTTCTAAATATTTTCCGTACAGAGAGGCTAAGATCAGATCACCTTAGAATCCCATTATGTTTTTGCTTGGTATTCATTTGAAAGGAGCAATGATATCCAAATGTCTTCTGTTTATATCTTCACCAAAAGGGAAAGTTGCATGTTTTCACTTATCAATGACAAACCAAGCCATGACACCCACTCGAATGACTGCCTCTCCAACTTCCAACACTAAGCACAATAAAAAAAAAAAGGGATGAATCAATAGAAGAATGCTTTTTTTTTTGCTTCTTCTTTTCTTCTTCAGCCTATTAAAGAAAAAGCATAAAAGTAGCTGAATAAAAATTACAGTATCAGAATATATTACTGCCTCATATAGAAGGTTCCTGTAGGTGTGCGGCTTTTCCTAACATTCATCACATGTATAATGTGCCTCAAAGTTCACCACAATAAATCTTCTGGTTCTCAGATAGAATTATAGTCTCCCAGCTGTTAAAAACCCATTGCACACAGTACCAAACTCCAGAAAGGTACGACTCCCTATAGGTACAGAGATTGTCTTTCCCAATGCCTAGGAGGGATAATCAATTAATTTTAGAATAGGAAATAACAGGATAATATAATCAGTTTTCTATTGAGTCAGTGTTTAACATCACTGTGCTTCTTTTTCTTCAGCACACATGGTCTCATAATTTACCTATCCCATTGGGTCTTTGTTAAGATTAAATTGAATAAAGTTTACAGAATGCCTGGCAAATAAAAATCACTTAATGAATGGCAGCCCTTACTATTGTTTTGCCAATATTGAGTTTGGAGCGTGACTCTGTTCTTGGACTGGGCATAGAATTGTTTTACAGTGGGTTAGAAAGGCAGAGAGTGGATTTCAGAAGCAAATCTAAGAATTATTATTAAATCAAGGGATAGGCAAAGCAATCATGAAACACAACAATAATAGTGGATTGCTACCAAAAAAATCTTAGGAGACTTCCAACGAAATTTGCCAAAAATATCACCAAAGGAAATATGAGACATGTTCTAGGCTAGGTTGTTCCCAGCTTAATTTAAGCAACTGCCTTCTTACATAGTTGGGAAAAAGGCAGATAGATAAATTGCAAAATACATAAAAACAAGGTGCTTTAAAACACACAGCACACGTCCACTGCCTGACTGTGTACTGGGAACTGAAGTTACAGGTAACACAAGCTTATTGGTGCTTCAGCTATTTAATAAGAGCTCCCTATGTTCAGTATCATGGACAACCTAAAAAACATTTCCTTTGTCATTAGCTAATGATGAGAGAACGTTTCCTATATATTGAGAGGTCGATGGATCCGTACATACTTAAAGATCACCTTTGCTGGATAAAGACGTTTTCTGAGCTGTGTTTCTCTCCACTTAATCTCTAGTGGCCTGGACACCTCCTCCACATCTCTTTAGTAAGTCAAAATCCTCTCCCAATCAGTGATGTCCAAAAATAATCTCATTAGCTATCCCTTCCCTTCCAGTCCCACCCCTAACCCGCTCCTCTTCCTGGATTCCTTGCCATATCCTCCTCAAAGAGAAAAGCACTATTACCCACAACCTGTTCAGTTTTGTAAGCCAGAAATTTAGGACTCATTCTTAACCAGATCCTTCCTTTCCTTTCAAATCCAGACTGTCATCAGGAACTATTTAATTTTACTTACTACACTTCTCCCTCTGTCCATTTCTCTTCATCTCCCCTACCACAGGTCTGTCTAACTTCCCATCATCTCTCTCCTGGACTGCTGCGATAGCTTCTTAACTGGTCTGACCTTGTATGTCTCCCACCAGCATGGCAGCCCTTACTCCCAAATTATCCTCACATCATAGCATGAACCTGATCTTGTTATTCTACCATCCGGACCCCATGCTCAAAACTCTTGGATGACTTTTGATGCTCTGAGGATGAAGAGGAAAAAAAAATGCCTTAATATGATCTACAAAGCCCCGTCCTGCCTCCTTCATGTATAATCTACTTTATGAATAACCTATTCTTTCTGTCCCTGTTCCAGTCCCCCTAGACTTTGTGTGCTCACTGTGCTTCCTACAGCACAAGGCAGTCTGGCTCTTGCTGCTGCCCGAGCCCCTCTGGCCAACCCTTTGGCCTAGTTAGTTGTTCAGATTTCAGTTCAGTTGTCGCTCCCTTAAAGAAACCCGCCTTGACCCCTGGACCATACCAATTCTCAGTTACATACTTTCATAACCCCTTGCAACTCTCCTTTATAGCACTTAATGAAGCTATGATTTGATTTTGTCTACATGATGGATATTTTTCTTTCCTACTGCTAAGAAAGTTCTAGGAGAGAAGGGACCACATCTATTTTTGATTCCAGTTAGCCCAGCCCAAGCATAGGGTCTAAAATGTGATAGTACTTAACAACAAATATTTATGGAATGAATAAACAAATGGTGTCAGGTTTTCCACATTGCTTTCAGTGAAGACACTTTGCTATCTTTGCTTAAAAGAAAAAGAAAGCCTCAGCAGGTGGTCTGTTGTGTAAAATGTCCAGTTTGGTCTATGAATACAAGTATGAAAATGGTTGATTCAACCAAATCAAGGTAAGGATATGAGGTTTTGCAAAAAAAAAAAAAAAAAAAAAAAAAAAAA